>NC_135405.1:0-600000 GCF_051989625.1 Stigmatopora argus | reverse complement strand
TCAGAGGCTGAAAAGCATGTTTTGGCAGAGTATGATAATTTTCATTAAAACTTAATTTCTATCACTTCGAATGATGCCAAATGAATAACTTACTTGAATTGGACCATTTTACACTATGTCCATTGTAGATTTGTGTCTCTGACAGTTCGTTTGGTTGCAGGGGACATATTCAGTTTTTATGGCCAAAATGTGCTTTTCAGAGGCTGAAAAGCATGTTTTGGCCGAGTATGATAATTTACATTAAAACTTAATTTCTATTTCTTCGAATGATGCCAAATGAATAACTTGCTTGAATTGGACCTTTTTACACTATGTCCATTGTAGATTTGTGTTTCTGACAGTTCGTTTGGTTGCAGGGGACATATTCAGTTTTTATGGCCAAAATGTGCTTTTCAGAGGCTGAAAAGCATGTTTTGGCCGAGTATGATAATTTTCATTAAAACTTAATTTCTATCACTTCGAATGATGCCAAATGAATAACTTACTTGAATTGGACCATTTTACACTATGTCCATTGTAGATTTGTGTCTCTGACAGTTCGTTTGGTTGCAGGGGACATATTCAGTTTTTATGGCCAAAATGTGCTTTTCAGGGGCTGAAAAGCATGTTTTGGCCGAGTATGATAATTTTCATTAAAACTTAATTTCTATCACTTCGAATGATGCCAAATGAATAACTTACTTGAATTGGACCATTTTACAATATGTCCATTGTAGATTTGTGTCTCCGACAGTTCGTTTGGTTGCAGGGGACATATTCAGTTTTTATGGCCAAAATGTGCTTTTCAGAGGCTGAAAAGCATGTTTTGGCCGAGTATGATAATTTACATTAAAACTTAATTTCTATTTCTTCGAATGATGCCAAATGAATAATTTACTTGAATTGGACCATTTTACACTATGTCCATTGTAGATTTGTGTCTCTGACAGTTCGTTTGGTTGCAGGGGACATATTCAGTTTTTATGGCCAAAATGTGCTTTTCAGGGGCTGAAAAGCACGTTTTGGCAGAGTATGATAATTTTCATTAAAACTTGATTTCTATCCATTCGAATGATGCCAAATGAATAACTTACTTGAATTGGACCATTTTACACTATGTCCATTGTAGATTTGTGTCTCCGACAGTTCGTTTGGTTGCAGGGGACATTTTCAGTTTTTATGGCCAAAATGTGCTTTTCAGAGGCTGAAAAGCATGTTTTGGCAGAGTATGATAATTTTCATTAAAATTTGATTTCTATCACTTCGAATGATGCCAAATGAATAATTTGCTTGAATTGGACCATTTTACACTATGTCCATTGTAGATTTGTGTCTCTGACAGTTCGTTTGGTTGCAGGGGACATATTCAGTTTTTAAGGCCAAAATGTGCTTTTCAGGGGCTGAAAAGCATGTTTTGGCCGAGTATGATAATTTTCATTAAAACTTGATTTCTATCCATTCGAATGATGCCCAATGAATAACTTACTTGAATTGGACCATTTTACACTATGTCCATTGTAGATTTGTGTCTCTGACATTTCGTTTGGTTGCAGGGGACATATTCAGTTTTTATGGCCAAAATGTGCTTTTCAGGGGCTGAAAAGAACGTTTTGGCAGAGTATGATAATTTTCATTAAAAGTTGATTTCTATCCATTCGAATGATGCCAAATGAATAACTTACTTGAATTGGACCATTTTACACTATGTCCATTGTAGATTTGTGTCTCCGACAGTTCGTTTGGTTGCAGGGGACATATTCAGTTTTTAAGGCCAAAATGTGCTTTTCAGGGGCTGAAAAGCATGTTTTGGCCGAGTATGATAATTTTCATTAAAACTTGATTTCTATCCATTCGAATGATGCCAAATGAATAACTTACTTGAATTGGACCATTTTACACTATGTCCATTGTAGATTTGTGTCTCTGACAGTTCGTTTGGTTGCAGGGGACATATTCAGTTTTTATGGCCAAAATGTGCTTTTCAGGGGCAGAAAAGCATGTTTTGGCCGAGTATGATAATTTTCATTAAAACTTGATTTCTATCACTTCGAATGATGCCAAATGAATAAATTACTTGAATTGGACCATTTTACACTATGTCCATTGTAGATTTGTGTCTCCGACAGTTCGTTTGGTTGCAGGGGACATATTCAGTTTTTATGGCCAAAATTTGCTTTTCAGGGGCTGAAAAGCATGTTTTGGCCGAGTATGATAATTTTCATTAAAACTTGATTTCTATCACTTCGAATGATGCCAAATGAATAACTTACTTGAATTGGACCATTTTACACAATGTCCATTGTAGATTTGTGTCTCCGACAGTTCGTTGGTTGCAGGACACATTTTCAGTTTTTATGGCCAAAATGTACTTTTCAGAGGCTGAAAAGCATGTTTTGGCAGAGTATGATAATTTTCATTAAAACTTAATTTCTATCACTTCGAATGATGCCAAATGAATAACTTACTTGAATTGGACCATTTTACACTATGTCCATTGTAGATTTGTGTCTCTGACAGTTCGTTTGGTTGCAGGGGACATATTCAGTTTTTATGGCCAAAATGTGCTTTTCAGAGGCTGAAAAGCATGTTTTGGCCGAGTATGATAATTTACATTAAAACTTAATTTCTATCACTTCGAATGATGCCAAATGAATAACTTACTTGAATTGGACCATTTTACACTATGTCCATTGTAGATTTGTGTCTCCGACAGTTCGTTTGGTTGCAGGAGACATTTTCAGTTTTTATGGCCAAAATGTGCTTTTCAGAGGCTGAAAAGCATGTTTTGGCCGAGTATGATAATTTTCATTAAAACTTGATTTCTATCACTTCGAATGATGCCAAATGAATAATTTACTTGAATTGGACCATTTTACACTATGTCCATTGTAGATTTGTGTCTCTGACAGTTCGTTTGGTTGCAAGGGACATATTCAGTTTTTATGGCCAAAATGTGCTTTTCAGGGGCTGTAAAGCATGTTTTGGCCGAGTATGATAATTTTCATTAAAACTTGATTTCTATCACTTCGAATGATGCCAAATGAATAAATTACTTGAATTGGACCATTTTACACTATGTCCATTGTAGATTTGTGTCTCCGACAGTTCGTTTGGTTGCAGGGGACATATTCAGTTTTTATGGCCAAAATGTGCTTTTCAGGGGCTGAAAAGCATGTTTTGGCCGAGTATGATAATTTTCATTAAAACTTGATTTCTATCACTTCGAATGATGCCAAATAAGTAACTTACTTGAATTGGACCATTTTACACTATGTCCATTGTAGATTTGTGTCTCCGACAGTTCGTTTGGTTGCAGGACACATTTTCAGTTTTTATGGCCAAAATGTGCTTTTCAGAGGCTGAAAAGCATGTTTTGGCAGAGTATGATAATTTTCATTAAAACTTAATTTCTATCACTTCGAATGATGCCAAATGAATAACTTACTTGAATTGGACCATTTTACACTATGTCCATTGTAGATTTGTGTCTCTGACAGTTCGTTTGGTTGCAGGGGACATATTCAGTTTTTATGGCCAAAATGTGCTTTTCAGAGGCTGAAAAGCATGTTTTGGCCGAGTATGATAATTTACATTAAAACTTAATTTCTATTTCTTCGAATGATGCCAAATGAATAACTTGCTTGAATTGGACCTTTTTACACTATGTCCATTGTAGATTTGTGTTTCTGACAGTTCGTTTGGTTGCAGGGGACATATTCAGTTTTTATGGCCAAAATGTGCTTTTCAGAGGCTGAAAAGCATGTTTTGGCCGAGTATGATAATTTTCATTAAAACTTAATTTCTATCACTTCGAATGATGCCAAATGAATAACTTACTTGAATTGGACCATTTTACACTATGTCCATTGTAGATTTGTGTCTCTGACAGTTCGTTTGGTTGCAGGGGACATATTCAGTTTTTATGGCCAAAATGTGCTTTTCAGGGGCTGAAAAGCATGTTTTGGCCGAGTATGATAATTTTCATTAAAACTTAATTTCTATCACTTCGAATGATGCCAAATGAATAACTTACTTGAATTGGACCATTTTACAATATGTCCATTGTAGATTTGTGTCTCCGACAGTTCGTTTGGTTGCAGGGGACATATTCAGTTTTTATGGCCAAAATGTGCTTTTCAGAGGCTGAAAAGCATGTTTTGGCCGAGTATGATAATTTTCATTAAAACTTGATTTCTATCACTTCGAATGATGCCAAATGAATAATTTACTTGAATTGGACCATTTTACACTATGTCCATTGTAGATTTGTGTCTCTGACAGTTCATTTGGTTGCAGGGGACATATTCAGTTTTTATGGCCAAAATGTGCTTTTCAGGGGCTGAAAAGCACATTTTGGCAGAGTATGATAATTTACATTAAAACTTAATTTCTATCACTTCGAATGATGCCAAATGAATAACTTACTTGAATTGGACCATTTTACACTATGTCCATTGTAGATTTGTGTCTCCGACAGTTCGTTTGGTTGCAGGGGACATTTTCAGTTTTTATGGCCAAAATGTGCTTTTCAGAGGCTGAAAAGCATGTTTTGGCCGAGTATGATAATTTTCATTAAAACTTGATTTCTATCACTTCAAATGATGCCAAATGAATAATTTACTTGAATTGGACCATTTTACACTATGTCCATTGTAGATTTGTGTCTCTGACAGTTCGTTTGGTTGCAGGGGACATATTCAGTTTTTATGGCCAAAATGTGCTTTTCAGGGGCTGAAAAGCACGTTTTGGCAGAGTATGATAATTTTCATTAAAACTTGATTTCTATCCATTCGAATGATGCCAAATGAATAACTTACTTGAATTGGACCATTTTACACTATGTCCATTGTAGATTTGTGTCTCCGACAGTTCGTTTGGTTGCAGGGGACATTTTCAGTTTTTATGGCCAAAATGTGCTTTTCAGAGGCTGAAAAGCATGTTTTGGCAGAGTATGATAATTTTCATTAAAATTTGATTTCTATCACTTCGAATGATGCCAAATGAATAATTTGCTTGAATTGGACCATTTTACACTATGTCCATTGTAGATTTGTGTCTCTGACAGTTCGTTTGGTTGCAGGGGACATATTCAGTTTTTAAGGCCAAAATGTGCTTTTCAGGGGCTGAAAAGCATGTTTTGGCCGAGTATGATAATTTTCATTAAAACTTGATTTCTATCCATTCGAATGATGGCCAATGAATAACTTACTTGAATTGGACCATTTTACACTATGTCCATTGTAGATTTGTGTCTCCGACAGTTCGTTTGGTTGCAGGGGACATATTCAGTTTTTAAGGCCAAAATGTGCTTTTCAGGGGCTGAAAAGCATGTTTTGGCCGAGTATGATAATTTTCATTAAAACTTGATTTCTATCCATTCGAATGATGCCAAATGAATAACTTACTTGAATTGGACCATTTTACACTATGTCCATTGTAGATTTGTGTCTCTGACAGTTCGTTTGGTTGCAGGGGACATATTCAGTTTTTATGGCCAAAATGTGCTTTTCAGGGGCAGAAAAGCATGTTTTGGCCGAGTATGATAATTTTCATTAAAACTTGATTTCTATCACTTCGAATGATGCCAAATGAATAAATTACTTGAATTGGACCATTTTACACTATGTCCATTGTAGATTTGTGTCTCCGACAGTTCGTTTGGTTGCAGGGGACATATTCAGTTTTTATGGCCAAAATTTGCTTTTCAGGGGCTGAAAAGCATGTTTTGGCCGAGTATGATAATTTTCATTAAAACTTGATTTCTATCACTTCGAATGATGCCAAATGAATAACTTACTTGAATTGGACCATTTTACACAATGTCCATTGTAGATTTGTGTCTCCGACAGTTCGTTGGTTGCAGGACACATTTTCAGTTTTTATGGCCAAAATGTACTTTTCAGAGGCTGAAAAGCATGTTTTGGCAGAGTATGATAATTTTCATTAAAACTTAATTTCTATCACTTCGAATGATGCCAAATGAATAACTTACTTGAATTGGACCATTTTACACTATGTCCATTGTAGATTTGTGTCTCTGACAGTTTGTTTGGTTGCAGGGGACATATTCAGTTTTTATGGCCAAAATGTGCTTTTCAGAGGCTGAAAAGCATGTTTTGGCCGAGTATGATAATTTACATTAAAACTTAATTTCTATCACTTCGAATGATGCCAAATGAATAACTTACTTGAATTGGACCATTTTACACTATGTCCATTGTAGATTTGTGTCTCCGACAGTTCGTTTGGTTGCAGGAGACATTTTCAGTTTTTATGGCCAAAATGTGCTTTTCAGAGGCTGAAAAGCATGTTTTGGCCGAGTATGATAATTTTCATTAAAACTTGATTTCTATCACTTCGAATGATGCCAAATGAATAATTTACTTGAATTGGACCATTTTACACTATGTCCATTGTAGATTTGTGTCTCTGACAGTTCGTTTGGTTGCAAGGGACATATTCAGTTTTTATGGCCAAAATGTGCTTTTCAGGGGCTGTAAAGCATGTTTTGGCCGAGTATGACAATTTTCATTAAAACTTGATTTCTATCACTTCGAATGATGCCAAATGAATAAATTACTTGAATTGGACCATTTTACACTATGTCCATTGTAGATTTGTGTCTCCGACAGTTCGTTTGGTTGCAGGGGACATATTCAGTTTTTATGGCCAAAATGTGCTTTTCAGGGGCTGAAAAGCATGTTTTGGCCGAGTATGATAATTTTCATTAAAACTTGATTTCTATCACTTCGAATGATGCCAAATGAATAACTTACTTGAATTGGACCATTTTACACTATGTCCATTGTAGATTTGTGTCTCCGACAGTTCGTTTGGTTGCAGGACACATTTTCAGTTTTTATGGCCAAAATGTGCTTTTCAGAGGCTGAAAAGCATGTTTTGGCAGAGTATGATAATTTTCATTAAAACTTAATTTCTATCACTTCGAATGATGCCAAATGAATAACTTACTTGAATTGGACCATTTTACACTATGTCCATTGTAGATTTGTGTCTCTGACAGTTCGTTTGGTTGCAGGGGACATATTCAGTTTTTATGGCCAAAATGTGCTTTTCAGAGGCTGAAAAGCATGTTTTGGCCGAGTATGATAATTTTCATTAAAACTTGATTTCTATCACTTCGAATGATGCCAAATGAATAACTTACTTGAATTGGACCATTTTACACTATGTCCATTGTAGATTTGTGTCTCCGACAGTTCGTTTGGTTGCAGGACACATTTTCAGTTTTTATGGCCAAAATGTGCTTTTCAGAGGCTGAAAAGCATATTTTGGCAGAGTATGATAATTTTCATTAAAACTTAATTTCTATCACTTCGAATGATGCCAAATGAATAACTTACTTGAATTGGACCATTTTACACTATGTCCATTGTAGATTTGTGTCTCTGACAGTTCGTTTGGTTGCAGGGGACATATTCAGTTTTTATGGCCAAAATGTGCTTTTCAGAGGCTGAAAAGCATGTTTTGGCCGAGTATGATAATTTACATTAAAACTTAATTTCTATTTCTTCGAATGATGCCAAATGAATAACTTGCTTGAATTGGACCTTTTTACACTATGTCCATTGTAGATTTGTGTTTCTGACAGTTCGTTTGGTTGCAGGGGACATATTCAGTTTTTATGGCCAAAATGTGCTTTTCAGGGGCTGAAAAGCATGTTTTGGCCGAGTATGATAATTTTCATTAAAACTTAATTTCTATCACTTCGAATGATGCCAAATGAATAACTTACTTGAATTGGACCATTTTACAATATGTCCATTGTAGATTTGTGTCTCCGACAGTTCGTTTGGTTGCAGGGGACATATTCAGTTTTTATGGCCAAAATGTGCTTTTCAGAGGCTGAAAAGCATGTTTTGGCCGAGTATGATAATTTTCATTAAAACTTGATTTCTATCACTTCGAATGATGCCAAATGAATAATTTACTTGAATTGGACCATTTTACACTATGTCCATTGTAGATTTGTGTCTCTGACAGTTCGTTTGGTTGCAGGGGACATATTCAGTTTTTATGGCCAAAATGTGCTTTTCAGGGGCTGAAAAGCACGTTTTGGCAGAGTATGATAATTTTCATTAAAACTTGATTTCTATCACTTCGAATGATGCCAAATGAATAATTTACTTGAATTGGACCATTTTACACTATGTCCATTGTAGATTTGTGTCTCTGACAGTTCGTTTGGTTGCAAGGGACATATTCAGTTTTTATGGCCAAAATGTGCTTTTCAGGGGCTGTAAAGCATGTTTTGGCCGAGTATGACAATTTTCATTAAAACTTGATTTCTATCACTTCGAATGATGCCAAATGAATAAATTACTTGAATTGGACCATTTTACACTATGTCCATTGTAGATTTGTGTCTCCGACAGTTCGTTTGGTTGCAGGGGACATATTCAGTTTTTATGGCCAAAATGTGCTTTTCAGGGGCTGAAAAGCATGTTTTGGCCGAGTATGATAATTTTCATTAAAACTTGATTTCTATCACTTCGAATGATGCCAAATGAATAACTTACTTGAATTGGACCATTTTACACTATGTCCATTGTAGATTTGTGTCTCCGACAGTTCGTTTGGTTGCAGGACACATTTTCAGTTTTTATGGCCAAAATGTGCTTTTCAGAGGCTGAAAAGCATGTTTTGGCAGAGTATGATAATTTTCATTAAAACTTAATTTCTATCACTTCGAATGATGCCAAATGAATAACTTACTTGAATTGGACCATTTTACACTATGTCCATTGTAGATTTGTGTCTCTGACAGTTCGTTTGGTTGCAGGGGACATATTCAGTTTTTATGGCCAAAATGTGCTTTTCAGAGGCTGAAAAGCATGTTTTGGCCGAGTATGATAATTTTCATTAAAACTTGATTTCTATCACTTCGAATGATGCCAAATGAATAACTTACTTGAATTGGACCATTTTACACTATGTCCATTGTAGATTTGTGTCTCCGACAGTTCGTTTGGTTGCAGGACACATTTTCAGTTTTTATGGCCAAAATGTGCTTTTCAGAGGCTGAAAAGCATGTTTTGGCAGAGTATGATAATTTTCATTAAAACTTAATTTCTATCACTTCGAATGATGCCAAATGAATAACTTACTTGAATTGGACCATTTTACACTATGTCCATTGTAGATTTGTGTCTCTGACAGTTCGTTTGGTTGCAGGGGACATATTCAGTTTTTATGGCCAAAATGTGCTTTTCAGAGGCTGAAAAGCATGTTTTGGCCGAGTATGATAATTTACATTAAAACTTAATTTCTATTTCTTCGAATGATGCCAAATGAATAACTTGCTTGAATTGGACCTTTTTACACTATGTCCATTGTAGATTTGTGTTTCTGACAGTTCGTTTGGTTGCAGGGGACATATTCAGTTTTTATGGCCAAAATGTGCTTTTCAGGGGCTGAAAAGCATGTTTTGGCCGAGTATGATAATTTTCATTAAAACTTAATTTCTATCACTTCGAATGATGCCAAATGAATAACTTACTTGAATTGGACCATTTTACAATATGTCCATTGTAGATTTGTGTCTCCGACAGTTCGTTTGGTTGCAGGGGACATATTCAGTTTTTATGGCCAAAATGTGCTTTTCAGAGGCTGAAAAGCATGTTTTGGCCGAGTATGATAATTTTCATTAAAACTTGATTTCTATCACTTCGAATGATGCCAAATGAATAATTTACTTGAATTGGACCATTTTACACTATGTCCATTGTAGATTTGTGTCTCTGACAGTTCGTTTGGTTGCAGGGGACATATTCAGTTTTTATGGCCAAAATGTGCTTTTCAGGGGCTGAAAAGCACGTTTTGGCAGAGTATGATAATTTACATTAAAACTTAATTTCTATCACTTCGAATGATGCCAAATGAATAACTTACTTGAATTGGACCATTTTACACTATGTCCATTGTAGATTTGTGTCTCCGACAGTTCGTTTGGTTGCAGGGGACATTTTCAGTTTTTATGTCCAAAATGTGCTTTTCAGAGGCTGAAAAGCATGTTTTGGCCGAGTATGATAATTTTCATTAAAACTTGATTTCTATCACTTCAAATGATGCCAAATGAATAATTTACTTGAATTGGACCATTTTACACTATGTCCATTGTAGATTTGTGTCTCTGACAGTTCGTTTGGTTGCAGGGGACATATTCAGTTTTTATGGCCAAAATGTGCTTTTCAGGGGCTGAAAAGCACGTTTTGGCAGAGTATGATAATTTTCATTAAAACTTGATTTCTATCCATTCGAATGATGCCAAATGAATAACTTACTCGAATTGGACCATTTTACACTATGTCCATTGTAGATTTGTGTCTCCGACAGTTCGTTTGGTTGCAGGGGACATTTTCAGTTTTTATGGCCAAAATGTGCTTTTCAGAGGCTGAAAAGCATGTTTTGGCAGAGTATGATAATTTTCATTAAAATTTGATTTCTATCACTTCGAATGATGCCAAATGAATAATTTGCTTGAATTGGACCATTTTACACTATGTCCATTGTAGATTTGTGTCTCTGACAGTTCGTTTGGTTGCAGGGGACATATTCAGTTTTTAAGGCCAAAATGTGCTTTTCAGGGGCTGAAAAGCATGTTTTGGCCGAGTATGATAATTTTCATTAAAACTTGATTTCTATCCATTCGAATGATGCCCAATGAATAACTTACTTGAATTGGACCATTTTACACTATGTCCATTGTAGATTTGTGTCTCCGACAGTTCGTTTGGTTGCAGGGGACATATTCAGTTTTTAAGGCCAAAATGTGCTTTTCAGGGGCTGAAAAGCATGTTTTGGCCGAGTATGATAATTTTCATTAAAACTTGATTTCTATCCATTCGAATGATGCCAAATGAATAACTTACTTGAATTGGACCATTTTACACTATGTCCATTGTAGATTTGTGTCTCTGACAGTTCGTTTGGTTGCAGGGGACATATTCAGTTTTTATGGCCAAAATGTGCTTTTCAGGGGCTGAAAAGCATGTTTTGGCCGAGTATGATAATTTTCATTAAAACTTGATTTCTATCACTTCGAATGATGCCAAATGAATAAATTACTTGAATTGGACCATTTTACACTATGTCCATTGTAGATTTGTGTCTCCGACAGTTCGTTTGGTTGCAGGGGACATATTCAGTTTTTATGGCCAAAATTTGCTTTTCAGGGGCTGAAAAGCATGTTTTGGCCGAGTATGATAATTTTCATTAAAACTTGATTTCTATCACTTCAAATGATGCCAAATGAATAACTTACTTGAATTGGACCATTTTACACAATGTCCATTGTAGATTTGTGTCTCCGACAGTTCGTTTGGTTGCAGGACACATTTTCAGTTTTTATGGCCAAAATGTGCTTTTCAGAGGCTGAAAAGCATGTTTTGGCAGAGTATGATAATTTTCATTAAAACTTAATTTCTATCACTTCGAATGATGCCAAATGAATAACTTACTTGAATTGGACCATTTTACACTATGTCCATTGTAGATTTGTGTCTCTGACAGTTCGTTTGGTTGCAGGGGACATATTCAGTTTTTATGGCCAAAATGTGCTTTTCAGAGGCTGAAAAGCATGTTTTTGCCGAGTATGATAATTTACATTAAAACTTAATTTCTATCACTTCGAATGATGCCAAATGAATAACTTACTTGAATTGGACCATTTTACACTATGTCCATTGTAGATTTGTGTCTCCGACAGTTCGTTTGGTTGCAGGAGACATTTTCAGTTTTTATGGCCAAAATGTGCTTTTCAGAGGCTGAAAAGCATGTTTTGGCCGAGTATGATAATTTTCATTAAAACTTGATTTCTATCACTTCGAATGATGCCAAATGAATAATTTACTTGAATTGGACCATTTTACACTATGTCCATTGTAGATTTGTGTCTCTGACAGTTCGTTTGGTTGCAAGGGACATATTCAGTTTTTATGGCCAAAATGTGCTTTTCAGGGGCTGTAAATTATGTTTTGGCCGAGTATGATAATTTTCATTAAAACTTGATCTCTATCACTTCGAATGATGCCAAATGAATAACTTACTTGAATTGGACCATTTTACACTATGTCCATTGTAGATTTGTGTCATCAATTTTTTTTGGCAAAAAAAAAAAAAAAAAAGCACTAGGCTAAGGGCCATGTAACAAGACACAAGAAATGTGCAACAAACGCGGTGTAGTCACTGGTTCACGGCCAAAAAGTCGTCCAGAGCCCGCTTGAACTGGGCGACCGTCGGCTTCTCGACCACACCCTGCGGAAGCCGGTTCCAAGGACCGGCGATGCGCACTGAAAAAGCCGCCTTCCGCCGATTCAACCGGAACCCGCGAGGGTACAGCTTCCACGGATGACCCCTCAGACCACGATCAGGTGCGGGCGTGAAGAAGAGGTCGCAGGGCACGCTGTAGATGCCGTGGAGGATGTTGTAGGCCAGTATTAGGTCCCCTCGCAGACGCCTAGCCTCAAGGGTCGGCAGGTTGAGTCGCTGGCATCTTTCCTCGTAGGACAATAGCCTGAGGCCGCGGACCATCCTCGTTGCAAGCCTCTGGACCCGCTCCAGATGCTGGATGTCCTTGGCGAGGTACGGTGATGCGGCTTGGATCCCATACTCGAGAATGGGCCTCACCAGGGAAACATACAACGGAAGGAAGATGTCTGCTGTGATGACGGAAAAGGACCGGAACATTAGGAACAGAACTCCGCGAGCTTTGTTGGCTGCTTGGATGCATTGGGCCGTTGGTTTGAACGTGTCGTCGACAATGATGCCCAGATCTTTGCACCGTTGAGTTCGTTCCAGTTCCAGGCGTCCCGGTTCAAAGTCAAGAGGTGAATCAGGAGGAGCCCCAATAGCCAGATGACTGCATTTCGTGATATTGAGCCGCAGGTCCCACAGGTTCGACCAACTCCACACATGATGAAGGCACCTACGCAGGTCCTCGTAGTCGCTCCGGGGAGCAACGAGCTTCACATCATCGGCGAAGAGGAGAACCCGCTGGGAGATGTGCTCTGGCAGGTCGTTTACAAACACCACGAACAGCAGTGGTCCAAGAATGGAGCCTTGGGGGACACCGCTGGGGGCGTTGTGAGTCTCTGAAAGTATGCCATTGACTTGTACTTGAAAGGTGCGGCCAGCCAAAAACGCATCAATCCACCTCACGACCGCTGGGTGAATCGCATACGCTTCCAACTTGCGGAGTAGCAAGCGATGGTTGACCGAGTCAAACGCCTTGGCGAAGTCCAGGAAGACCAGGTCGGCAATTTGTCGATCGTCCATTAATTGAGTGACCCATTCCTCCATCATCAGCAAGTTGGTGAGGCAGGATCTGTTGGACACGAATCCATGCTGACTATCGGAGATCGCCGCTGTAATCTGGAGATGGGCCATCATGGACGTTTTGATAATTGATTCCAACATTTTGCAGATTACTGAAGTGAGGGAGACCGGTCGGTAATTCAACGGGTCCTCTCGGTCTCCTTTCTTGTAGATAGGGCAGATGACGGCCCGTCTCCAGTCTTCGGGGACTTCACCTGATTGCAAGGATAGTGTGAAGAGATATGCGAGGGGAAGTGCTATGGTCGGAGCGAGTGCCTGGAGGACCCTCGGGTGAATACCATCCGGACCATGGCTTTTAGTGGCGTCCAGACACATCAAGGCTCGGTAGACTTCAGGAGGTGTAATGGCAACTGCAGGCATTGGGGGAACATCCCGAGCAAATGGGGGTGCTGGTCGCCCATCATCGGCTTTGTAAATGCCTGCGAACACTCTAGCAAAAAGAGAGCTTTGCCCCTCTGCATCCGTGACACCGACTCCATCAGCATCCCTGAGTTTAACCACTTGATTGTGCAGACGTTTGTTGGCTTGAACATGGGCGAAGAAGCGCTTGGGGTTTGCACGAGATGACTGCGCCAACCTCAGCTCATACTTGCTCCGCTCTTGCCTTTCAGTGAACACTGCCCTATTTCGTTGCTGCTTGTAGACCTCATATGCAGCTGCCGTGCCTCGTTCCTGGAATTCGCGCCAAGCAACGTCTCTGAGAGTCCGTTCCCGCTTCACCTTTTGCGTCGCCCAGGGTTTGTGCTTCTGGTGCCGTGGCATCGACAATGGTACTGAGCGCTCAGTCACCCGGAGTATGGATTGTTTCAACAATGCCCACAGCTCGCCGACTGAAGTGATCTCCATGAAGGAAGCCCAGTCCACAGCCTCGGAAGCCTCCTCCAGTGCGTGATGATTCAGGGTAGCAAACCTTCTCTTCGGAAGCATCACGCTCTGTAAGGCCGGAATTGTTGCGTGCCAGTTGAACTTGAGCACCGCATGGTCAGACATGTCTCCGACAGTTCGTTTGGTTGCAGGACACATTTTCAGTTTTTATGGCCAAAATGTGCTTTTCAGAGGCTGAAAAGCATGTTTTGGCAGAGTATGATAATTTTCATTAAAACTTAATTTCTATCAATTCGAATGATGCCAAATGAATAACTTACTTGAATTGGACCATTTTACACTATGTCCATTGTAGATTTGTGTCTCTGACAGTTCGTTTGGTTGCAGGGGACATATTCAGTTTTTATGGCCAAAATGTGCTTTTCAGAGGCTGAAAAGCATGTTTTGGCCGAGTATGATAATTTACATTAAAACTTAATTTCTATCACTTCGAATGATGCCAAATGAATAACTTACTTGAATTGGACCATTTTACACTATGTCCATTGTAGATTTGTGTTTCTGACAGTTCGTTTGGTTGCAGGGGACATATTCAGTTTTTATGGCCAAAACGTGCTTTTCAGGGGCTGAAAAGCATGTTTTGGCCGAGTTTGATAATTTACATTAAAACTTAATTTCTATCACTTCGAATGATGCCAAATGAATAACTTACTTGAATTGGACCATTTTACACTATGTCCATTGTAGATTTGTGTCTCCGACAGTTCGTTTGGTTGCAGGAGACATTTTCAGTTTTTATGGCCAAAATGTGCTTTTCAGAGGCTGAAAAGCATGTTTTGGCCGAGTATGATAATTTTCATTAAAACTTGATTTCTATCACTTCGAATGATGCCAAATGAATAATTTACTTGAATTGGACCATTTTACACTATGTCCATTGTAGATTTGTGTCTCTGACAGTTCGTTTGGTTGCAAGGGACATATTCAGTTTTTATGGCCAAAATGTGCTTTTCAGGGGCTGAAAAGCACGTTTTGGCAGAGTATGATAATTTTCATTAAAACTTGATTTCTATCCATTCGAATGATGCCAAATGAATAACTTACTTGAATTGGACCATTTTACACTATGTCCATTGTAGATTTGTGTCTCCGACAGTTCGTTTGGTTGCAGGGGACATATTCAGTTTTTAAGGCCATAATGTGCTTTTCAGGGGCTGAAAAGCATGTTTTGGCCGAGTATGATAATTTTCATTAAAACTTGATTTCTATCCATTCGAATGATGCCAAATGAATAACTTACTTGAATTGGACCATTTTACACTATGTCCATTGTAGATTTGTGTCTCTGACAGTTCGTTTGGTTGCAGGGGACATATTCAGTTTTTATGGCGAAAATTTGCTTTTCAGGGGCTGAAAAGCATGTTTTGGCCGAGTTTGATAATTTTCATTAAAACTTGATTTCTATCACTTCGATTGATGCCAAATGAATAACTTACTTGAATTGGACCATTTTACACTATGTCCATTGTAGATTTGTGTCTCCGACAGTTCGTTTGGTTGCAGGGGACATTTTCAGTTTTTATGTCCAAAATGTGCTTTTCAAAGGCTGAAAAGCATGTTTTGGCCGAGTATGATAATTTTCATTAAATCTTGATTTCTATCCCTTCGAATGATGCCAAATGAATAATTTACTTGGATTGGACCATTTTACACTATGTCCATTGTAGATTTCTGTCTCTGACAGTTCGTTTGGTTGCAGGGGACATATTCAGTTTTTATGGCCAAAATGTGCTTTTCAGGGGCTGAAAAGCACGTTTTGGCCGAGTTTGATAATTTTCATTAAAACTTGATTTCTATCACTTCGATTGATGCCAAATGAATAACTTACTTGAATTGGACCATTTTACACTATGTCCATTGTAGATTTGTGTCTCCCACAGTTCGTTTGGTTGCAGGGGACATTTTCAGTTTTTATGGCCAAAATGTGCTTTTCAGGGGCTGAAAAGCACGTTTTGGCAGAATATGATAATTTTCATTAAAACTTGATTTCTATCCATTCGAATGATGCCAAATGAATATCTTACTTGAATTGGACCATTTTACACTATGTCCATTGTAGATTTGTGTCTCTGACAGTTCGTTTGGATGCAGGGGACATATTCAGTTTTTATGGCCAAAATGTGCTTTTCAGGGGCTGAAAAGCATGTTTTGGTCGAGTATGATAATTTTCATTAAAACTTGATTTCTATCACTCGAATGATGCCAAATGAATAACTTACTTGAATTGGACCATTTTACACTATGTCAATTGTAGATTTGTGTCTCTGGCAGTTCATTTGGTTGCAGGGGACATATTCAGTTTTTATGGCCAAAATGTGCTTTTCAGGGGCTGAAAAGCACGTTTTGGCAGAATATGATAATTTTCATTAAAACTTGATTTCTATCCATTCGAATGATGCCAAATGAATATCTTACTTGAATTGGACCATTTTACACTATGTCCATTGTAGATTTGTGTCTCTGACAGTTCGTTTGGTTGCAGGGGACATATTCAGTTTTTATGGCCAAAATGTGCTTTTCAGGGGCTGAAAAGCATGTTTTGGCCGAGTATGATAATTTTCATTAAAACTTGATTTCTATCCATTTGAATGATGCCAAATGAATAACTTACTTGAATTTGACCATTTCACACTATGTCCATTGTAGATTTGTGTCTCTGACAGTTCGTTTGGTTGCAGGGGACATATTCAGTTTTTATGGCCAAAATGTGCTTTTCAGAGGCTGAAAAGCATGTTTTGGCCGAGTATGATAATTTTCAATAAAACTTGATTTCTATCCCTTCGAATGATGCCAAATGAATAATTTACTTGATTTGGACCATTTTACACTATGTCCATTGGAGATTTGTGTCTCTGACAGTTCGTTTGGTTGCAGGGGACATATTCAGTTTTTATGGCCAAAATGTGCTTTTCAGGGGCTGAAAAGCACGTTTTGGCCGAGT
The DNA here is from genome assembly GCF_051989625.1 of Stigmatopora argus. Taxonomy (NCBI): domain Eukaryota; kingdom Metazoa; phylum Chordata; class Actinopteri; order Syngnathiformes; family Syngnathidae; genus Stigmatopora; species Stigmatopora argus. The sequence goes on along the minus strand of NC_135405.1, from coordinate 582,839 downwards.
TTGATAATTTTCATTAAAACTTGATTTCTATCACTTCGATTGATGCCAAATGAATAACTTACTTGAATTGGACCATTTTACACTATGTCCATTGTAGATTTGTGTCTCCCACAGTTCGTTTGGTTGCAGGGGACATTTTCAGTTTTTATGGCCAAAATGTGCTTTTCAGAGGCTGAAAAGCATGTTTTGGCCGAGTATGATAATTTTCATTAAAACTTGATTTCTATCACTTCGATTGATGCCAAATGAATAACTTACTTGAATTGGACCATTTTACACTATGTCCATTGTAGATTTGTGTCTCCGACAGTTCGTTTGGTTGCAGGGGACATTTTCAGTTTTTATGGCCAAAATGTGCTTTTCAGAGGCTGAAAAGCATGTTTTGGCCGAGTATGATAATTTTCATTAAAACTTGATTTCTATCCCTTCGAATGATGCCAAATGAATAATTTACTTGAATTGGACCATTTTACACTATGTCCATTGTAGATTTGTGTCTCCGACAGTTCGTTTGGTTGCAGGGGACATTTTCAGTTTTTATGGCCAAAATGTGCTTTTCAGAGGCTGAAAAGCATGTTTTGGCCGAGTATGATAATTTTCATTAAAACTTGATTTCTATCCCTTCGAATGATGCCAAATGAATAATTTACTTGAATTGGACCATTTTACACTAAGTCCATTGTAGATTTGTGTCTCTCACAGTTCGTTTGGTTGCAGGGGACATATTCAGTTTTTATGGCCAAAATGTGCTTTTCAGGGGCTGAAAAGCACGTTTTGGCCGAGTTTGATAATTTTCATTAAAACTTGATTTCTATCACTTCGATTGATGCCAAATGAATAACTTACTTGAATTGGACCATTTTACACTATGTCCATTGTAGATTTGTGTCTCCCACAGTTCGTTTGGTTGCAGGGGACATTTTCAGTTTTTATGGCCAAAATGTGCTTTTCAGAGGCTGAAAAGCATGTTTTGGCCGAGTATGATAATTTTCATTAAAACTTGATTTCTATCACTTCGATTGATGCCAAATGAATAACTTACTTGAATTGGACCATTTTACACTATGTCCATTGTAGATTTGTGTCTCCGACAGTTCGTTTGGTTGCAGGGGACATTTTCAGTTTTTATGGCCAAAATGTGCTTTTCAGAGGCTGAAAAGCATGTTTTGGCCGAGTATGATAATTTTCATTAAAACTTGATTTCTATCCCTTCGAATGATGCCAAATGAATAATTTACTTGAATTGGACCATTTTACACTATGTCCATTGTAGATTTGTGTCTCCGACAGTTCGTTTGGTTGCAGGGGACATTTTCAGTTTTTATGGCCAAAATGTGCTTTTCAGAGGCTGAAAAGCATGTTTTGGCCGAGTATGATAATTTTCATTAAAACTTGATTTCTATCCCTTCGAATGATGCCAAATGAATAATTTACTTGAATTGGACCATTTTACACTAAGTCCATTGTAGATTTGTGTCTCTCACAGTTCGTTTGGTTGCAGGGGACATATTCAGTTTTTATGGCCAAAATGTGCTTTTCAGGGGCTGAAAAGCATGTTTTGGCCGAATATGATAATTTTCATTAAAACTTGATTTCTATCACTTCGAATGATGCCAAATGAATAACTTACTTGAATTGGACCATTTTACACTATGTCCATTGTAGATTTGTGTCTCCGACAGTTTGTTTGGTTGCAGGGGACATTTTCAGTTTTTATGGCCAAAATGTGCTTTTCAGGGGCTGAAAAGCATGTTTTGGCCGAGTATGATAATTTTCATTAAAACTTGATTTCTATCCATTTGAATGATGCCAAATGAATAACTTACTTGAATTTGACCATTTCACACTATGTCCATTGTAGATTTGTGTCTCTGACAGTTCGTTTGGTTGCAGGGGACATATTCAGTTTTTATGGCCAAAATGTGCTTTTCAGAGGCTGAAAAGCATGTTTTGGCCGAGTATGATAATTTTCAATAAAACTTGATTTCTATCCCTTCGAATGATGCCAAATGAATAATTTACTTGAATTGGACCATTTTACACTATGTCCATTGTAGATTTCTGTCTCTGACAGTTCGTTTGGTTGCAGGGGACATATTCAGTTTTTATGGCCAAAATGTGCTTTTCAGGGGCTGAAAAGCACGTTTTGGCCGAGTTTGATAATTTTCATTAAAACTTGATTTCTATCACTTCGATTGATGCCAAATGAATAACTTACTTGAATTGGACCATTTTACACTATGTCCATTGTAGATTTGTGTCTCCCACAGTTCGTTTGGTTGCAGGGGACATTTTCAGTTTTTATGGCCAAAATGTGCTTTTCAGAGGCTGAAAAGCATGTTTTGGCCGAGTATGATAATTTTCATTAAAACTTGATTTCTATCACTTCGATTGATGCCAAATGAATAACTTACTTGAATTGGACCATTTTACACTATGTCCATTGTAGATTTGTGTCTCCGACAGTTCGTTTGGTTGCAGGGGACATTTTCAGTTTTTATGGCCAAAATGTGCTTTTCAGAGGCTGAAAAGCTTGTTTTGGCCGAGTATGATAATTTTCATTAAAACTTGATTTCTATCCCTTCGAATTATGCCAAATGAATAATTTACTTGAATTGGACCATTTTACACTATGTCCATTGTAGATTTGTGTCTCCGACAGTTCGTTTGGTTGCAGGGGACATTTTCAGTTTTTATGTCCAAAATGTGCTTTTCAGAGGCTGAAAAGCATGTTTTGGCCGAGTATGATAATTTTCATTAAAACTTGATTTCTATCCCTTCGAATGATGCCAAATGAATAATTTACTTGGATTGGACCATTTTACACTATGTCCATTGTAGATTTCTGTCTCTGACAGTTCGTTTGGTTGCAGGGGACATATTCAGTTTTTATGGCCAAAATGTGCTTTTCAGGGGCTGAAAAGCACGTTTTGGCCGAGTTTGATAATTTTCATTAAAACTTGATTTCTATCACTTCGATTGATGCCAAATGAATAACTTACTTGAATTGGACCATTTTACACTATGTCCATTGTAGATTTGTGTCTCCCACAGTTCGTTTGGTTGCAGGGGACATTTTCAGTTTTTATGGCCAAAATGTGCTTTTCAGGGGCTGAAAAGCACGTTTTGGCAGAATATGATAATTTTCATTAAAACTTGATTTCTATCCATTCGAATGATGCCAAATGAATATCTTACTTGAATTGGACCATTTTACACTATGTCCATTGTAGATTTGTGTCTCTGACAGTTCGTTTGGATGCAGGGGACATATTCAGTTTTTATGGCCAAAATGTGCTTTTCAGGGGCTGAAAAGCATGTTTTGGTCGAGTATGATAATTTTCAATAAAACTTGATTTCTATCCCTTCGAATGATGCCAAATGAATAATTTACTTGAATTGGACCATTTTACACTATGTCCATTGTAGATTTCTGTCTCTGACAGTTCGTTTGGTTGCAGGGGACATATTCAGTTTTTATGGCCAAAATGTGCTTTTCAGGGGCTGAAAAGCACGTTTTGGCCGAGTTTGATAATTTTCATTAAAACTTGATTTCTATCACTTCGATTGATGCCAAATGAATAACTTACTTGAATTGGACCATTTTACACTATGTCCATTGTAGATTTGTGTCTCCCACAGTTCGTTTGGTTGCAGGGGACATTTTCAGTTTTTATGGCCAAAATGTGCTTTTCAGAGGCTGAAAAGCATGTTTTGGCCGAGTATGATAATTTTCATTAAAACTTGATTTCTATCACTTCGGATGATGCCAAATGAATAATTTACTTGAATTGGACCATTTTACACTATGTCCATTGTAGATTTGTGTCTCTGACAGTTCGTTTGGTTGCAGGGGACATATTCAGTTTTTATGGCCAAAATGTGCTTTTCAGGGGCTGAAAAGCACGTTTTGGCAGAGTATGATAATTTTCATTAAAACTTGATTTCTATCCATTCGAATGATGCCAAATGAATAACTTACTTGAATTGGACCATTTTACACTATGTCCATTGTAGATTTGTGTCTCCGACAGTTCGTTTGGTTGCAGGGGACATTTTCAGTTTTTATGGCCAAAATGTGCTTTTCAGTGGCTGAAAAGCATGTTTTGGCCGAGTATGATAATTTTTATTAAAACTTGATTTCTATCACTTCGAATGATGCCAAATGAATAATTTGCTTGAATTGGACCATTTAACACTATGTCCATTGTAGATTTGTGTCTCCGACAGTTCGTTTGGTTGCAGGGGACATTTTCAGTTTTTATGGCCAAAATGTGCTTTTCAGGGGCTGAAAAGCACGTTTTGGCAGAATATGATAATTTGCATTAAAACTTGATTTCTATCCATTCGAATGATGCCAAATGAATATCTTACTTGAATTGGACCATTTTACACTATGTCCTTTGTAGATTTGTGTCTCTGGCAGTTCATTTGGTTGCAGGGGACATATTCAGTTTTTATGGCCAAAATGTGCTTTTCAGGGGCTGAAAAGCACGTTTTGGCAGAATATGATAATTTGCATTAAAACTTGATTTCTATCCATTCGAATGATGCCAAATGAATATCTTACTTGAATTGGACCATTTTACACTATGTCCATTGTAGATTTGTGTCTCTGACAGTTCGTTTGGTTGCAGGGGACATATTCAGTTTTTATGGCCAAAATGTGCTTTTCAGGGGCTGAAAAGCATGTTTTGGCCGAGTATGATAATTTTCATTAAAACTTGATTTCTATCCATTTGAATGATGCCAAATGAATAACTTACTTGAATTTGACCATTTCACACTATGTCCATTGTAGATTTGTGTCTCTGACAGTTCGTTTGGTTGCAGGGGACATATTCAGTTTTTATGGCCAAAATGTGCTTTTCAGAGGCTGAAAAGCATGTTTTGGCCGAGTATGATAATTTTCAATAAAACTTGATTTCTATCCCTTCGAATGATGCCAAATGAATAATTTACTTGAATTGGACCATTTTACACTATGTCCATTGTAGATTTGTGTCTCTGACAGTTCGTTTGGTTGCAGGGGACATATTCAGTTTTTATGGCCAAAATGTGCTTTTCAGGGGCTGAAAAGCACGTTTTGGCCGAGTTTGATAATTTTCATTAAAACTTGATTTCTATCACTTCGATTGATGCCAAATGAATAACTTACTTGAATTGGACCATTTTACACTATGTCCATTGTAGATTTGTATCTCCCACAGTTCGTTTGGTTGCAGGGGACATTTTCAGTTTTTATGGCCAAAATGTGCTTTTCAGAGGCTGAAAAGCATGTTTTGGCCGAGTATGATAATTTTCATTAAAACTTGATTTCTATCACTTCGATTGATGCCAAATGAATAACTTACTTGAATTGGACCATTTTACACTATGTCCATTGTAGATTTGTGTCTCCGACAGTTCGTTTGGTTGCAGGGGACATTTTCAGTTTTTATGGCCAAAATGTGCTTTTCAGAGGCTGAAAAGCATGTTTTGGCCGAGTATGATAATTTTCATTAAAACTTGATTTCTATCCCTTCGAATGATGCCAAATGAATAATTTACTTGAATTGGACCATTTTACACTATGTCCATTGTAGATTTGTGTCTCCGACAGTTCGTTTGGTTGCAGGGGACATTTTCAGTTTTTATGGCCAAAATGTGCTTTTCAGGGGCTGAAAAGCATGTTTTGGCCGAGTATGATAATTTTCATTAAAACTTGATTTCTATCCATTTGAATGATGCCAAATGAATAACTTACTTGAATTTGACCATTTCACACTATGTCCATTGTAGATTTGTGTCTCTGACAGTTCGTTTGGTTGCAGGGGACATATTCAGTTTTTATGGCCAAAATGTGCTTTTCAGAGGCTGAAAAGCATGTTTTGGCCGAGTATGATAATTTTCAATAAAACTTGATTTCTATCCCTTCGAATGATGCCAAATGAATAATTTACTTGAATTGGACCATTTTACACTATGTCCATTGTAGATTTCTGTCTCTGACAGTTCGTTTGGTTGCAGGGGACATATTCAGTTTTTATGGCCAAAATGTGCTTTTCAGGGGCTGAAAAGCACGTTTTGGCCGAGTTTGATAATTTTCATTAAAACTTGATTTCCATCACTTCGATTGATGCCAAATGAATAACTTACTTGAATTGGACCATTTTACACTATGTCCATTGTAGATTTGTGTCTCCCACAGTTCGTTTGGTTGCAGGGGACATTTTCAGTTTTTATGGCCAAAATGTGCTTTTCAGAGGCTGAAAAGCATGTTTTGGCCGAGTATGATAATTTTCATTAAAACTTGATTTCTATCACTTCGATTGATGCCAAATGAATAACTTACTTGAATTGGACCATTTTACACTATGTCCATTGTAGATTTGTGTCTCCGACAGTTCGTTTGGTTGCAGGGGACATTTTCAGTTTTTATGGCCAAAATGTGCTTTTCAGAGGCTGAAAAGCTTGTTTTGGCCGAGTATGATAATTTTCATTAAAACTTGATTTCTATCCCTTCGAATTATGCCAAATGAATAATTTACTTGAATTGGACCATTTTACACTATGTCCATTGTAGATTTGTGTCTCCGACAGTTCGTTTGGTTGCAGGGGACATTTTCAGTTTTTATGTCCAAAATGTGCTTTTCAGAGGCTGAAAAGCATGTTTTGGCCGAGTATGATAATTTTCATTAAAACTTGATTTCTATCCCTTCGAATGATGCCAAATGAATAATTTACTTGGATTGGACCATTTTACACTATGTCCATTGTAGATTTCTGTCTCTGACAGTTCGTTTGGTTGCAGGGGACATATTCAGTTTTTATGGCCAAAATGTGCTTTTCAGGGGCTGAAAAGCACGTTTTGGCCGAGTTTGATAATTTTCATTAAAACTTGATTTCTATCACTTCGATTGATGCCAAATGAATAACTTACTTGAATTGGACCATTTTACACTATGTCCATTGTAGATTTGTGTCTCCCACAGTTCGTTTGGTTGCAGGGGACATTTTCAGTTTTTATGGCCAAAATGTGCTTTTCAGGGGCTGAAAAGCACGTTTTGGCAGAATATGATAATTTTCATTAAAACTTGATTTCTATCCATTCGAATGATGCCAAATGAATATCTTACTTGAATTGGACCATTTTACACTATGTCCATTGTAGATTTGTGTCTCTGACAGTTCGTTTGGATGCAGGGGACATATTCAGTTTTTATGGCCAAAATGTGCTTTTCAGGGGCTGAAAAGCATGTTTTGGTCGAGTATGATAATTTTCAATAAAACTTGATTTCTATCCCTTCGAATGATGCCAAATGAATAATTTACTTGAATTGGACCATTTTACACTATGTCCATTGTAGATTTCTGTCTCTGACAGTTCGTTTGGTTGCAGGGGACATATTCAGTTTTTATGGCCAAAATGTGCTTTTCAGGGGCTGAAAAGCACGTTTTGGCCGAGTTTGATAATTTTCATTAAAACTTGATTTCTATCACTTCGATTGATGCCAAATGAATAACTTACTTGAATTGGACCATTTTACACTATGTCCATTGTAGATTTGTGTCTCCCACAGTTCGTTTGGTTGCAGGGGACATTTTCAGTTTTTATGGCCAAAATGTGCTTTTCAGAGGCTGAAAAGCATGTTTTGGCCGAGTATGATAATTTTCATTAAAACTTGATTTCTATCACTTCGGATGATGCCAAATGAATAATTTACTTGAATTGGACCATTTTACACTATGTCCATTGTAGATTTGTGTCTCTGACAGTTCGTTTGGTTGCAGGGGACATATTCAGTTTTTATGGCCAAAATGTGCTTTTCAGGGGCTGAAAAGCACGTTTTGGCAGAGTATGATAATTTTCATTAAAACTTGATTTCTATCCATTCGAATGATGCCAAATGAATAACTTACTTGAATTGGACCATTTTACACTATGTCCATTGTAGATTTGTGTCTCCGACAGTTCGTTTGGTTGCAGGGGACATTTTCAGTTTTTATGGCCAAAATGTGCTTTTCAGTGGCTGAAAAGCATGTTTTGGCCGAGTATGATAATTTTTATTAAAACTTGATTTCTATCACTTCGAATGATGCCAAATGAATAATTTGCTTGAATTGGACCATTTAACACTATGTCCATTGTAGATTTGTGTCTCCGACAGTTCGTTTGGTTGCAGGGGACATTTTCAGTTTTTATGGCCAAAATGTGCTTTTCAGAGGCTGAAAAGCATGTTTTGGCCGAGTATGATAATTTTCATTAAAACTTGATTTCTATCACTTCGAATGATGCCAAATGAATAATTTACTTGAATTGGACCATTTTACACTATGTCCTTTGTAGATTTGTGTCTCTGGCAGTTCATTTGGTTGCAGGGGACATATTCAGTTTTTATGGCCAAAATGTGCTTTTCAGGGGCTGAAAAGCACGTTTTGGCAGAATATGATAATTTGCATTAAAACTTGATTTCTATCCATTCGAATGATGCCAAATGAATATCTTACTTGAATTGGACCATTTTACACTATGTCCATTGTAGATTTGTGTCTCTGACAGTTCGTTTGGTTGCAGGGGACATATTCAGTTTTTATGGCCAAAATGTGCTTTTCAGGGGCTGAAAAGCATGTTTTGGCCGAGTATGATAATTTTCATTAAAACTTGATTTCTATCCATTTGAATGATGCCAAATGAATAACTTACTTGAATTTGACCATTTCACACTATGTCCATTGTAGATTTGTGTCTCTGACAGTTCGTTTGGTTGCAGGGGACATATTCAGTTTTTATGGCCAAAATGTGCTTTTCAGAGGCTGAAAAGCATGTTTTGGCCGAGTATGATAATTTTCAATAAAACTTGATTTCTATCCCTTCGAATGATGCCAAATGAATAATTTACTTGAATTGGACCATTTTACACTATGTCCATTGTAGATTTGTGTCTCTGACAGTTCGTTTGGTTGCAGGGGACATATTCAGTTTTTATGGCCAAAATGTGCTTTTCAGGGGCTGAAAAGCACGTTTTGGCCGAGTTTGATAATTTTCATTAAAACTTGATTTCTATCACTTCGATTGATGCCAAATGAATAACTTACTTGAATTGGACCATTTTACACTATGTCCATTGTAGATTTGTATCTCCCACAGTTCGTTTGGTTGCAGGGGACATTTTCAGTTTTTATGGCCAAAATGTGCTTTTCAGAGGCTGAAAAGCATGTTTTGGCCGAGTATGATAATTTTCATTAAAACTTGATTTCTATCACTTCGATTGATGCCAAATGAATAACTTACTTGAATTGGACCATTTTACACTATGTCCATTGTAGATTTGTGTCTCCGACAGTTCGTTTGGTTGCAGGGGACATTTTCAGTTTTTATGGCCAAAATGTGCTTTTCAGAGGCTGAAAAGCATGTTTTGGCCGAGTATGATAATTTTCATTAAAACTTGATTTCTATCCCTTCGAATGATGCCAAATGAATAATTTACTTGAATTGGACCATTTTACACTATGTCCATTGTAGATTTGTGTCTCCGACAGTTCGTTTGGTTGCAGGGGACATTTTCAGTTTTTATGGCCAAAATGTGCTTTTCAGGGGCTGAAAAGCACGTTTTGGCAGAGTATGATAATTTTCATTAAAACTTGATTTCTATCCCTTCGAATGATGCCAAATGAATAACTTACTTGAATTGGACCATTTTACACTATGTCCATTGTAGATTTGTGTCTCCGACAGTTCGTTTGGTTGCAGGGGACATTTTCAGTTTTTATGGCCAAAATGTGCTTTTCAGTGGCTGAAAAGCATGTTTTGGCCGAGTATGATAATTTTTATTAAAACTTGATTTCTATCACTTCGAATGATGCCAAATGAATAATTTGCTTGAATTGGACCATTTAACACTATGTCCAATGTAGATTTGTGTCTCCGACAGTTCGTTTGGTTGCAGGGGACATTTTCAGTTTTTATGGCCAAAATGTGCTTTTCAGAGGCTGAAAAGCATGTTTTGGCCGAGTATGATAATTTTCATTAAAACTTGATTTCTATCACTTCGAATGATGCCAAATGAATAATTTACTTGAATTGGACCATTTTACACTATGTCCTTTGTAGATTTGTGTCTCTGGCAGTTCATTTGGTTGCAGGGGACATATTCAGTTTTTATGGCCAAAATGTGCTTTTCAGGGGCTGAAAAGCACGTTTTGGCAGAATATGATAATTTTCATTAAAACTTGATTTCTATCCATTCGAATGATGCCAAATGAATATCTTACTTGAATTGGACCATTTTACACTATGTCCATTGTAGATTTGTGTCTCTGACAGTTCGTTTGGTTGCAGGGGACATATTCAGTTTTTATGGCCAAAATGTGCTTTTCAGGGGCTGAAAAGCATGTTTTGGCCGAGTATGATAATTTTCATTAAAACTTGATTTCTATCCATTTGAATGATGCCAAATGAATAACTTACTTGAATTTGACCATTTCACACTATGTCCATTGTAGATTTGTGTCTCTGACAGTTCGTTTGGTTGCAGGGGATATATTCAGTTTTTATGGCCAAAATGTGCTTTTCAGAGGCTGAAAAGCATGTTTTGGCCGAGTATGATAATTTTCAATAAAACTTGATTTCTATCCCTTCGAATGATGCCAAATGAATAATTTACTTGAATTGGACCATTTTACACTATGTCCATTGTAGATTTGTGTCTCTGACAGTTCGTTTGGTTGCAGGGGACATATTCAGTTTTTATGGCCAAAATGTGCTTTTCAGGGGCTGAAAAGCACGTTTTGGCCGAGTTTGATAATTTTCATTAAAACTTGATTTCTATCACTTCGATTGATGCCAAATGAATAACTTACTTGAATTGGACCATTTTACACTATGTCCATTGTAGATTTGTATCTCCCACAGTTCGTTTGGTTGCAGGGGACATTTTCAGTTTTTATGGCCAAAATGTGCTTTTCAGAGGCTGAAAAGCATGTTTTGGCCGATTATGATAATTTTCATTAAAACTTGATTTCTATCACTTCGATTGATGCCAAATGAATAACTTACTTGAATTGGACCATTTTACACTATGTCCATTGTAGATTTGTGTCTCCGACAGTTCGTTTGGTTGCAGGGGACATTTTCAGTTTTTATGGCCAAAATGTGCTTTTCAGAGGCTGAAAAGCATGTTTTGGCCGAGTATGATAATTTTCATTAAAACTTGATTTCTATCCCTTCGAATGATGCCAAATGAATAATTTACTTGAATTGGACCATTTTACACTATGTCCATTGTAGATTTGTGTCTCCGACAGTTCGTTTGGTTGCAGGGGACATTTTCAGTTTTTATGGCCAAAATGTGCTTTTCAGAGGCTGAAAAGCATGTTTTGGCCGAGTATGATAATTTTCATTAAAACTTGATTTCTATCCCTTCGAATGATGCCAAATGAATAATTTACTTGAATTGGACCATTTTACACGAAGTCCATTGTAGATTTGTGTCTCTCACAGTTCGTTTGGTTGCAGGGGACATTTTCAGTTTTTATGGCCAAAATGTGCTTTTCAGGGGCTGAAAAGCATGTTTTGGCCGAATATGATAATTTTCATTAAAACTTGATTTCTATCACTTCGAATGATGCCAAATGAATAACTTACTTGAATTGGACCATTTTACACTATGTCCATTGTAGATTTATGTCTCCGACAGTTTGTTTGGTTGCAGGGGACATTTTCAGTTTTTATGGCCAAAATGTGCTTTTCAGGGGCTGAAAAGCATGTTTTGGCCGAGTATGATAATTTTCATTAAAACTTGATTTCTATCCATTTGAATGATGCCAAATGAATAACTTACTTGAATTTGACCATTTCACACTATGTCCATTGTAGATTTGTGTCTCTGACAGTTCGTTTGGTTGCAGGGGACATATTCAGCTTTTATGGCCAAAATGTGCTTTTCAGAGGCTGAAAAGCATGTTTTGGCCGAGTATGATAATTTTCAATAAAACTTGATTTCTATCCCTTCGAATGATGCCAAATGAATAATTTACTTGAATTGGACCATTTTACACTATGTCCATTGTAGATTTCTGTCTCTGACAGTTCGTTTGGTTGCAGGGGACATATTCAGTTTTTATGGCCAAAATGTGCTTTTCAGGGGCTGAAAAGCACGTTTTGGCCGAGTTTGATAATTTTCATTAAAACTTGATTTCTATCACTTCGATTGATGCCAAATGAATAACTTACTTGAATTGGACCATTTTACACTATGTCCATTGTAGATTTGTGTCTCCCACAGTTCGTTTGGTTGCAGGGGACATTTTCAGTTTTTATGGCCAAAATGTGCTTTTCAGAGGCTGAAAAGCATGTTTTGGCCGAGTATGATAATTTTCATTAAAACTTGATTTCTATCACTTCGATTGATGCCAAATGAATAACTTACTTGAATTGGACCATTTTACACTATGTCCATTGTAGATTTGTGTCTCCGACAGTTCGTTTGGTTGCAGGGGACATTTTCAGTTTTTATGGCCAAAATTTGATTTTCAGAGGCTGAAAAGCATGTTTTGGCCGAGTATGATAATTTTCATTAAAACTTGATTTCTATCCCTTCGAATTATGCCAAATGAATAATTTACTTGAATTGGACCATTTTACACTATGTCCATTGTAGATTTGTGTCTCTGACAGTTCGTTTGGATGCAGGGGACATATTCAGTTTTTATGGCCAAAATGTGCTTTTCAGGGGCTGAAAAGCATGTTTTGGTCGAGTATGATAATTTTCATTAAAACTTGATTTCTATCACTCGAATGATGCCAAATGAATAACTTACTTGAATTGGACCATTTTACACTATGTCCATTGTAGATTTGTGTCTCCGACAGTTCGTTTGGTTGCAGGGGACATTTTCAGTTTTTATGGCCAAAATGTGCTTTTCAGAGGCTGAAAAGCATGTTTTGGCCGAGTATGATAATTTTTATTAAAACTTGATTTCTATCACTTCGAATGATGCCAAATGAATAATTTGCTTGAATTGGACCATTTAACACTATGTCCATTGTAGATTTGTGTCTCCGACAGTTCGTTTGGTTGCAGGGGACATTTTCAGTTTTTATGGCCAAAATGTGCTTTTCAGAGGCTGAAAAGCATGTTTTGTCCGAGTATGATAATTTTCATTAAAACTTGATTTCTATCACTTCGAATGATGCCAAATGAATAATTTACTTGAATTGGACCATTTTACACTATGTCCTTTGTAGATTTGTGTCTCTGACAGTTCATTTGGTTGCAGGGGACATATTCAGTTTTTATGGCCAAAATGTGCTTTTCAGGGGCTGAAAAGCACGTTTTGCCAGAATATGATAATTTTCATTAAAACTTGATTTCTATCCATTCGAATGATGCCAAATGAATAACTTACTTGAATTGGACCATTTTACACTATGTCCATTGTAGATTTGTGTCTCCGACAGTTTGTTTGGTTGCAGGGGACATTTTCAGTTTTTATGGCCAAAATGTGCTTTTCAGGGGCTGAAAAGCATGTTTTGGCCGAGTATGATAATTTTCATTAAAACTTGATTTCTATCCATTTGAATGATGCCAAATGAATAACTTACTTGAATTGGACCATTTTACACTATGTCCATTGTAGATTTGTGTCTCTGACAGTTCGTTTGGTTGTTGGGGACATATTCAGTTTTTATGGCGAAAATTTGCTTTTCAGGGGCTGAAAAGCATGTTTTGGCCGAGTTTGATCATTTTCATTAAAACTTGATTTCTATCACTTCGATTGATGCCAAATGAATAACTTACTTGAATTGGACCATTTTACACTATGTCAATTGTAGATTTGTGTCTCCGACAGTTCGTTTGGTTGCAGGGGACATTTTCAGTTTTTATGGCCAAAATGTGCTTTTCAGGGGCTGAAAAGCATGTTTTGGCCGAGTATGATGATTTTCATTAAAACTTAATTTCTATCACTTCGAATGATGCCAAATGAATAACTCACTTGAATTGGACCATTTTACACTATGTCCATTGTAGATTTGTGTCTCCGACAGTTCGTTTGGTTGCAGGGGACATTCTCAGTTTTTATGGCCAAAATGTGCTTTTCAGAGGCTGAAAAGCATGTTTTGGCAGAGTATGATAATTTTCATTAAAACTTAATTTCTATCACTTCGAATGATGCCAAATGAATAACTTACTTGAATTGGACCATTTTACACTATGTCCATTGTAGATTTGTGTCTCTGACAGTTCGTTTGGTTGCAGGGGACATATTCAGTTTTTATGGCCAAAATGTGCTTTTCAGGGGCTGAAAAGCATGTTTTGGCCGAGTTTGATAATTTTCATTAAAACTTGATTTCTATCACTTCGATTGATGCCAAATGAATAACTTACTTGAATTGGACCATTTTACACTATGTCCATTGTAGATTTGTGTCTCCGACAGTTCGTTTGGTTGCAGGGGACATTTTCAGTTTTTATGGCCAAAATGTGCTTTTCAGAGGCTGAAAAGCATGTTTTGGCCGAGTATGATAATTTTCATTAAAACTTGATTTCTATCCATTCGAATGATGCCAAATGAATAACTTACTTGAATTGGACCATTTTACACTATGTCCATTGTAGATTTGTGTCTCCGACAGTTCGTTTGGTTGCAGGGGACATTTTCAGTTTTTATGGCCAAAATGTGCTTTTCAGAGGCTGAAAAGCATGTTTTGGCCGAGTATGATAATTTTTATTAAAACTTGATTTCTATCACTTCGAATGATGCCAAATGAATAATTTGCTTGAATTGGACCATTTAACACTATGTCCATTGTAGATTTGTGTCTCCGACAGTTCGTTTGGTTGCAGGGGACATATTCAGTTTTTATGGCCAAAATGTGCTTTTCAGAGGCTGAAAAAGCATGTTTTGGCCGAGTATGATAATTTTCATTGAAACTTGATTTCTATCACTTCGAATGATGCCAAATGAATAATTTACTTGAATTGGACCATTTTACACTATGTCCTTTGTAGATTTGTGTCTCTGGCAGTTCATTTGGTTGCAGGGGACATATTCAGTTTTTATGGCCAAAATGTGCTTTTCAGGGGCTGAAAAGCACGTTTTGGCAGAATATGATAATTTTCATTAAAACTTGATTTCTATCCATTCGAATGATGCCAAATGAATAACTTACTTGAATTGGACCATTTTACACTATGTCCATTGTAGATTTGTGTCTCCCACAGTTCGTTTGGTTGCAGGGGACATTTTCAGTTTTTATGGCCAAAATGTGCTTTTCAGGGGCTGAAAAGCATGTTTTGGCCGAGTATGATAATTTTCATTAAAACTTGATTTCTATCACTTCGATTGATGCCAAATGAATAACTTACTTGAATTGGACCATTTTACACTATGTCCATTGTAGATTTGTGTCTCCGACAGTTCGTTTGGTTGCAGGGGACATTTTCAGTTTTTATGTCCAAAATGTGCTTTTCAGAGGCTGAAAAGCATGTTTTGGCCGAGTATGATAATTTTCATTAAAACTTGATTTCTATCCCTTCGAATGATGCCAAATGAATAATTTACTTGAATTGGACCATTTTACACTATGTCCATTGTAGATTTGTGTCTCCGACAGTTCGTTTGGTTGCAGGGGACATTTTCAGTTTTTATGGCCAAAATGTGCTTTTCAGAGGCTGAAAAGCACGTTTTGGCCGAGTATGATAATTTTCATTAAAACTTGATTTCTATCCCTTCGAATGATGCCAAATGAATAATTTACTTGAATTGGACCATTTTACACTATGTCCATTGTAGATTTGTGTCTCTGACAGTTCGTTTGGTTGCAGGGGACATATTCAGTTTTTATGGCCAAAATGTGCTTTTCAGGGGCTGAAAAGCATGTTTTGGTCAAGTATGATAATTTTCATTAAAACTTGATTTCTATCACTCGAATGATGCCAAATGAATAACTTACTTGAATTGGACCATTTTACACTATGTCCATTGTAGATTTGTGTCTCCGACAGTTCGTTTGGTTGCAGGGGACATTTTCAGTTTTTATGGCCAAAATGTGCTTTTCAGAGGCTGAAAAGCATGTTTTGGCAGAGTATGATAATTTTCATTAAAACTTAATTTCTATCACTTCGAATGATGCCAAATGAATAACTTACTTGAATTGGACCATTTTACACTATGTCAATTGTCGATTTGTGTCTCCGACAGTTCGTTTGGTTGCAGGGGACATTTTCAGTTTTTATGGCCAAAATGTGCTTTTCAGGGGCTGAAAAGCATGTTTTGGCCGAGTATGATGATTTTCATTAAAACTTAATTTCTATCACTTCGAAAGATGCCAAATGAATAACTTACTTGAATTGGACCATTTTACACTATGTCCATTGTAGATTTGTGTCTCCGACAGTTCGTTTGGTTGCAGGGGACATATTCAGTTTTTATGGCCAAAATGTGCTTTTCAGAGGCTGAAAAGCATGTTTTGGCCGAGTATGATAATTTTCATTGAAACTTGATTTCTATCACTTCGAATGATGCCAAATGAATAATTTACTTGAATTGGACCATTTTACACTATGTCCTTTGTAGATTTGTGTCTCTGGCAGTTCATTTGGTTGCAGGGGACATATTCAGTTTTTATGGCCAAAATGTGCTTTTCAGGGGCTGAAAAGCACGTTTTGGCAGAATATGATAATTTTCATTAAAACTTGATTTCTATCCATTCGAATGATGCCAAATGAATATCTTACTTGAATTGGACCATTTTACACTATGTCAATTGTAGATTTGTGTCTCTGACAGTTCGTTTGGTTGCAGGGGACATATTCAGTTTTTATGGCCAAAATGTGCTTTTCAGGGGCTGAAAAGCATGTTTTGGCCGAGTATGATAATTTTCATTAAAACTTGATTTCTATCCATTTGAATGATGCCAAATGAATAACTTACTTGAATTTGACCATTTTACACTATGTCCAATGTAGATTTGTGTCTCTGACAGTTCGTTTGGTTGCAGGGGACATATTCAGTTTTTATGGCCAAAATGTGCTTTTCAGAGGCTGAAAAGCATGTTTTGGCCGAGTTTGATAATTTTCAATAAAACTTGATTTCTATCACTTCGATTGATGCCAAATGAATAACTTACTTGAATTGGACCATTTTACACTATGTCCATTGTAGATTTGTGTCTCCCACAGTTCGTTTGGTTGCAGGGGACATTTTCAGTTTTTATGGCCAAAATGTGCTTTTCAGGGGCTGAAAAGCATGTTTTGGCCGAGTATGATAATTTTCATTAAAACTTGATTTCTATCACTTCGATTGATGCCAAATGAATAACTTACTTGAATTGGACCATTTTACACTATGTCCATTGTAGATTTGTGTCTCCGACAGTTCGTTTGGTTGCAGGGGACATTTTCAGTTTTTATGTCCAAAATGTGCTTTTCAGAGGCTGAAAAGCATGTTTTGGCCGAGTATGATAATTTTCATTAAAACTTGATTTCTATCCCTTCGAATGATGCCAAATGAATAATTTACTTGAATTGGACCATTTTACACTATGTCCATTGTAGATTTGTGTCTCCGACAGTTCGTTTGGTTGCAGGGGACATTTTCAGTTTTTATGGCCAAAATGTGCTTTTCAGAGGCTGAAAAGCACGTTTTGGCCGAGTATGATAATTTTCATTAAAACTTGATTTCTATCCCTTCGAATGATGCCAAATGAATAATTTACTTGAATTGGACCATTTTACACTATGTCCATTGTAGATTTGTGTCTCTGACAGTTCGTTTGGTTGCAGGGGACATATTCAGTTTTTATGGCCAAAATGTGCTTTTCAGGGGCTGAAAAGCATGTTTTGGTCAAGTATGATAATTTTCATTAAAACTTGATTTCTATCACTCGAATGATGCCAAATGAATAACTTACTTGAATTGGACCATTTTACACTATGTCAATTGTAGATTTGTGTCTCCGACAGTTCGTTTGGTTGCAGGGGACATTTTCAGTTTTTATGGCCAAAATGTGCTTTTCAGGGGCTGAAAAGCATGTTTTGGCCGAGTATGATGATTTTCATTAAAACTTAATTTCTATCACTTCGAAAGATGCCAAATGAATAACTTACTTGAATTGGACCATTTTACACTATGTCCATTGTAGATTTGTGTCTCCGACAGTTCGTTTGGTTGCAGGGGACATTTTCAGTTTTTATGGCCAAAATGTGCTTTTCAGAGGCTGAAAAGCATGTTTTGGCCGAGAATGATAATTTTCATTAAAACTTGATTTCTATCACTTCTGATGATGCCAAATGAATAATTTACTTGAATTGGACCATTTTACACTATGTCCATTGTAGATTTGTGTCTCTGACAGTTCGTTTGGTTGCAGGGGACATATTCAGTTTTTATGGCCAAAATGTGCTTTTCAGGGGCTGAAAAGCACGTTTTGGCAGAGTATGATAATTTTCATTAAAACTTGATTTCTATCCATTCGAATGATGCCAAATGAATAACTTACTTGAATTGGACCATTTTACACTATGTCCATTGTAGATTTGTGTCTCTGACAGTTCGTTTTGGTTGCAGGGGACATATTCAGTTTTTATGGCCAAAATGTGATTCTCAGGGGCTGAAAAGCATGTTTGGCCGAATATGATAATTTTCATTAAAACTTGATTTCTATCACTTCGAATGATGCCAAATGAATAACTTACTTGAATTGGACCATTTTACACTATGTCTATTGTAGATTTGTGTCGCCGACAGTTCGTTTGGTTGCAGGGGACATTTTCAGTTTTTATGGCCAAAATGTGCTTTTCAGAGGCTGAAAAGCATGTTTTGGCCGAGTATGATAATTTTCATTAAAACTTGATTTCTATCCATTTGAAATGAATAACTTACTTGAATTGGACCATTTTACACTATGTCCATTGTAGATTTGTGTCTCTGACAGTTCGTTTGGTTGTTGGGGACATATTCAGTTTTTATGGCGAAAATTTGCTTTTCAGGGGCTGAAAAGCATGTTTTGGCCGAGTTTGATCATTTTCATTAAAACTTGATTTCTATCACTTCGATTGATGCCAAATGAATAACTTACTTGAATTGGACCATTTTACACTATGTCAATTGTAGATTTGTGTCTCCGACAGTTCGTTTGGTTGCAGGGGACATTTTCAGTTTTTATGGCCAAAATGTGCTTTTCAGGGGCTGAAAAGCATGTTTGGCCGAGTATGATGATTTTCATTAAAACTTAATTTCTATCACTTCGAATGATGCCAAATGAATAACTCACTTGAATTGGACCATTTTACACTATGTCCATTGTAGATTTGTGTCTCCGACAGTTCGTTTGGTTGCAGGGGACATTCTCAGTTTTTATGGCCAAAATGTGCTTTTCAGAGGCTGAAAAGCATGTTTTGGCAGAGTATGATAATTTTCATTAAAACTTAATTTCTATCACTTCGAATGATGCCAAATGAATAACTTACTTGAATTGGACCATTTTACACTATGTCCATTGTAGATTTGTGTCTCTGACAGTTCGTTTGGTTGCAGGGGACATATTCAGTTTTTTATGGCCAAAATGTGCTTTTCAGGGCTGAAAAGCATGTTTTGGCCGAGTTTGATAATTTTCATTAAAACTTGATTTCTATCACTTCGATTGATGCCAAATGAATAACTTACTTGAATTGGACCATTTTACACTATGTCCATTGTAGATTTGTGTCTCCGACAGTTCGTTTGGTTGCAGGGGACATTTTCAGTTTTTATGGCCAAAATGTGCTTTTCAGAGGCTGAAAAGCATGTTTTGGCCGAGTATGATAATTTTCATTAAAACTTGATTTCTATCCATTCGAATGATGCCAAATGAATAACTTACTTGAATTGGACCATTTTACACTATGTCCATTGTAGATTTGTGTCTCCGACAGTTCGTTTGGTTGCAGGGGACATTTTCAGTTTTTATGGCCAAAATGTGCTTTTCAGAGGCTGAAAAGCATGTTTTGGCCGAGTATGATAATTTTTATTAAAACTTGATTTCTATCACTTCGAATGATGCCAAATGAATAATTTGCTTGAATTGGACCATTTAACACTATGTCCATTGTAGATTTGTGTCTCCGACAGTTCGTTTGGTTGCAGGGGACATATTCAGTTTTTATGGCCAAAATGTGCTTTTCAGAGGCTGAAAAAGCATGTTTTGGCCGAGTATGATAATTTTCATTGAAACTTGATTTCTATCACTTCGAATGATGCCAAATGAATAATTTACTTGAATTGGACCATTTTACACTATGTCCTTTGTAGATTTGTGTCTCTGGCAGTTCATTTGGTTGCAGGGGACATATTCAGTTTTTATGGCCAAAATGTGCTTTTCAGGGGCTGAAAAGCACGTTTTGGCAGAATATGATAATTTTCATTAAAACTTGATTTCTATCCATTCGAATGATGCCAAATGAATAACTTACTTGAATTGGACCATTTTACACTATGTCCATTGTAGATTTGTGTCTCCCACAGTTCGTTTGGTTGCAGGGGACATTTTCAGTTTTTATGGCCAAAATGTGCTTTTCAGGGGCTGAAAAGCATGTTTTGGCCGAGTATGATAATTTTCATTAAAACTTGATTTCTATCACTTCGATTGATGCCAAATGAATAACTTACTTGAATTGGACCATTTTACACTATGTCCATTGTAGATTTGTGTCTCCGACAGTTCGTTTGGTTGCAGGGGACATTTTCAGTTTTTATGTCCAAAATGTGCTTTTCAGAGGCTGAAAAGCATGTTTTGGCCGAGTATGATAATTTTCATTAAAACTTGATTTCTATCCCTTCGAATGATGCCAAATGAATAATTTACTTGAATTGGACCATTTTACACTATGTCCATTGTAGATTTGTGTCTCCGACAGTTCGTTTGGTTGCAGGGGACATTTTCAGTTTTTATGGCCAAAATGTGCTTTTCAGAGGCTGAAAAGCACGTTTTGGCCGAGTATGATAATTTTCATTAAAACTTGATTTCTATCCCTTCGAATGATGCCAAATGAATAATTTACTTGAATTGGACCATTTTACACTATGTCCATTGTAGATTTGTGTCTCTGACAGTTCGTTTGGTTGCAGGGGACATATTCAGTTTTTATGGCCAAAATGTGCTTTTCAGGGGCTGAAAAGCATGTTTTGGTCAAGTATGATAATTTTCATTAAAACTTGATTTCTATCACTCGAATGATGCCAAATGAATAACTTACTTGAATTGGACCATTTTACACTATGTCAATTGTAGATTTGTGTCTCCGACAGTTCGTTTGGTTGCAGGGGACATTTTCAGTTTTTATGGCCAAAATGTGCTTTTCAGGGGCTGAAAAGCATGTTTTGGCCGAGTATGATGATTTTCATTAAAACTTAATTTCTATCACTTCGAAAGATGCCAAATGAATAACTTACTTGAATTGGACCATTTTACACTATGTCCATTGTAGATTTGTGTCTCCGACAGTTCGTTTGGTTGCAGGGGACATTTTCAGTTTTTATGGCCAAAATGTGCTTTTCAGAGGCTGAAAAGCATGTTTTGGCCGAGTATGATAATTTTTATTAAAACTTGATTTCTATCACTTCGAATGATGCCAAATGAATAATTTGCTTGAATTGGACCATTTAACACTATGTCCATTGTAGATTTGTGTCTCCGACAGTTCGTTTGGTTGCAGGGGACATATTCAGTTTTTATGGCCAAAATGTGCTTTTCAGAGGCTGAAAAAGCATGTTTTGGCCGAGTATGATAATTTTCATTGAAACTTGATTTCTATCACTTCGAATGATGCCAAATGAATAATTTACTTGAATTGGACCATTTTACACTATGTCCTTTGTAGATTTGTGTCTCTGGCAGTTCATTTGGTTGCAGGGGACATATTCAGTTTTTATGGCCAAAATGTGCTTTTCAGGGGCTGAAAAGCACGTTTTGGCAGAATATGATAATTTTCATTAAAACTTGATTTCTATCCATTCGAATGATGCCAAATGAATAACTTACTTGAATTGGACCATTTTACACTATGTCCATTGTAGATTTGTGTCTCCCACAGTTCGTTTGGTTGCAGGGGACATTTTCAGTTTTTATGGCCAAAATGTGCTTTTCAGGGGCTGAAAAGCATGTTTTGGCCGAGTATGATAATTTTCATTAAAACTTGATTTCTATCACTTCGATTGATGCCAAATGAATAACTTACTTGAATTGGACCATTTTACACTATGTCCATTGTAGATTTGTGTCTCCGACAGTTCGTTTGGTTGCAGGGGACATTTTCAGTTTTTATGTCCAAAATGTGCTTTTCAGAGGCTGAAAAGCATGTTTTGGCCGAGTATGATAATTTTCATTAAAACTTGATTTCTATCCCTTCGAATGATGCCAAATGAATAATTTACTTGAATTGGACCATTTTACACTATGTCCATTGTAGATTTGTGTCTCCGACAGTTCGTTTGGTTGCAGGGGACATTTTCAGTTTTTATGGCCAAAATGTGCTTTTCAGAGGCTGAAAAGCACGTTTTGGCCGAGTATGATAATTTTCATTAAAACTTGATTTCTATCCCTTCGAATGATGCCAAATGAATAATTTACTTGAATTGGACCATTTTACACTATGTCCATTGTAGATTTGTGTCTCTGACAGTTCGTTTGGTTGCAGGGGACATATTCAGTTTTTATGGCCAAAATGTGCTTTTCAGGGGCTGAAAAGCATGTTTTGGTCAAGTATGATAATTTTCATTAAAACTTGATTTCTATCACTCGAATGATGCCAAATGAATAACTTACTTGAATTGGACCATTTTACACTATGTCCATTGTAGATTTGTGTCTCCGACAGTTCGTTTGGTTGCAGGGGACATTTTCAGTTTTTATGGCCAAAATGTGCTTTTCAGAGGCTGAAAAGCATGTTTTGGCAGAGTATGATAATTTTCATTAAAACTTAATTTCTATCACTTCGAATGATGCCAAATGAATAACTTACTTGAATTGGACCATTTTACACTATGTCAATTGTCGATTTGTGTCTCCGACAGTTCGTTTGGTTGCAGGGGACATTTTCAGTTTTTATGGCCAAAATGTGCTTTTCAGGGGCTGAAAAGCATGTTTTGGCCGAGTATGATGATTTTCATTAAAACTTAATTTCTATCACTTCGAAAGATGCCAAATGAATAACTTACTTGAATTGGACCATTTTACACTATGTCCATTGTAGATTTGTGTCTCCGACAGTTCGTTTGGTTGCAGGGGACATATTCAGTTTTTATGGCCAAAATGTGCTTTTCAGAGGCTGAAAAGCATGTTTTGGCCGAGTATGATAATTTTCATTGAAACTTGATTTCTATCACTTCGAATGATGCCAAATGAATAATTTACTTGAATTGGACCATTTTACACTATGTCCTTTGTAGATTTGTGTCTCTGGCAGTTCATTTGGTTGCAGGGGACATATTCAGTTTTTATGGCCAAAATGTGCTTTTCAGGGGCTGAAAAGCACGTTTTGGCAGAATATGATAATTTTCATTAAAACTTGATTTCTATCCATTCGAATGATGCCAAATGAATATCTTACTTGAATTGGACCATTTTACACTATGTCAATTGTAGATTTGTGTCTCTGACAGTTCGTTTGGTTGCAGGGGACATATTCAGTTTTTATGGCCAAAATGTGCTTTTCAGGGGCTGAAAAGCATGTTTTGGCCGAGTATGATAATTTTCATTAAAACTTGATTTCTATCCATTTGAATGATGCCAAATGAATAACTTACTTGAATTTGACCATTTTACACTATGTCCAATGTAGATTTGTGTCTCTGACAGTTCGTTTGGTTGCAGGGGACATATTCAGTTTTTATGGCCAAAATGTGCTTTTCAGAGGCTGAAAAGCATGTTTTGGCCGAGTTTGATAATTTTCAATAAAACTTGATTTCTATCACTTCGATTGATGCCAAATGAATAACTTACTTGAATTGGACCATTTTACACTATGTCCATTGTAGATTTGTGTCTCCCACAGTTCGTTTGGTTGCAGGGGACATTTTCAGTTTTTATGGCCAAAATGTGCTTTTCAGGGGCTGAAAAGCATGTTTTGGCCGAGTATGATAATTTTCATTAAAACTTGATTTCTATCACTTCGATTGATGCCAAATGAATAACTTACTTGAATTGGACCATTTTACACTATGTCCATTGTAGATTTGTGTCTCCGACAGTTCGTTTGGTTGCAGGGGACATTTTCAGTTTTTATGTCCAAAATGTGCTTTTCAGAGGCTGAAAAGCATGTTTTGGCCGAGTATGATAATTTTCATTAAAACTTGATTTCTATCCCTTCGAATGATGCCAAATGAATAATTTACTTGAATTGGACCATTTTACACTATGTCCATTGTAGATTTGTGTCTCCGACAGTTCGTTTGGTTGCAGGGGACATTTTCAGTTTTTATGGCCAAAATGTGCTTTTCAGAGGCTGAAAAGCACGTTTTGGCCGAGTATGATAATTTTCATTAAAACTTGATTTCTATCCCTTCGAATGATGCCAAATGAATAATTTACTTGAATTGGACCATTTTACACTATGTCCATTGTAGATTTGTGTCTCTGACAGTTCGTTTGGTTGCAGGGGACATATTCAGTTTTTATGGCCAAAATGTGCTTTTCAGGGGCTGAAAAGCATGTTTTGGTCAAGTATGATAATTTTCATTAAAACTTGATTTCTATCACTCGAATGATGCCAAATGAATAACTTACTTGAATTGGACCATTTTACACTATGTCAATTGTAGATTTGTGTCTCCGACAGTTCGTTTGGTTGCAGGGGACATTTTCAGTTTTTATGGCCAAAATGTGCTTTTCAGGGGCTGAAAAGCATGTTTTGGCCGAGTATGATGATTTTCATTAAAACTTAATTTCTATCACTTCGAAAGATGCCAAATGAATAACTTACTTGAATTGGACCATTTTACACTATGTCCATTGTAGATTTGTGTCTCCGACAGTTCGTTTGGTTGCAGGGGACATTTTCAGTTTTTATGGCCAAAATGTGCTTTTCAGAGGCTGAAAAGCATGTTTTGGCCGAGAATGATAATTTTCATTAAAACTTGATTTCTATCACTTCTGATGATGCCAAATGAATAATTTACTTGAATTGGACCATTTTACACTATGTCCATTGTAGATTTGTGTCTCTGACAGTTCGTTTGGTTGCAGGGGACATATTCAGTTTTTATGGCCAAAATGTGCTTTTCAGGGGCTGAAAAGCACGTTTTGGCAGAGTATGATAATTTTCATTAAAACTTGATTTCTATCCATTCGAATGATGCCAAATGAATAACTTACTTGAATTGGACCATTTTACACTATGTCCATTGTAGATTTGTGTCTCTGACAGTTCGTTTGGTTGCAGGGGACATATTCAGTTTTTATGGCCAAAATGTGATTCTCAGGGGCTGAAAAGCATGTTTTGGCCGAATATGATAATTTTCATTAAAACTTGATTTCTATCACTTCGAATGATGCCAAATGAATAACTTACTTGAATTGGACCATTTTACACTATGTCTATTGTAGATTTGTGTCGCCGACAGTTCGTTTGGTTGCAGGGGACATTTTCAGTTTTTATGGCCAAAATGTGCTTTTCAGAGGCTGAAAAGCATGTTTTGGCCGAGTATGATAATTTTCATTAAAACTTGATTTCTATCCATTTGAAATGAATAACTTACTTGAATTGGACCATTTTACACTATGTCCATTGTAGATTTGTGTCTCTGACAGTTCGTTTGGTTGTTGGGGACATATTCAGTTTTTATGGCGAAAATTTGCTTTTCAGGGGCTGAAAAGCATGTTTTGGCCGAGTTTGATCATTTTCATTAAAACTTGATTTCTATCACTTCGATTGATGCCAAATGAATAACTTACTTGAATTGGACCATTTTACACTATGTCAATTGTAGATTTGTGTCTCCGACAGTTCGTTTGGTTGCAGGGGACATTTTCAGTTTTTATGGCCAAAATGTGCTTTTCAGGGGCTGAAAAGCATGTTTTGGCCGAGTATGATGATTTTCATTAAAACTTAATTTCTATCACTTCGAATGATGCCAAATGAATAACTCACTTGAATTGGACCATTTTACACTATGTCCATTGTAGATTTGTGTCTCCGACAGTTCGTTTGGTTGCAGGGGACATTCTCAGTTTTTATGGCCAAAATGTGCTTTTCAGAGGCTGAAAAGCATGTTTTGGCAGAGTATGATAATTTTCATTAAAACTTAATTTCTATCACTTCGAATGATGCCAAATGAATAACTTACTTGAATTGGACCATTTTACACTATGTCCATTGTAGATTTGTGTCTCTGACAGTTCGTTTGGTTGCAGGGGACATATTCAGTTTTTATGGCCAAAATGTGCTTTTCAGGGGCTGAAAAGCATGTTTTGGCCGAGTTTGATAATTTTCATTAAAACTTGATTTCTATCACTTCGATTGATGCCAAATGAATAACTTACTTGAATTGGACCATTTTACACTATGTCCATTGTAGATTTGTGTCTCCGACAGTTCGTTTGGTTGCAGGGGACATTTTCAGTTTTTATGGCCAAAATGTGCTTTTCAGAGGCTGAAAAGCATGTTTTGGCCGAGTATGATAATTTTCATTAAAACTTGATTTCTATCCATTCGAATGATGCCAAATGAATAACTTACTTGAATTGGACCATTTTACACTATGTCCATTGTAGATTTGTGTCTCCGACAGTTCGTTTGGTTGCAGGGGACATTTTCAGTTTTTATGGCCAAAATGTGCTTTTCAGAGGCTGAAAAGCATGTTTTGGCCGAGTATGATAATTTTTATTAAAACTTGATTTCTATCACTTCGAATGATGCCAAATGAATAATTTGCTTGAATTGGACCATTTAACACTATGTCCATTGTAGATTTGTGTCTCCGACAGTTCGTTTGGTTGCAGGGGACATATTCAGTTTTTATGGCCAAAATGTGCTTTTCAGAGGCTGAAAAAGCATGTTTTGGCCGAGTATGATAATTTTCATTGAAACTTGATTTCTATCACTTCGAATGATGCCAAATGAATAATTTACTTGAATTGGACCATTTTACACTATGTCCTTTGTAGATTTGTGTCTCTGGCAGTTCATTTGGTTGCAGGGGACATATTCAGTTTTTATGGCCAAAATGTGCTTTTCAGGGGCTGAAAAGCACGTTTTGGCAGAATATGATAATTTTCATTAAAACTTGATTTCTATCCATTCGAATGATGCCAAATGAATAACTTACTTGAATTGGACCATTTTACACTATGTCCATTGTAGATTTGTGTCTCCCACAGTTCGTTTGGTTGCAGGGGACATTTTCAGTTTTTATGGCCAAAATGTGCTTTTCAGGGGCTGAAAAGCATGTTTTGGCCGAGTATGATAATTTTCATTAAAACTTGATTTCTATCACTTCGATTGATGCCAAATGAATAACTTACTTGAATTGGACCATTTTACACTATGTCCATTGTAGATTTGTGTCTCCGACAGTTCGTTTGGTTGCAGGGGACATTTTCAGTTTTTATGTCCAAAATGTGCTTTTCAGAGGCTGAAAAGCATGTTTTGGCCGAGTATGATAATTTTCATTAAAACTTGATTTCTATCCCTTCGAATGATGCCAAATGAATAATTTACTTGAATTGGACCATTTTACACTATGTCCATTGTAGATTTGTGTCTCCGACAGTTCGTTTGGTTGCAGGGGACATTTTCAGTTTTTATGGCCAAAATGTGCTTTTCAGAGGCTGAAAAGCACGTTTTGGCCGAGTATGATAATTTTCATTAAAACTTGATTTCTATCCCTTCGAATGATGCCAAATGAATAATTTACTTGAATTGGACCATTTTACACTATGTCCATTGTAGATTTGTGTCTCTGACAGTTCGTTTGGTTGCAGGGGACATATTCAGTTTTTATGGCCAAAATGTGCTTTTCAGGGGCTGAAAAGCATGTTTTGGTCAAGTATGATAATTTTCATTAAAACTTGATTTCTATCACTCGAATGATGCCAAATGAATAACTTACTTGAATTGGACCATTTTACACTATGTCAATTGTAGATTTGTGTCTCCGACAGTTCGTTTGGTTGCAGGGGACATTTTCAGTTTTTATGGCCAAAATGTGCTTTTCAGGGGCTGAAAAGCATGTTTTGGCCGAGTATGATGATTTTCATTAAAACTTAATTTCTATCACTTCGAAAGATGCCAAATGAATAACTTACTTGAATTGGACCATTTTACACTATGTCCATTGTAGATTTGTGTCTCCGACAGTTCGTTTGGTTGCAGGGGACATATTCAGTTTTTATGGCCAAAATGTGCTTTTCAGAGGCTGAAAAGCATGTTTTGGCCGAGTATGATAATTTTCATTGAAACTTGATTTCTATCACTTCGAATGATGCCAAATGAATAATTTACTTGAATTGGACCATTTTACACTATGTCCTTTGTAGATTTGTGTCTCTGGCAGTTCATTTGGTTGCAGGGGACATATTCAGTTTTTATGGCCAAAATGTGCTTTTCAGGGGCTGAAAAGCACGTTTTGGCAGAATATGATAATTTTCATTAAAACTTGATTTCTATCCATTCGAATGATGCCAAATGAATATCTTACTTGAATTGGACCATTTTACACTATGTCAATTGTAGATTTGTGTCTCTGACAGTTCGTTTGGTTGCAGGGGACATATTCAGTTTTTATGGCCAAAATGTGCTTTTCAGGGGCTGAAAAGCATGTTTTGGCCGAGTATGATAATTTTCATTAAAACTTGATTTCTATCCATTTGAATGATGCCAAATGAATAACTTACTTGAATTTGACCATTTTACACTATGTCCAATGTAGATTTGTGTCTCTGACAGTTCGTTTGGTTGCAGGGGACATATTCAGTTTTTATGGCCAAAATGTGCTTTTCAGAGGCTGAAAAGCATGTTTTGGCCGAGTTTGATAATTTTCAATAAAACTTGATTTCTATCACTTCGATTGATGCCAAATGAATAACTTACTTGAATTGGACCATTTTACACTATGTCCATTGTAGATTTGTGTCTCCCACAGTTCGTTTGGTTGCAGGGGACATTTTCAGTTTTTATGGCCAAAATGTGCTTTTCAGGGGCTGAAAAGCATGTTTTGGCCGAGTATGATAATTTTCATTAAAACTTGATTTCTATCACTTCGATTGATGCCAAATGAATAACTTACTTGAATTGGACCATTTTACACTATGTCCATTGTAGATTTGTGTCTCCGACAGTTCGTTTGGTTGCAGGGGACATTTTCAGTTTTTATGTCCAAAATGTGCTTTTCAGAGGCTGAAAAGCATGTTTTGGCCGAGTATGATAATTTTCATTAAAACTTGATTTCTATCCCTTCGAATGATGCCAAATGAATAATTTACTTGAATTGGACCATTTTACACTATGTCCATTGTAGATTTGTGTCTCCGACAGTTCGTTTGGTTGCAGGGGACATTTTCAGTTTTTATGGCCAAAATGTGCTTTTCAGAGGCTGAAAAGCACGTTTTGGCCGAGTATGATAATTTTCATTAAAACTTGATTTCTATCCCTTCGAATGATGCCAAATGAATAATTTACTTGAATTGGACCATTTTACACTATGTCCATTGTAGATTTGTGTCTCTGACAGTTCGTTTGGTTGCAGGGGACATATTCAGTTTTTATGGCCAAAATGTGCTTTTCAGGGGCTGAAAAGCATGTTTTGGTCAAGTATGATAATTTTCATTAAAACTTGATTTCTATCACTCGAATGATGCCAAATGAATAACTTACTTGAATTGGACCATTTTACACTATGTCAATTGTTGATTTGTGTCTCCGACAGTTCGTTTGGTTGCAGGGGACATTTTCAGTTTTTATGGCCAAAATGTGCTTTTCAGGGGCTGAAAAGCATGTTTTGGCCGAGTATGATGATTTTCATTAAAACTTAATTTCTATCACTTCGAAAGATGCCAAATGAATAACTTACTTGAATTGGACCATTTTACACTATGTCCATTGTAGATTTGTGTCTCCGACAGTTCGTTTGGTTGCAGGGGACATTTTCAGTTTTTATGGCCAAAATGTGCTTTTCAGAGGCTGAAAAGCATGTTTTGGCCGAGAATGATAATTTTCATTAAAACTTGATTTCTATCACTTCTGATGATGCCAAATGAATAATTTACTTGAATTGGACCATTTTACACTATGTCCATTGTAGATTTGTGTCTCTGACAGTTCGTTTGGTTGCAGGGGACATATTCAGTTTTTATGGCCAAAATGTGCTTTTCAGGGGCTGAAAAGCACGTTTTGGCAGAGTATGATAATTTTCATTAAAACTTGATTTCTATCCATTCGAATGATGCCAAATGAATAACTTACTTGAATTGGACCATTTTACACTATGTCCATTGTAGATTTGTGTCTCTGACAGTTCGTTTGGTTGCAGGGGACATATTCAGTTTTTATGGCCAAAATGTGATTCTCAGGGGCTGAAAAGCATGTTTTGGCCGAATATGATAATTTTCATTAAAACTTGATTTCTATCACTTCGAATGATGCCAAATGAATAACTTACTTGAATTGGACCATTTTACACTATGTCTATTGTAGATTTGTGTCGCCGACAGTTCGTTTGGTTGCAGGGGACATTTTCAGTTTTTATGGCCAAAATGTGCTTTTCAGAGGCTGAAAAGCATGTTTTGGCCGAGTATGATAATTTTCATTAAAACTTGATTTCTATCACTTCGAATGATGCCAAATGAATAACTTACTTGAATTGGACCATTTTACACTATGTCCATTGTAGATTTGTGTCTCCGACAGTTCGTTTGGTTGCAGGGGACATTTTCAGTTTTTATGGCCAAAATGTGCTTTTCAGAGGCTGAAAAGCATGTTTTGGCCGAGTATGATAATTTTCATTAAAACTTGATTTCTATCCCTTCGAATGATGCCAAATGAATAATTTACTTGAATTGGACCATTTTACACTATGTCCATTGTAGATTTGTGTCTCTGACAGTTCGTTTGGTTGCAGGGGACATATTCAGTTTTTATGGCCAAAATGTGCTTTTCAGGGGCTGAAAAGCATGTTTTGGCCGAATATGATAATTTTCATTAAAACTTGATTTCTATCACTTCGAATGATGCCAAATGAATAACTTACTTGAATTGGACCATTTTACACTATGTCCATTGTAGATTTGTGTCTCCGACAGTTTGTTTGGTTGCAGGGGACATTTTCAGTTTTTATGGCCAAAATGTGCTTTTCAGGGGCTGAAAAGCATGTTTTGGCCGAGTATGATAATTTTCATTAAAACTTGATTTCTATCCATTTGAATGATGCCAAATGAATAACTTACTTGAATTGGACCATTTTACACTATGTCCATTGTAGATTTGTGTCTCTGACAGTTCGTTTGGTTGCAGGGGACATATTCAGTTTTTATGGCGAAAATTTGCTTTTCAGGGGCTGAAAAGCATGTTTTGGCCGAGTTTGATAATTTTCATTAAAACTTGATTTCTATCACTTCGATTGATGCCAAATGAATAACTTACTTGAATTGGACCATTTTACACTATGTCCATTGTAGATTTGTGTCTCCCACAGTTTTTTTGGTTGCAGGGGACATTTTCAGTTTTTATGGCCAAAATGTGCTTTTCAGGGGCTGAAAAGCACGTTTTGGCAGAATATGATAATTTTCATTAAAACTTGATTTCTATCCATTCGAATGATGCCAAATGAATATCTTACTTGAATTGGACCATTTTACACTATGTCCATTGTAGATTTGTGTCTCTGACAGTTCGTTTGGATGCAGGGGACATATTCAGTTTTTATGGCCAAAATGTGCTTTTCAGGGGCTGAAAAGCATGTTTTGGTCAAGTATGATAATTTTCATTAAAACTTGATTTCTATCACTCGAATGATGCCAAATGAATAACTTACTTGAATTGGACCATTTTACACTATGTCAATTGTAGATTTGTGTCTCCGACAGTTCGTTTGGTTGCAGGGGACATTTTCAGTTTTTATGGCCAAAATGTGCTTTTCAGGGGCTGAAAAGCATGTTTTGGCCGAGTATGATGATTTTCATTAAAACTTAATTTCTATCACTTCGAATGATGCCAAATGAATAACTCACTTGAATTGGACCATTTTACACTATGTCCATTGTAGATTTGTGTCTCCGACAGTTCGTTTGGTTGCAGGGGACATTTTCAGTTTTTATGGCCAAAATGTGCTTTTCAGAGGCTGAAAAGCATGTTTTGGCAGAGTATGATAATTTTCATTAAAACTTAATTTCTATCACTTCGAAAGATGCCAAATGAATAACTTACTTGAATTGGACCATTTTACACTATGTCCATTGTAGATTTGTGTCTCCGACAGTTCGTTTGGTTGCAGGGGACATTTTCAGTTTTTATGGCCAAAATGTGCTTTTCAGGGGCTGAAAAGCATGTTTTGGCTGAGTATGATCATTTTCATTAAAACTTGATTTATATCACTTCGATTGATGCCAAATGAATAACTTTCTTGAATTGGACCATTTTACACTATGTCCATTGTAGATTTGTGTCTCCGACAGTTCGTTTGGTTGCAGGGGACATTTTCAGTTTTTATGGCCAAAATGTGCTTTTCAGAGGCTGAAAAGCATGTTTTGGCCGAGTATGATAATTTTCATTAAAACTTGATTTCTATCCCTTCGAATGATGCCAAATGAATAATTTACTTGAATTGGACCATTTTACACTATGTCCATTGTAGATTTGTGTCTCCGACAGTTCGTTTGGTTGCAGGGGACATTTTCAGTTTTTATGGCCAAAATGTGCTTTTCAGAGGCTGAAAAGCATGTTTTGGCCGAGTATGATAATTTTCATTAAAACTTGATTTCTATCCCTTCGAATGATGCCAAATGAATAATTTACTTGAATTGGACCATTTTACACTATGTCCATTGTAGATTTGTGTCTCTGACAGTTCGTTTGGTTGCAGGGGACATATTCAGTTTTTATGGCCAAAATGTGCTTTTCAGGGGCTGAAAAGCATGTTTTGGCCGAATATGATAATTTTCATTAAAACTTGATTTCTATCACTTCGAATGATGCCAAATGAATAACTTACTTGAATTGGACCATTTTACACTATGTCCATTGTAGATTTGTGTCTCCGACAGTTTGTTTGGTTGCAGGGGACATATTCAGTTTTTATGGCCAAAATGTGCTTTTCAGGGGCTGAAAAGCATGTTTTGGCCGAATATGATAATTTTCATTAAAACTTGATTTCTATCACTTCGAATGATGCCAAATGAATAACTTACTTGAATTGGACCATTTTACACTATGTCCATTGTAGATTTGTGTCTCCGACAGTTTGTTTGGTTGCAGGGGACATTTTCAGTTTTTATGGCCAAAATGTGCTTTTCAGGGGCTGAAAAGCATGTTTTGGCCGAGTATGATAATTTTCATTAAAACTTGATTTCTATCCATTTGAATGATGCCAAATGAATAACTTACTTGAATTGGACCATTTTACACTATGTCCATTGTAGATTTG
The DNA here is from genome assembly GCF_051989625.1 of Stigmatopora argus. Taxonomy (NCBI): domain Eukaryota; kingdom Metazoa; phylum Chordata; class Actinopteri; order Syngnathiformes; family Syngnathidae; genus Stigmatopora; species Stigmatopora argus. The sequence continues at coordinate 549,245 of NC_135405.1, read as the reverse complement.
TGTCTCTGACAGTTCGTTTGGTTGCAGGGGACATATTCAGTTTTTATGGCGAAAATTTGCTTTTCAGGGGCTGAAAAGCATGTTTTGGCCGAGTTTGATAATTTTCATTAAAACTTGATTTCTATCACTTCGATTGATGCCAAATGAATAACTTACTTGAATTGGACCATTTTACACTATGTCCATTGTAGATTTGTGTCTCCCACAGTTTTTTTGGTTGCAGGGGACATTTTCAGTTTTTATGGCCAAAATGTGCTTTTCAGGGGCTGAAAAGCACGTTTTGGCAGAATATGATAATTTTCATTAAAACTTGATTTCTATCCATTCGAATGATGCCAAATGAATATCTTACTTGAATTGGACCATTTTACACTATGTCCATTGTAGATTTGTGTCTCTGACAGTTCGTTTGGATGCAGGGGACATATTCAGTTTTTATGGCCAAAATGTGCTTTTCAGGGGCTGAAAAGCATGTTTTGGTCAAGTATGATAATTTTCATTAAAACTTGATTTCTATCACTCGAATGATGCCAAATGAATAACTTACTTGAATTGGACCATTTTACACTATGTCAATTGTAGATTTGTGTCTCCGACAGTTCGTTTGGTTGCAGGGGACATTTTCTGTTTTTATGGCCAAAATGTGCTTTTCAGGGGCTGAAAAGCATGTTTTGGCCGAGTATGATGATTTTCATTAAAACTTAATTTCTATCACTTCGAATGATGCCAAATGAATAACTCACTTGAATTGGACCATTTTACACTATGTCCATTGTAGATTTGTGTCTCCGACAGTTCGTTTGGTTGCAGGGGACATTTTCAGTTTTTATGGCCAAAATGTGCTTTTCAGAGGCTGAAAAGCATGTTTTGGCAGAGTATGATAATTTTCATTAAAACTTAATTTCTATCACTTCGAAAGATGCCAAATGAATAACTTACTTGAATTGGACCATTTTACACTATGTCCATTGTAGATTTGTGTCTCCGACAGTTCGTTTGGTTGCAGGGGACATTTTCAGTTTTTATGGCCAAAATGTGCTTTTCAGGGGCTGAAAAGCATGTTTTGGCTGAGTATGATCATTTTCATTAAAACTTGATTTATATCACTTCGATTGATGCCAAATGAATAACTTTCTTGAATTGGACCATTTTACACTATGTCCATTGTAGATTTGTGTCTCCGACAGTTCGTTTGGTTGCAGGGGACATTTTCAGTTTTTATGGCCAAAATGTGCTTTTCAGAGGCTGAAAAGCATGTTTTGGCCGAGTATGATAATTTTCATTAAAACTTGATTTCTATCCCTTCGAATGATGCCAAATGAATAATTTACTTGAATTGGACCATTTTACACTATGTCCATTGTAGATTTGTGTCTCCGACAGTTCGTTTGGTTGCAGGGGACATTTTCAGTTTTTATGGCCAAAATGTGCTTTTCAGAGGCTGAAAAGCATGTTTTGGCCGAGTATGATAATTTTCATTAAAACTTGATTTCTATCCCTTCGAATGATGCCAAATGAATAATTTACTTGAATTGGACCATTTTACACTATGTCCATTGTAGATTTGTGTCTCTGACAGTTCGTTTGGTTGCAGGGGACATATTCAGTTTTTATGGCCAAAATGTGCTTTTCAGGGGCTGAAAAGCATGTTTTGGCCGAATATGATAATTTTCATTAAAACTTGATTTCTATCACTTCGAATGATGCCAAATGAATAACTTACTTGAATTGGACCATTTTACACTATGTCCATTGTAGATTTGTGTCTCCGACAGTTTGTTTGGTTGCAGGGGACATTTTCAGTTTTTATGGCCAAAATGTGCTTTTCAGGGGCTGAAAAGCATGTTTTGGCCGAGTATGATAATTTTCATTAAAACTTGATTTCTATCCATTTGAATGATGCCAAATGAATAACTTACTTGAATTGGACCATTTTACACTATGTCCATTGTAGATTTGTGTCTCTGACAGTTCGTTTGGTTGCAGGGGACATATTCAGTTTTTATGGCGAAAATTTGCTTTTCAGGGGCTGAAAAGCATGTTTTGGCCGAGTTTGATAATTTTCATTAAAACTTGATTTCTATCACTTCGATTGATGCCAAATGAATAACTTACTTGATTTGGACCATTTTACACTATGTCCATTGTAGATTTGTGTCTCCGACAGTTCGTTTGGTTGCAGGGGACATTTTCAGTTTTTATGTCCAAAATGTGCTTTTCAGGGGCTGAAAAGCATGTTTTGGTCAAGTATGATAATTTTCATTAAAACTTGATTTCTATCACTTCGAATGATGCCAAATGAATAACTTACTTGAATTGGACCATTTTACACTATGTCTATTGTAGATTTGTGTCTCCGACAGTTCGTTTGGTTGCAGGGGACATTTTCAGTTTTTATGGCCAAAATGTGCTTTTCAGAGGCTGAAAAGCATGTTTTGGCCGAGTATGATAATTTTCATTAAAACTTGATTTCTATCACTTCGAATGATGCCAAATGAATAACTTACTTGAATTGGACCATTTTACACTATGTCCATTGTAGATTTGTGTCTCCGACAGTTCATTTGTTTGCAGGGGACATTTTCAGTTTTTATGGCCAAAATGTGCTTTTCAGAGGCTGAAAAGCATGTTTTGGCAGAGTATGATAATTTTCATTAAAACTTAATTTCTATCACTTCGAATGATGCCAAATGAATAACTTACTTGAATTGGACCATTTTACACTATGTCCATTGTAGATTTGTGTCTCCGACAGTTCGTTTGGTTGCAGGGGACATTTTCAGTTTTTATGTCCAAAATGTGCTTTTCAGGGGCTGAAAAGCACGTTTTGGCCGAGTTTGATAATTTTCATTAAAACTTGATTTCTATCACTTCGATTGATGCCAAATGAATAACTTACTTGAATTGGACCATTTTACACTATGTCCATTGTAGATTTGTGTCTCCCACAGTTTTTTTGGTTGCAGGGGACATTTTCAGTTTTTATGGCCAAAATGTGCTTTTCAGGGGCTGAAAAGCACGTTTTGGCAGAATATGATAATTTTCATTAAAACTTGATTTCTATCCATTCGAATGATGCCAAATGAATATCTTACTTGAATTGGACCATTTTACACTATGTCCATTGTAGATTTGTGTCTCTGACAGTTCGTTTGGATGCAGGGGACATATTCAGTTTTTATGGCCAAAATGTGCTTTTCAGGGGCTGAAAAGCATGTTTTGGTCAAGTATGATAATTTTCATTAAAACTTGATTTCTATCACTTCGAATGATGCCAAATGAATAACTTACTTGAATTGGACCATTTTACACTATGTCTATTGTAGATTTGTGTCTCCGACAGTTCGTTTGGTTGCAGGGGACATTTTCAGTTTTTATGGCCAAAATGTGCTTTTCAGAGGCTGAAAAGCATGTTTTGGCCGAGTATGATAATTTTCATTAAAACTTGATTTCTATCACTTCGAATGATGCCAAATGAATAACTTACTTGAATTGGACCATTTTACACTATGTCCATTGTAGATTTGTGTCTCCGACAGTTCATTTGTTTGCAGGGGACATTTTCAGTTTTTATGGCCAAAATGTGCTTTTCAGAGGCTGAAAAGCATGTTTTGGCAGAGTATGATAATTTTCATTAAAACTTAATTTCTATCACTTCGAATGATGCCAAATGAATAACTTACTTGAATTGGACCATTTTACACTATGTCCAATGTAGATTTGTGTCTCTGACAGTTCGTTTGGTTGCAGGGGACATATTCAGTTTTTATGGCCAAAATGTGCTTTTCAGGGGCTGAAAAGCATGTTTTGGCCGAGTATGATAATTTTCATTAAAACTTGATTTCTATCACTTCGAATGATGCCAAATGAATAACTTACTTGAATTGGACCATTTTACACTATGTCCATTGTAGATTTGTGTCTCCGACAGTTCGTTTGGTTGCAGGGGACATTTTCAGTTTTTATGGCCAAAATGTGCTTTTCAGAGGCTGAAAAGCATGTTTTGGCAGAGTATGATAATTTTCATTAAAACTTGATTTCTATCCATTTGAATGATGCCAAATGAATAACTTACTTGAATTGGACCATTTTACACTATGTCCATTGTAGATTTGTGTCTCTGACAGTTCGTTTGGTTGCAGGGGACATATTCAGTTTTTATGGCGAAAATTTGCTTTTCAGGGGCTGAAAAGCATGTTTTGGCCGAGTTTGATAATTTTCATTAAAACTTGATTTCTATCACTTCGATTGATGCCAAATGAATAACTTACTTGAATTGGACCATTTTACACTATGTCCATTGTAGATTTGTGTCTCCGACAGTTCGTTTGGTTGCAGGGGACATTTTCAGTTTTTATGTCCAAAATATGCTTTTCAGGGGCTGAAAAGCACGTTTTGGCCGAGTTTGATAATTTTCATTAAAACTTGATTTCTATCACTTCGATTGATGCCAAATGAATAACTTACTTGAATTGGACCATTTTACACTATGTCCATTGTAGATTTGTGTCTCCCACAGTTTTTTTGGTTGCAGGGGACATTTTCAGTTTTTATGGCCAGAATGTGCTTTTCAGGGGCTGAAAAGCACGTTTTGGCAGAATATGATAATTTTCATTAAAACTTGATTTCTATCCATTCGAATGATGCCAAATGAATATCTTACTTGAATTGGACCATTTTACACTATGTCCATTGTAGATTTGTGTCTCCGACAGTTCGTTTGTTTGCAGGGGACATTTTCAGTTTTTATGGCCAAAATGTGCTTTTCAGGGGCTGAAAAGCATGTTTTGGCCGAGTTTGATAATTTTCATTATAACTTGATTTCTATCACTTCGATTGATGCCAAATGAATAACTTACTTGAATTGGACCATTTTACACTATGTCCATTGTAGATTTGTGTCTCTGACAGTTCGTTTGGTTGCAGGGGACATATTCAGTTTTTATGGCCAAAATGTGCTTTTCAGGGGCTGAAAAGCATGTTTTGGCCGAGTATGATAATTTTCATTAAAACTTGATTTCTATCACTTCGAATGATGCCAAATGAATAACTTACTTAAATTGGACCATTTTACACTATGTCCATTGTAGATTTGTGTCTCTGACAGTTCGTTTGGTTGCAGGGGACATTTTCAGTTTTTATGGCCAAAATGTGCTTTTCAGAGGCTGAAAAGCATGTTTTGGCCGAGTATGATAATTTTCATTAAAACTTGATTTCTATCACTTCGAATGATGCCAAATGAATAACTTACTTAAATTGGACCATTTTACACTATGTCCATTGTAGATTTGTGTCTCTGACAGTTCGCTTGGTTGCAGGGGACATATTCAGTTTTTATGGCCAAAATGTGCTTTTCAGAGGCTGAAAAGCATGTTTTGGCAGAGTATGATAATTTTCATTAAAACTTGATTTCTATCACTTCGAATGATGCCAAATGAATAATTTGCTTGAATTGGACCATTTTACACTATGTCCATTCTAGATTTGTGTCTCTGACAGTTCGTTTGGTTGCAGGGGACATATTCAGTTTTTAAGGCCAAAATGTGCTTTTCAGGGGCTGAAAAGCATGTTTTGGCCGAGTATGATAATTTTCATTAAAACTTGATTTCTATCCATTCGAATGATGCCAAATGAATAACTTACTTGAATTGGACCATTTTACACTATGCCCATTGTAGATTTGTGTCTCTGACAGTTCGTTTGGTTGCAGGGGACATATTCAGTTTTTATGGCCAAAATGTGCTTTTCAGAGGCTGAAAAGCATGTTTTGGCCGAGTATGATAATTTTCATTAAAACTTGATTTCTATCACTTCGAATGATGCCAAATGAATAACTTACTTGAATTGGACCATTTTACACTATGTCCATTGTAGATTTGTGTCTCCGACAGTTCGTTTGGTTGCAGGGGACATATTCAGTTTTTATGGCCAAAATGTGCTTTTCAGGGGCTGAAAAGCACGTTTTGGCAGAGTATGATAATTTTCATTAAAACTTGATTTCTATCCATTCGAATGATGCCAAATGAATAACTTACTTGAATTGGACCATTTTACACTATGTCCATTGTAGATTTGTGTCTCCGACAGTTCGTTTGGTTGCAGGGGACATTTTCAGTTTTTATGGCCAAAATGTGCTTTTCAGGGGCTGAAAAGCATGTTTTGGCCGAGTTTGATAATTTTCATTATAACTTGATTTCTATCACTTCGATTGATGCCAAATGAATAACTTACTTGAATTGGACCATTTTACACTATGTCCATTGTAGATTTGTGTCTCCGACAGTTCGTTTGGTTGCAGGGGACATTTTCAGTTTTTATGGCCAAAATGTGCTTTTCAGAGGCTGAAAAGCATCTTTTGGCCGAGTATGATAATTTTCATTAAAACTTGATTTCTATCCATTCGAATAATGCCAAATGAATAACTTACTTGAATTGGACCATTTTACACTATGTCCATTGTAGATTTGTGTCTCTGACAGTTCGTTTGGTTGCAGGGGACATATTCAGTTTTTATGGCCAAAATGTGCTTTTCAGGGGCTGAAAAGCATGTTTTGGCCGAGAATGATAATTTTCATTAAAACTTGATTTCTATCACTTCGAATGATGCCAAATGAATAACTTACTTGAATTGGACCATTTTACACTATGTCCATTGTAGATTTGTGTCTCTGACAGTTCGTTTGGTTGCAGGGGACATATTCAGTTTTTATGGCCAAAATGTGCTTTTCAGGGGCTGAAAAGCACGTTTTGGCAGAGTATGATAATTTTCATTAAAACTTGATTTCTATCCATTCGAATGATGCCAAATGAATAACTTACTTGAATTGGACCATTTTACACTATGTCCATTGTAGATTTGTGTCTCTGACAGTTCGTTTGGTTGCAGGGGACATTTTCAGTTTTTATGGCCAAAATGTGCTTTTCAGGGGCTGAAAAGCATGTTTTGGCCGAGTTTGATAATTTTCATTATAACTTGATTTCTATCACTTCGATTGATGCCAAATGAATAACTTACTTGAATTGGACCATTTTACACTATGTCCATTGTAGATTTGTGTCTCCGACAGTTCGTTTGGTTGCAGGGGACATTTTCAGTTTTTATGGCCAAAATGTGCTTTTCAGAGGCTGAAAAGCATCTTTTGGCCGAGTATGATAATTTTCATTAAAACTTGATTTCTATCACTTCGATTGATGCCAAATGAATAACTTACTTGAATTGGACCATTTTACACTATGTCCATTGTAGATTTGTGTCTCCCACAGTTTTTTTGGTTGCAGGGGACATTTTCAGTTTTTATGGCCAAAATGTGCTTTTCAGGGGCTGAAAAGCACGTTTTGGCAGAATATGATAATTTTCATTAAAACTTGATTTCTATCCATTCGAATGATGCCAAATGAATATCTTACTTGAATTGGACCATTTTACACTATGTCCATTGTAGATTTGTGTCTCTGACAGTTCGTTAGGATGCAGGGGACATATTCAGTTTTTATGGCCAAAATGTGCTTTTCAGGGGCTGAAAAGCATGTTTTGGTCAAGTATGATAATTTTCATTAAAACTTGATTTCTATCACTTCGAATGATGCCAAATGAATAACTTACTTGAATTGGACCATTTTACACTATGTCTATTGTAGATTTGTGTCTCCGACAGTTCGTTTGGTTGCAGGGGACATTTTCAGTTTTTATGGCCAAAATGTGCTTTTCAGAGGCTGAAAAGCATGTTTTGGCCGAGTATGATAATTTTCATTAAAACTTGATTTCTATCACTTCGAATGATGCCAAATGAATAACTTACTTGAATTGGACCATTTTACACTATGTCCATTGTAGATTTGTGTCTCCGACAGTTCGTTTGTTTGCAGGGGACATTTTCAGTTTTTATGGCCAAAATGTGCTTTTCAGAGGCTGAAAAGCATGTTTTGGCAGAGTATGATAATTTTCATTAAAACTTAATTTCTATCACTTCGAATGATGCCAAATGAATAACTTACTTGAATTGGACCATTTTACACTATGTCCAATGTAGATTTGTGTCTCTGACAGTTCGTTTGGTTGCAGGGGACATATTCAGTTTTTATGGCCAAAATGTGCTTTTCAGGGGCTGAAAAGCATGTTTTGGCCGAGTATGATGATTTTCATTAAAACTTGATTTCTATCACTTCGAATGATGCCAAATGAATAACTTACTTGAATTGGACCATTTTACACTATGTCCATTGTAGATTTGTGTCTCCGACAGTTCGTTTGGTTGCAGGGGACATATTCAGTTTTTATGGCCAAAATGTGCTTTTCAGGGGCTGAAAAGCATGTTTTGGCCGAGTATGATAATTTTCATTAAAACTTGATTTCTATCACTTCGAATGATGCCAAATGAATAACTTACTTGAATTGGACCATTTTACACTATGTCCATTGTAGATTTGTGTCTCCGACAGTTCGTTTGGTTGCAGGGGACATTTTCAGTTTTTATGGCCAAAATGTGCTTTTCAGAGGCTGAAAAGCATGTTTTGGCAGAGTATGATAATTTTCATTAAAACTTGATTTCTATCCATTTGAATGATGCCAAATGAATAACTTACTTGAATTGGACCATTTTACACTATGTCCATTGTAGATTTGTGTCTCTGACAGTTCGTTTGGTTGCAGGGGACATATTCAGTTTTTATGGCGAAAATTTGCTTTTCAGGGGCTGAAAAGCATGTTTTGGCCGAGTTTGATAATTTTCATTAAAACTTGATTTCTATCACTTCGATTGATGCCAAATGAATAACTTACTTGAATTGGACCATTTTACACTATGTCCATTGTAGATTTGTGTCTCCGACAGTTCGTTTGGTTGCAGGGGACATTTTCAGTTTTTATGTCCAAAATGTGCTTTTCAGGGGCTGAAAAGCACGTTTTGGCCGAGTTTGATAATTTTCATTAAAACTTGATTTCTATCACTTCGATTGATGCCAAATGAATAACTTACTTGAATTGGACCATTTTACACTATGTCCATTGTAGATTTGTGTCTCCCACAGTTTTTTTGGTTGCAGGGGACATTTTCAGTTTTTATGGCCAGAATGTGCTTTTCAGGGGCTGAAAAGCACGTTTTGGCAGAATATGATAATTTTCATTAAAACTTGATTTCTATCCATTCGAATGATGCCAAATGAATATCTTACTTGAATTGGACCATTTTACACTATGTCCATTGTAGATTTGTGTCTCCGACAGTTCGTTTGTTTGCAGGGGACATTTTCAGTTTTTATGGCCAAAATGTGCTTTTCAGGGGCTGAAAAGCATGTTTTGGCCGAGTTTGATAATTTTCATTATAACTTGATTTCTATCACTTCGATTGATGCCAAATGAATAACTTACTTGAATTGGACCATTTTACACTATGTCCATTGTAGATTTGTGTCTCTGACAGTTCGTTTGGTTGCAGGGGACATATTCAGTTTTTATGGCCAAAATGTGCTTTTCAGGGGCTGAAAAGCATGTTTTGGCCGAGTATGATAATTTTCATTAAAACTTGATTTCTATCACTTCGAATGATGCCAAATGAATAACTTACTTAAATTGGACCATTTTACACTATGTCCATTGTAGATTTGTGTCTCTGACAGTTCGTTTGGTTGCAGGGGACATTTTCAGTTTTTATGGCCAAAATGTGCTTTTCAGAGGCTGAAAAGCATGTTTTGGCAGAGTATGATAATTTTCATTAAAACTTGATTTCTATCACTTCGAATGATGCCAAATGAATAACTTACTTGAATTGGACCATTTTACACTGTGTCCATTGTAGATTTGTGTCTCTGACAGTTCGCTTGGTTGCAGGGGACATATTCAGTTTTTATGGCCAAAATGTGCTTTTCAGAGGCTGAAAAGCATGTTTTGGCAGAGTATGATAATTTTCATTAAAACTTGATTTCTATCACTTCGAATGATGCCAAATGAATAATTTGCTTGAATTGGACCATTTTACACTATGTCCATTCTAGATTTGTGTCTCTGACAGTTCGTTTGGTTGCAGGGGACATATTCAGTTTTTAAGGCCAAAATGTGCTTTTCAGGGGCTGAAAAGCATGTTTTGGCCGAGTATGATAATTTTCATTAAAACTTGATTTCTATCCATTCGAATGATGCCAAATGAATAACTTACTTGAATTGGACCATTTTACACTATGCCCATTGTAGATTTGTGTCTCTGACAGTTCGTTTGGTTGCAGGGGACATATTCAGTTTTTATGGCCAAAATGTGCTTTTCAGAGGCTGAAAAGCATGTTTTGGCCGAGTATGATAATTTTCATTAAAACTTGATTTCTATCACTTCGAATGATGCCAAATGAATAACTTACTTGAATTGGACCATTTTACACTATGTCCATTGTAGATTTGTGTCTCCGACAGTTCGTTTGGTTGCAGGGGACATATTCAGTTTTTATGGCCAAAATGTGCTTTTCAGGGGCTGAAAAGCACGTTTTGGCAGAGTATGATAATTTTCATTAAAACTTGATTTCTATCCATTCGAATGATGCCAAATGAATAACTTACTTGAATTGGACCATTTTACACTATGTCCATTGTAGATTTGTGTCTCCGACAGTTCGTTTGGTTGCAGGGGACATATTCAGTTTTTATGGCCAAAATGTGCTTTTCAGGGGCTGAAAAGCATGTTTTGGCCGAGTATGATAATTTTCATTAAAACTTGATTTCTATCACTTCGAATGATGCCAAATGAATAACTTACTTGAATTGGACCATTTTACACTATGTCCATTGTAGATTTGTGTCTCCGACAGTTCGTTTGGTTGCAGGGGACATTTTCAGTTTTTATGGCCAAAATGTGCTTTTCAGAGGCTGAAAAGCATGTTTTGGCAGAGTATGATAATTTTCATTAAAACTTGATTTCTATCCATTTGAATGATGCCAAATGAATAACTTACTTGAATTGGACCATTTTACACTATGTCCATTGTAGATTTGTGTCTCTGACAGTTCGTTTGGTTGCAGGGGACATATTCAGTTTTTATGGCGAAAATTTGCTTTTCAGGGGCTGAAAAGCATGTTTTGGCCGAGTTTGATAATTTTCATTAAAACTTGATTTCTATCACTTCGATTGATGCCAAATGAATAACTTACTTGAATTGGACCATTTTACACTATGTCCATTGTAGATTTGTGTCTCCGACAGTTCGTTTGGTTGCAGGGGACATTTTCAGTTTTTATGTCCAAAATGTGCTTTTCAGGGGCTGAAAAGCACGTTTTGGCCGAGTTTGATAATTTTCATTAAAACTTGATTTCTATCACTTCGATTGATGCCAAATGAATAACTTACTTGAATTGGACCATTTTACACTATGTCCATTGTAGATTTGTGTCTCCCACAGTTTTTTTGGTTGCAGGGGACATTTTCAGTTTTTATGGCCAGAATGTGCTTTTCAGGGGCTGAAAAGCACGTTTTGGCAGAATATGATAATTTTCATTAAAACTTGATTTCTATCCATTCGAATGATGCCAAATGAATATCTTACTTGAATTGGACCATTTTACACTATGTCCATTGTAGATTTGTGTCTCCGACAGTTCGTTTGTTTGCAGGGGACATTTTCAGTTTTTATGGCCAAAATGTGCTTTTCAGGGGCTGAAAAGCATGTTTTGGCCGAGTTTGATAATTTTCATTATAACTTGATTTCTATCACTTCGATTGATGCCAAATGAATAACTTACTTGAATTGGACCATTTTACACTATGTCCATTGTAGATTTGTGTCTCTGACAGTTCGTTTGGTTGCAGGGGACATATTCAGTTTTTATGGCCAAAATGTGCTTTTCAGGGGCTGAAAAGCATGTTTTGGCCGAGTATGATAATTTTCATTAAAACTTGATTTCTATCACTTCGAATGATGCCAAATGAATAACTTACTTAAATTGGACCATTTTACACTATGTCCATTGTAGATTTGTGTCTCTGACAGTTCGTTTGGTTGCAGGGGACATTTTCAGTTTTTATGGCCAAAATGTGCTTTTCAGAGGCTGAAAAGCATGTTTTGGCAGAGTATGATAATTTTCATTAAAACTTGATTTCTATCACTTCGAATGATGCCAAATGAATAACTTACTTGAATTGGACCATTTTACACTGTGTCCATTGTAGATTTGTGTCTCTGACAGTTCGCTTGGTTGCAGGGGACATATTCAGTTTTTATGGCCAAAATGTGCTTTTCAGAGGCTGAAAAGCATGTTTTGGCAGAGTATGATAATTTTCATTAAAACTTGATTTCTATCACTTCGAATGATGCCAAATGAATAATTTGCTTGAATTGGACCATTTTACACTATGTCCATTCTAGATTTGTGTCTCTGACAGTTCGTTTGGTTGCAGGGGACATATTCAGTTTTTAAGGCCAAAATGTGCTTTTCAGGGGCTGAAAAGCATGTTTTGGCCGAGTATGATAATTTTCATTAAAACTTGATTTCTATCCATTCGAATGATGCCAAATGAATAACTTACTTGAATTGGACCATTTTACACTATGCCCATTGTAGATTTGTGTCTCTGACAGTTCGTTTGGTTGCAGGGGACATATTCAGTTTTTATGGCCAAAATGTGCTTTTCAGAGGCTGAAAAGCATGTTTTGGCCGAGTATGATAATTTTCATTAAAACTTGATTTCTATCACTTCGAATGATGCCAAATGAATAACTTACTTGAATTGGACCATTTTACACTATGTCCATTGTAGATTTGTGTCTCCGACAGTTCGTTTGGTTGCAGGGGACATATTCAGTTTTTATGGCCAAAATGTGCTTTTCAGGGGCTGAAAAGCACGTTTTGGCAGAGTATGATAATTTTCATTAAAACTTGATTTCTATCCATTCGAATGATGCCAAATGAATAACTTACTTGAATTGGACCATTTTACACTATGTCCATTGTAGATTTGTGTCTCCGACAGTTCGTTTGGTTGCAGGGGACATTTTCAGTTTTTATGGCCAAAATGTGCTTTTCAGGGGCTGAAAAGCATGTTTTGGCCGAGTTTGATAATTTTCATTATAACTTGATTTCTATCACTTCGATTGATGCCAAATGAATAACTTACTTGAATTGGACCATTTTACACTATGTCCATTGTAGATTTGTGTCTCCGACAGTTCGTTTGGTTGCAGGGGACATTTTCAGTTTTTATGGCCAAAATGTGCTTTTCAGAGGCTGAAAAGCATCTTTTGGCCGAGTATGATAATTTTCATTAAAACTTGATTTCTATCACTTCGAATGATGCCAAATGAATAACTTACTTGAATTGGACCATTTTACACTATGTCCATTGTAGATTTGTGTCTCCGACAGTTCGTTTGGTTGCAGGGGACATTTTCAGTTTTTATGGCCAAAATGTGCTTTTCAGAGGCTGAAAAGCATGTTTTGGCCGAGTATGATAATTTTCATTAAAACTTGATTTCTATCCATTCGAATGATGCCAAATGAATAACTTACTTGAATTGGACCATTTTACACTATGTCCATTGTAGATTTGTGTCTCTGACAGTTCGTTTGGTTGCAGGGGACATATTCAGTTTTTATGGCCAAAATGTGCTTTTCAGGGGCTGAAAAGCATGTTTTGGCCGAGAATGATAATTTTCATTAAAACTTGATTTCTATCACTTCGAATGATGCCAAATGAATAACTTACTTGAATTGGACCATTTTACACTATGTCAATTGTAGATTTGTGTCTCCGACAGTTCGTTTGGTTGCAGGGGACATTTTCAGTTTTTATGGCCAAAATGTGCTTTTCAGGGGCTGAAAAGCATGTTTTGGCCGAGTATGATGATTTTCATTAAAACTTAATTTCTATCACTTCGAATGATGCCAAATGAATAACTTACTTGAATTGGACCATTTTACACTATGTCCATTGTAGATTTGTGTCTCCGACAGTTCGTTTGGTTGCAGGGGACATTTTCAGTTTTTATGGCCAAAATGTGCTTTTCAGAGGCTGAAAAGCATGTTTTGGCAGAGTATGATAATTTTCATTAAAACTTAATTTCTATCACTTCGAATGATGCCAAATGAATAACTTACTTGAATTGGACCATTTTACACTATGTCCATTGTAGATTTGTGTCTCTGACAGTTCGTTTGGTTGCAGGGGACATATTCAGTTTTTATGGCCAAAATGTGCTTTTCAGGGGCTGAAAAGCACGTTTTGGCAGAGTATGATAATTTTCATTAAAACTTGATTTCTATCCATTCGAATGATGCCAAATGAATAACTTACTTGAATTGGACCATTTTACACTATGTCCATTGTAGATTTGTGTCTCTGACAGTTCGTTTGGTTGCAGGGGACATTTTCAGTTTTTATGGCCAAAATGTGCTTTTCAGGGGCTGAAAAGCATGTTTTGGCCGAGTTTGATAATTTTCATTATAACTTGATTTCTATCACTTCGATTGATGCCAAATGAATAACTTACTTGAATTGGACCATTTTACACTATGTCCATTGTAGATTTGTGTCTCCGACAGTTCGTTTGGTTGCAGGGGACATTTTCAGTTTTTATGGCCAAAATGTGCTTTTCAGGGGCTGAAAAGCATGTTTTGGCCGAGTTTGATAATTTTCATTATAACTTGATTTCTATCACTTCGATTGATGCCAAATGAATAACTTACTTGAATTGGACCATTTTACACTATGTCCATTGTAGATTTGTGTCTCCGACAGTTCGTTTGGTTGCAGGGGACATTTTCAGTTTTTATGGCCAAAATGTGCTTTTCAGAGGCTGAAAAGCATCTTTTGGCCGAGTATGATAATTTTCATTAAAACTTGATTTCTATCACTTCGAATGATGCCAAATGAATAACTTACTTGAATTGGACCATTTTACACTATGTCCATTGTAGATTTGTGTCTCCGACAGTTCGTTTGGTTGCAGGGGACATTTTCAGTTTTTATGGCCAAAATGTGCTTTTCAGGGGCTGAAAAGCATGTTTTGGCCGAGTTTGATAATTTTCATTATAACTTGATTTCTATCACTTCGATTGATGCCAAATGAATAACTTACTTGAATTGGACCATTTTACACTATGTCCATTGTAGATTTGTGTCTCCGACAGTTCGTTTGGTTGCAGGGGACATTTTCAGTTTTTATGGCCAAAATGTGCTTTTCAGAGGCTGAAAAGCATGTTTTGGCAGAGTATGATAATTTTCATTAAAACTTGATTTCTATCACTTCGAATGATGCCAAATGAATAACTTACTTGAATTGGACCATTTTACACTGTGTCCATTGTAGATTTGTGTCTCTGACAGTTCGCTTGGTTGCAGGGGACATATTCAGTTTTTATGGCCAAAATGTGCTTTTCAGAGGCTGAAAAGCATGTTTTGGCAGAGTATGATAATTTTCATTAAAACTTGATTTCTATCACTTCGAATGATGCCAAATGAATAATTTGCTTGAATTGGACCATTTTACACTATGTCCATTCTAGATTTGTGTCTCTGACAGTTCGTTTGGTTGCAGGGGACATATTCAGTTTTTAAGGCCAAAATGTGCTTTTCAGGGGCTGAAAAGCATGTTTTGGCCGAGTATGATAATTTTCATTAAAACTTGATTTCTATCCATTCGAATGATGCCAAATGAATAACTTACTTGAATTGGACCATTTTACACTATGCCCATTGTAGATTTGTGTCTCTGACAGTTCGTTTGGTTGCAGGGGACATATTCAGTTTTTATGGCCAAAATGTGCTTTTCAGAGGCTGAAAAGCATGTTTTGGCCGAGTATGATAATTTTCATTAAAACTTGATTTCTATCACTTCGAATGATGCCAAATGAATAACTTACTTGAATTGGACCATTTTACACTATGTCCATTGTAGATTTGTGTCTCTGACAGTTCGTTTGGTTGCAGGGGACATATTCAGTTTTTATGGCCAAAATGTGCTTTTCAGGGGCTGAAAAGCACGTTTTGGCAGAGTATGATAATTTTCATTAAAACTTGATTTCTATCCATTCGAATGATGCCAAATGAATAACTTACTTGAATTGGACCATTTTACACTATGTCCATTGTAGATTTGTGTCTCCGACAGTTCGTTTGGTTGCAGGGGACATTTTCAGTTTTTATGGCCAAAATGTGCTTTTCAGGGGCTGAAAAGCATGTTTTGGCCGAGTTTGATAATTTTCATTATAACTTGATTTCTATCACTTCGATTGATGCCAAATGAATAACTTACTTGAATTGGACCATTTTACACTATGTCCATTGTAGATTTGTGTCTCCGACAGTTCGTTTGGTTGCAGGGGACATTTTCAGTTTTTATGGCCAAAATGTGCTTTTCAGAGGCTGAAAAGCATCTTTTGGCCGAGTATGATAATTTTCATTAAAACTTGATTTCTATCACTTCGAATGATGCCAAATGAATAACTTACTTGAATTGGACCATTTTACACTATGTCCATTGTAGATTTGTGTCTCCGACAGTTCGTTTGGTTGCAGGGGACATTTTCAGTTTTTATGGCCAAAATGTGCTTTTCAGAGGCTGAAAAGCATGTTTTGGCCGAGTATGATAATTTTCATTAAAACTTGATTTCTATCCATTCGAATGATGCCAAATGAATAACTTACTTGAATTGGACCATTTTACACTATGTCCATTGTAGATTTGTGTCTCTGACAGTTCATTTGGTTGCAGGGGACATATTCAGTTTTTATGGCCAAAATGTGCTTTTCAGGGGCTGAAAAGCACGTTTTGGCAGAATATGATAATTTTCATTAAAACTTGATTTCTATCCATTCGAATGATGCCAAATGAATAACTTACTTGAATTGGACCATTTTACACTATGTCCATTGTAGATTTGTGTCTCTGACAGTTCGTTTGGTTGCAGGGGACATATTCAGTTTTTATGGCCAAAATGTGCTTTTCAGGGGCTGAAAAGCATGTTTTGGCCGAGTATGATAATTTTCATTAAAACTTGATTTCTATCACTTCGAATGATGCCAAATGAATAACTTACTTGAATTGGACCATTTTACACTATGTCAATTGTAGATTTGTGTCTCCGACAGTTCGTTTGGTTGCAGGGGACATTTTCAGTTTTTATGGCCAAAATGTGCTTTTCAGGGGCTGAAAAGCATGTTTTGGCCGAGTATGATGATTTTCATTAAAACTTAATTTCTATCACTTCGAATGATGCCAAATGAATAACTTACTTGAATTGGACCATTTTACACTATGTCCATTGTAGATTTGTGTCTCCGACAGTTCGTTTGGTTGCAGGGGACATTTTCAGTTTTTATGGCCAAAATGTGCTTTTCAGAGGCTGAAAAGCATGTTTTGGCAGAGTATGATAATTTTCATTAAAACTTAATTTCTATCACTTCGAATGATGCCAAATGAATAACTTACTTGAATTGGACCATTTTACACTATGTCCATTGTAGATTTGTGTCTCTGACAGTTCGTTTGGTTGCAGGGGACATATTCAGTTTTTATGGCCAAAATGTGCTTTTCAGGGGCTGAAAAGCACGTTTTGGCAGAGTATGATAATTTTCATTAAAACTTGATTTTTATCCATTCGAATGATGCCAAATGAATAACTTACTTGAATTGGACCATTTTACACTATGTCCATTGTAGATTTGTGTCTCCGACAGTTCGTTTGGTTGCAGGGGACATTTTCAGTTTTTATGGCCAAAATGTGCTTTTCAGGGGCTGAAAAGCATGTTTTGGCCGAGTTTGATAATTTTCATTATAACTTGATTTCTATCACTTCGATTGATGCCAAATGAATAACTTACTTGAATTGGACCATTTTACACTATGTCCATTGTAGATTTGTGTCTCCGACAGTTCGTTTGGTTGCAGGGGACATTTTCAGTTTTTATGGCCAAAATGTGCTTTTCAGAGGCTGAAAAGCATCTTTTGGCCGAGTATGATAATTTTCATTAAAACTTGATTTCTATCACTTCGATTGATGCCAAATGAATAACTTACTTGAATTGGACCATTTTACACTATGTCCATTGTAGATTTGTGTCTCCGACAGTTCGTTTGGTTGCAGGGGACATTTTCAGTTTTTATGGCCAAAATGTGCTTTTCAGAGGCTGAAAAGCATGTTTTGGCCGAGTATGATAATTTTCATTAAAACTTGATTTCTATCCATTCGAATGATGCCAAATGAATAACTTACTTGAATTGGACCATTTTACACTATGTCCATTGTAGATTTGTGTCTCTGACAGTTCGTTTGGTTGCAGGGGACATATTCAGTTTTTATGGCCAAAATGTGCTTTTCAGGGGCTGAAAAGCACGTTTTGGCAGAGTATGATAATTTTCATTAAAACTTGATTTCTATCCACTCGAATGATGCCAAATGAATAACTTACTTGAATTGGACCATTTTACACTATGTCCATTGTAGATTTGTGTCTCCGACAGTTCGTTTGGTTGCAGGGGACATTTTCAGTTTTTATGGCCAAAATGTGCTTTTCAGGGGCTGAAAAGCATGTTTTGGCCGAGTTTGATAATTTTCATTATAACTTGATTTCTATCACTTCGATTGATGCCAAATGAATAACTTACTTGAATTGGACCATTTTACACTATGTCCATTGTAGATTTGTGTCTCCGACAGTTCGTTTGGTTGCAGGGGACATTTTCAGTTTTTATGGCCAAAATGTGCTTTTCAGAGGCTGAAAAGCATCTTTTGGCCGAGTATGATAATTTTCATTAAAACTTGATTTCTATCACTTCGAATGATGCCAAATGAATAACTTACTTGAATTGGACCATTTTACACTATGTCCATTGTAGATTTGTGTCTCCGACAGTTCGTTTGGTTGCAGGGGACATTTTCAGTTTTTATGGCCAAAATGTGCTTTTCAGGGGCTGAAAAGCATGTTTTGGCCGAGTTTGATAATTTTCATTATAACTTGATTTCTATCACTTCGATTGATGCCAAATGAATAACTTACTTGAATTGGACCATTTTACACTATGTCCATTGTAGATTTGTGTCTCCGACAGTTCGTTTGGTTGCAGGGGACATTTTCAGTTTTTATGGCCAAAATGTGCTTTTCAGAGGCTGAAAAGCATCTTTTGGCCGAGTATGATTATTTTCATTAAAACTTGATTTCTATCACTTCGAATGATGCCAAATGAATAACTTACTTGAATTGGACCATTTTACACTGTGTCCATTGTAGATTTGTGTCTCTGACAGTTCGCTTGGTTGCAGGGGACATATTCAGTTTTTATGGCCAAAATGTGCTTTTCAGAGGCTGAAAAGCATGTTTTGGCAGAGTATGATAATTTTCATTAAAACTTGATTTCTATCACTTCGAATGATGCCAAATGAATAATTTGCTTGAATTGGACCATTTTACACTATGTCCATTCTAGATTTGTGTCTCTGACAGTTCGTTTGGTTGCAGGGGACATATTCAGTTTTTAAGGCCAAAATGTGCTTTTCAGGGGCTGAAAAGCATGTTTTGGCCGAGTATGATAATTTTCATTAAAACTTGATTTCTATCCATTCGAATGATGCCAAATGAATAACTTACTTGAATTGGACCATTTTACACTATGCCCATTGTAGATTTGTGTCTCTGACAGTTCGTTTGGTTGCAGGGGACATATTCAGTTTTTATGGCCAAAATGTGCTTTTCAGAGGCTGAAAAGCATGTTTTGGCCGAGTATGATAATTTTCATTAAAACTTGATTTCTATCACTTCGAATGATGCCAAATGAATAACTTACTTGAATTGGACCATTTTACACTATGTCCATTGTAGATTTGTGTCTCTGACAGTTCGTTTGGTTGCAGGGGACATATTCAGTTTTTATGGCCAAAATGTGCTTTTCAGGGGCTGAAAAGCACGTTTTGGCAGAGTATGATAATTTTCATTAAAACTTGATTTCTATCCATTCGAATGATGCCAAATGAATAACTTACTTGAATTGGACCATTTTACACTATGTCCATTGTAGATTTGTGTCTCCGACAGTTCGTTTGGTTGCAGGGGACATTTTCAGTTTTTATGGCCAAAATGTGCTTTTCAGGGGCTGAAAAGCATGTTTTGGCCGAGTTTGATAATTTTCATTATAACTTGATTTCTATCACTTCGATTGATGCCAAATGAATAACTTACTTGAATTGGACCATTTTACACTATGTCCATTGTAGATTTGTGTCTCCGACAGTTCGTTTGGTTGCAGGGGACATTTTCAGTTTTTATGGCCAAAATGTGCTTTTCAGAGGCTGAAAAGCATCTTTTGGCCGAGTATGATAATTTTCATTAAAACTTGATTTCTATCACTTCGAATGATGCCAAATGAATAACTTACTTGAATTGGACCATTTTACACTATGTCCATTGTAGATTTGTGTCTCCGACAGTTCGTTTGGTTGCAGGGGACATTTTCAGTTTTTATGGCCAAAATGTGCTTTTCAGAGGCTGAAAAGCATGTTTTGGCCGAGTATGATAATTTTCATTAAAACTTGATTTCTATCCACTCGAATGATGCCAAATGAATAACTTACTTGAATTGGACCATTTTACACTATGTCCATTGTAGATTTGTGTCTCTGACAGTTCATTTGGTTGCAGGGGACATATTCAGTTTTTATGGCCAAAATGTGCTTTTCAGGGGCTGAAAAGCACGTTTTGGCAGAATATGATAATTTTCATTAAAACTTGATTTCTATCCATTCGAATGATGCCAAATGAATAACTTACTTGAATTGGACCATTTTACACTATGTCCATTGTAGATTTGTGTCTCTGACAGTTCGTTTGGTTGCAGGGGACATATTCAGTTTTTATGGCCAAAATGTGCTTTTCAGGGGCTGAAAAGCATGTTTTGGCCGAGTATGATAATTTTCATTAAAACTTGATTTCTATCACTTCGAATGATGCCAAATGAATAACTTACTTGAATTGGACCATTTTACACTATGTCAATTGTAGATTTGTGTCTCCGACAGTTCGTTTGGTTGCAGGGGACATTTTCAGTTTTTATGGCCAAAATGTGCTTTTCAGGGGCTGAAAAGCATGTTTTGGCCGAGTATGATGATTTTCATTAAAACTTAATTTCTATCACTTCGAATGATGCCAAATGAATAACTTACTTGAATTGGACCATTTTACACTATGTCCATTGTAGATTTGTGTCTCCGACAGTTCGTTTGGTTGCAGGGGACATTTTCAGTTTTTATGGCCAAAATGTGCTTTTCAGAGGCTGAAAAGCATGTTTTGGCAGAGTATGATAATTTTCATTAAAACTTAATTTCTATCACTTCGAATGATGCCAAATGAATAACGTACTTGAATTGGACCATTTTACACTATGTCCATTGTAGATTTGTGTCTCTGACAGTTCGTTTGGTTGCAGGGGACATATTCAGTTTTTATGGCCAAAATGTGCTTTTCAGGGGCTGAAAAGCACGTTTTGGCAGAGTATGATAATTTTCATTAAAACTTGATTTCTATCCATTCGAATGATGCCAAATGAATAACTTACTTGAATTGGACCATTTTACACTATGTCCATTGTAGATTTGTGTCTCCGACAGTTCGTTTGGTTGCAGGGGACATTTTCAGTTTTTATGGCCAAAATGTGCTTTTCAGAGGCTGAAAAGCATCTTTTGGCCGAGTATGATAATTTTCATTAAAACTTGATTTCTATCACTTCGATTGATGCCAAATGAATAACTTACTTGAATTGGACCATTTTACACTATGTCCATTGTAGATTTGTGTCTCCGACAGTTCGTTTGGTTGCAGGGGACATTTTCAGTTTTTATGGCCAAAATGTGCTTTTCAGAGGCTGAAAAGCATGTTTTGGCCGAGTATGATAATTTTCATTAAAACTTGATTTCTATCCATTCGAATGATGCCAAATGAATAACTTACTTGAATTGGACCATTTTACACTATGTCCATTGTAGATTTGTGTCTCTGACAGTTCGTTTGGTTGCAGGGGACATATTCAGTTTTTATGGCCAAAATGTGCTTTTCAGGGGCTGAAAAGCACGTTTTGGCAGAGTATGATAATTTTCATTAAAACTTGATTTCTATCCACTCGAATGATGCCAAATGAATAACTTACTTGAATTGGACCATTTTACACTATGTCCATTGTAGATTTGTGTCTCCGACAGTTCGTTTGGTTGCAGGGGACATTTTCAGTTTTTATGGCCAAAATGTGCTTTTCAGAGGCTGAAAAGCATCTTTTGGCCGAGTATGATAATTTTCATTAAAACTTGATTTCTATCACTTCGAATGATGCCAAATGAATAACTTACTTGAATTGGACCATTTTACACTATGTCCATTGTAGATTTGTGTCTCCGACAGTTCGTTTGGTTGCAGGGGACATTTTCAGTTTTTATGGCCAAAATGTGCTTTTCAGGGGCTGAAAAGCATGTTTTGGCCGAGTTTGATAATTTTCATTATAACTTGATTTCTATCACTTCGATTGATGCCAAATGAATAACTTACTTGAATTGGACCATTTTACACTATGTCCATTGTAGATTTGTGTCTCCGACAGTTCGTTTGGTTGCAGGGGACATTTTCAGTTTTTATGGCCAAAATGTGCTTTTCAGAGGCTGAAAAGCATCTTTTGGCCGAGTATGATTATTTTCATTAAAACTTGATTTCTATCACTTCGAATGATGCCAAATGAATAACTTACTTGAATTGGACCATTTTACACTATGTCCATTGTAGATTTGTGTCTCCGACAGTTCGTTTGGTTGCAGGGGACATTTTCAGTTTTTATGGCCAAAATGTGCTTTTCAGAGGCTGAAAAGCATGTTTTGGCCGAGTATGATAATTTTCATTAAAACTTGATTTCTATCCATTCGAATGATGCCAAATGAATAACTTACTTGAATTGGACCATTTTACACTATGTCCATTGTAGATTTGTGTCTCTGACAGTTCATTTGGTTGCAGGGGACATATTCAGTTTTTATGGCCAAAATGTGCTTTTCAGGGGCTGAAAAGCACGTTTTGGCAGAATATGATAATTTTCATTAAAACTTGATTTCTATCCATTCGAATGATGCCAAATGAATAACTTACTTGAATTGGACCATTTTACACTATGTCCATTGTAGATTTGTGTCTCTGACAGTTCGTTTGGTTGCAGGGGACATATTCAGTTTTTATGGCCAAAATGTGCTTTTCAGGGGCTGAAAAGCATGTTTTGGCCGAGTATGATAATTTTCATTAAAACTTGATTTCTATCACTTCGAATGATGCCAAATGAATAACTTACTTGAATTGGACCATTTTACACTATGTCAATTGTAGATTTGTGTCTCCGACAGTTCGTTTGGTTGCAGGGGACATTTTCAGTTTTTATGGCCAAAATGTGCTTTTCAGGGGCTGAAAAGCATGTTTTGGCCGAGTATGATGATTTTCATTAAAACTTAATTTCTATCACTTCGAATGATGCCAAATGAATAACTTACTTGAATTGGACCATTTTACACTATGTCCATTGTAGATTTGTGTCTCCGACAGTTCGTTTGGTTGCAGGGGACATTTTCAGTTTTTATGGCCAAAATGTGCTTTTCAGAGGCTGAAAAGCATGTTTTGGCAGAGTATGATAATTTTCATTAAAACTTAATTTCTATCACTTCGAATGATGCCAAATGAATAACGTACTTGAATTGGACCATTTTACACTATGTCCATTGTAGATTTGTGTCTCTGACAGTTCGTTTGGTTGCAGGGGACATATTCAGTTTTTATGGCCAAAATGTGCTTTTCAGGGGCTGAAAAGCACGTTTTGGCAGAGTATGATAATTTTCATTAAAACTTGATTTCTATCCATTCGAATGATGCCAAATGAATAACTTACTTGAATTGGACCATTTTACACTATGTCCATTGTAGATTTGTGTCTCCGACAGTTCGTTTGGTTGCAGGGGACATTTTCAGTTTTTATGGCCAAAATGTGCTTTTCAGAGGCTGAAAAGCATCTTTTGGCCGAGTATGATAATTTTCATTAAAACTTGATTTCTATCACTTCGATTGATGCCAAATGAATAACTTACTTGAATTGGACCATTTTACACTATGTCCATTGTAGATTTGTGTCTCCGACAGTTCGTTTGGTTGCAGGGGACATTTTCAGTTTTTATGGCCAAAATGTGCTTTTCAGAGGCTGAAAAGCATGTTTTGGCCGAGTATGATAATTTTCATTAAAACTTGATTTCTATCCATTCGAATGATGCCAAATGAATAACTTACTTGAATTGGACCATTTTACACTATGTCCATTGTAGATTTGTGTCTCTGACAGTTCGTTTGGTTGCAGGGGACATATTCAGTTTTTATGGCCAAAATGTGCTTTTCAGGGGCTGAAAAGCACGTTTTGGCAGAGTATGATAATTTTCATTAAAACTTGATTTCTATCCACTCGAATGATGCCAAATGAATAACTTACTTGAATTGGACCATTTTACACTATGTCCATTGTAGATTTGTGTCTCCGACAGTTCGTTTGGTTGCAGGGGACATTTTCAGTTTTTATGGCCAAAATGTGCTTTTCAGAGGCTGAAAAGCATCTTTTGGCCGAGTATGATAATTTTCATTAAAACTTGATTTCTATCACTTCGAATGATGCCAAATGAATAACTTACTTGAATTGGACCATTTTACACTATGTCCATTGTAGATTTGTGTCTCCGACAGTTCGTTTGGTTGCAGGGGACATTTTCAGTTTTTATGGCCAAAATGTGCTTTTCAGGGGCTGAAAAGCATGTTTTGGCCGAGTTTGATAATTTTCATTATAACTTGATTTCTATCACTTCGATTGATGCCAAATGAATAACTTACTTGAATTGGACCATTTTACACTATGTCCATTGTAGATTTGTGTCTCCGACAGTTCGTTTGGTTGCAGGGGACATTTTCAGTTTTTATGGCCAAAATGTGCTTTTCAGAGGCTGAAAAGCATCTTTTGGCCGAGTATGATTATTTTCATTAAAACTTGATTTCTATCACTTCGAATGATGCCAAATGAATAACTTACTTGAATTGGACCATTTTACACTATGTCCATTGTAGATTTGTGTCTCCGACAGTTCGTTTGGTTGCAGGGGACATTTTCAGTTTTTATGGCCAAAATGTGCTTTTCAGAGGCTGAAAAGCATGTTTTGGCCGAGTATGATAATTTTCATTAAAACTTGATTTCTATCCATTCGAATGATGCCAAATGAATAACTTACTTGAATTGGACCATTTTACACTATGTCCATTGTAGATTTGTGTCTCTGACAGTTCATTTGGTTGCAGGGGACATATTCAGTTTTTATGGCCAAAATGTGCTTTTCAGGGGCTGAAAAGCACGTTTTGGCAGAATATGATAATTTTCATTAAAACTTGATTTCTATCCATTCGAATGATGCCAAATGAATAACTTACTTGAATTGGACCATTTTACACTATGTCAATTGTAGATTTGTGTCTCCGACAGTTCGTTTGGTTGCAGGGGACATTTTCAGTTTTTATGGCCAAAATGTGCTTTTCAGGGGCTGAAAAGCATGTTTTGGCTGAGTATGATGATTTTCATTAAAACTTAATTTCTATCACTTCGAATGATGCCAAATGAATAACTTACTTGAATTGGACCATTTTACACTATGTCCATTGTAGATTTGTGTCTCCGACAGTTCGTTTGGTTGCAGGGGACATTTTCAGTTTTTATGGCCAAAATGTGCTTTTCAGAGGCTGAAAAGCATGTTTTGGCAGAGTATGATAATTTTCATTAAAACTTAATTTCTATCACTTCGAATGATGCCAAATGAATAACTTACTTGAATTGGACCATTTTACACTATGTCCATTGTAGATTTGTGTCTCTGACAGTTCGTTTGGTTGCAGGGGACATATTCAGTTTTTATGGCCAAAATGTGCTTTTCAGGGGCTGAAAAGCACGTTTTGGCAGAGTATGATAATTTTCATTAAAACTTGATTTCTATCCATTCGAATGATGCCAAATGAATAACTTACTTGAATTGGACCATTTTACACTATGTCCATTGTAGATTTGTGTCTCCGACAGTTCGTTTGGTTGCAGGGGACATTTTCAGTTTTTATGGCCAAAATGTGCTTTTCAGGGGCTGAAAAGCATGTTTTGGCCGAGTTTGATAATTTTCATTATAACTTGATTTCTATCACTTCGATTGATGCCAAATGAATAACTTACTTGAATTGGACCATTTTACACTATGTCCATTGTAGATTTGTGTCTCCGACAGTTCGTTTGGTTGCAGGGGACATTTTCAGTTTTTATGGCCAAAATGTGCTTTTCAGAGGCTGAAAAGCATCTTTTGGCCGAGTATGATAATTTTCATTAAAACTTGATTTCTATCACTTCGAATGATGCCAAATGAATAACTTACTTGAATTGGACCATTTTACACTATGTCCATTGTAGATTTGTGTCTCTGACAGTTCGTTTGGTTGCAGGGGACATATTCAGTTTTTATGGCCAAAATGAGCTTTTCAGGGGCTGAAAAGCATGTTTTGGCCGAGTTTGATAATTTTCATTAAAACTTGATTTCTATCACTTCGATTGATGCCAAATGAATAACTTACTTGAATTGGACCATTTTACACTGTGTCCATTGTAGATTTGTGTCTCCGACAGTTCGTTTGGTTGCAGGGGACATTTTCAGTTTTTATGGCCAAAATGTGCTTTTCAGAGGCTGAAAAGCATCTTTTGGCCGAGTATGATAATTTTCATTAAAACTTGATTTCTATCACTTCGAATGATGCCAAATGAATAACTTACTTGAATTGGACCATTTTACACTATGTCCATTGTAGATTTGTGTCTCCGACAGTTCGTTTGGTTGCAGGGGACATTTTCAGTTTTTATGGCCAAAATGTGCTTTTCAGAGGCTGAAAAGCATGTTTTGGCCGAGTATGATAATTTTCATTAAAACTTGATTTCTATCCATTCGAATGATGCCAAATGAATAACTTACTTGAATTGGACCATTTTACACTATGTCCATTGTAGATTTGTGTCTCTGACAGTTCATTTGGTTGCAGGGGACATATTCAGTTTTTATGGCCAAAATGTGCTTTTCAGGGGCTGAAAAGCACGTTTTGGCAGAATATGATAATTTTCATTAAAACTTGATTTCTATCCATTCGAATGATGCCAAATGAATAACTTACTTGAATTGGACCATTTTACACTATGTCCATTGTAGATTTGTGTCTCTGACAGTTCGTTTGGTTGCAGGGGACATATTCAGTTTTTATGGCCAAAATGTGCTTTTCAGGGCCTGAAAAGCATGTTTTGGCCGAGTATGATAATTTTCATTAAAACTTGATTTCTATCACTTCGAATGATGCCAAATGAATAACTTACTTGAATTGGACCATTTTACACTATGTCAATTGTAGATTTGTGTCTCCGACAGTTCGTTTGGTTGCAGGGGACATTTTCAGTTTTTATGGCCAAAATGTGCTTTTCAGGGGCTGAAAAGCATGTTTTGGCCGAGTATGATGATTTTCATTAAAACTTAATTTCTATCACTTCGAATGATGCCAAATGAATAACTTACTTGAATTGGACCATTTTACACTATGTCCATTGTAGATTTGTGTCTCCGACAGTTCGTTTGGTTGCAGGGGACATTTTCAGTTTTTATGGCCAAAATGTGCTTTTCAGAGGCTGAAAAGCATGTTTTGGCAGAGTATGATAATTTTCATTAAAACTTAATTTCTATCACTTCGAATGATGCCAAATGAATAACTTACTTGAATTGGACCATTTTACACTATGTCCATTGTAGATTTGTGTCTCTGACAGTTCGTTTGGTTGCAGGGGACATATTCAGTTTTTATGGCCAAAATGTGCTTTTCAGGGGCTGAAAAGCACGTTTTGGCAGAGTATGATAATTTTCATTAAAACTTGATTTCTATCCATTCGAATGATGCCAAATGAATAACTTACTTGAATTGGACCATTTTACACTATGTCCATTGTAGATTTGTGTCTCCGACAGTTCGTTTGGTTGCAGGGGACATTTTCAGTTTTTATGGCCAAAATGTGCTTTTCAGGGGCTGAAAAGCATGTTTTGGCCGAGTTTGATAATTTTCATTATAACTTGATTTCTATCACTTCGATTGATGCCAAATGAATAACTTACTTGAATTGGACCATTTTACACTATGTCCATTGTAGATTTGTGTCTCCGACAGTTCGTTTGGTTGCAGAGGACATTTTCAGTTTTTATGGCCAAAATGTGCTTTTCAGAGGCTGAAAAGCATCTTTTGGCCGAGTATGATAATTTTCATTAAAACTTGATTTCTATCACTTCGAATGATGCCAAATGAATAACTTACTTGAATTGGACCATTTTACACTATGTCCATTGTAGATTTGTGTCTCTGACAGTTCGTTTGGTTGCAGGGGACATATTCAGTTTTTATGGCCAAAATGAGCTTTTCAGGGGCTGAAAAGCATGTTTTGGCCGAGTTTGATAATTTTCATTAAAAACTTGATTTCTATCACTTCGATTGATGCCAAATGAATAATTTACTTGAATTGGACCATTTTACACTATATCCATTGTAGATTTGTGTCTCCGACAGTTCGTTTGGTTGCAGGGGACATTTTCAGTTTTTATGGCCAAAATGTGCTTTTCAGAGGCTGAAAAGCATCTTTTGGCCGAGTATGATAATTTTCATTAAAACTTGATTTCTATCACTTCGAATGATGCCAAATGAATAACTTACTTGAATTGGACCATTTTACACTATGTCCATTGTAGATTTGTGTCTCCGACAGTTCGTTTGGTTGCAGGGGACATTTTCAGTTTTTATGGCCAAAATGTGCTTTTCAGAGGCTGAAAAGCATGTTTTGGCCGAGTATGATAATTTTCATTAAAACTTGATTTCTATCCATTCGAATGATGCCAAATGAATAACTTACTTGAATTGGACCATTTTACACTATGTCCATTGTAGATTTGTGTCTCTGACAGTTCGTTTGGTTGCAGGGGACATATTCAGTTTTTATGGCCAAAATGTGCTTTTCAGGGGCTGAAAAGCACGTTTTGGCAGAGTATGATAATTTTCATTAAAACTTGATTTCTATCACTTCGAATGATGCCAAATGAATAACTTACTTGAATTGGACCATTTTACACTATGTCCATTGTAGATTTGTGTCTCCGACAGTTCGTTTGGTTGCAGGGGACATTTTCAGTTTTTATGGCCAAAATGTGCTTTTCAGAGGCTGAAAAGCATGTTTTGGCCGAGTATGATAATTTTCATTAAAACTTGATTTCTATCCATTCGAATGATGCCAAATGAATAACTTACTTGAATTGGACCATTTTACACTATGTCCATTGTAGATTTGTGTCTCTGACAGTTCATTTGGTTGCAGGGGACATATTCAGTTTTTATGGCCAAAATGTGCTTTTCAGGGGCTGAAAAGCACGTTTTGGCAGAATATGATAATTTTCATTAAAACTTGATTTCTATCCATTCGAATGATGCCAAATGAATAACTTACTTGAATTGGACCATTTTACACTATGTCAATTGTAGATTTGTGTCTCCGACAGTTCGTTTGGTTGCAGGGGACATTTTCAGTTTTTATGGCCAAAATGTGCTTTTCAGGGGCTGAAAAGCATGTTTTGGCTGAGTATGATGATTTTCATTAAAACTTAATTTCTATCACTTCGAATGATGCCAAATGAATAACTTACTTGAATTGGACCATTTTACACTATGTCCATTGTAGATTTGTGTCTCCGACAGTTCGTTTGGTTGCAGGGGACATTTTCAGTTTTTATGGCCAAAATGTGCTTTTCAGAGGCTGAAAAGCATGTTTTGGCAGAGTATGATAATTTTCATTAAAACTTAATTTCTATCACTTCGAATGATGCCAAATGAATAACTTACTTGAATTGGACCATTTTACACTATGTCCATTGTAGATTTGTGTCTCTGACAGTTCGTTTGGTTGCAGGGGACATATTCAGTTTTTATGGCCAAAATGTGCTTTTCAGGGGCTGAAAAGCACGTTTTGGCAGAGTATGATAATTTTCATTAAAACTTGATTTCTATCCATTCGAATGATGCCAAATGAATAACTTACTTGAATTGGACCATTTTACACTATGTCCATTGTAGATTTGTGTCTCCGACAGTTCGTTTGGTTGCAGGGGACATTTTCAGTTTTTATGGCCAAAATGTGCTTTTCAGGGGCTGAAAAGCATGTTTTGGCCGAGTTTGATAATTTTCATTATAACTTGATTTCTATCACTTCGATTGATGCCAAATGAATAACTTACTTGAATTGGACCATTTTACACTATGTCCATTGTAGATTTGTGTCTCCGACAGTTCGTTTGGTTGCAGGGGACATTTTCAGTTTTTATGGCCAAAATGTGCTTTTCAGAGGCTGAAAAGCATCTTTTGGCCGAGTATGATAATTTTCATTAAAACTTGATTTCTATCACTTCGAATGATGCCAAATGAATAACTTACTTGAATTGGACCATTTTACACTATGTCCATTGTAGATTTGTGTCTCTGACAGTTCGTTTGGTTGCAGGGGACATATTCAGTTTTTATGGCCAAAATGAGCTTTTCAGGGGCTGAAAAGCATGTTTTGGCCGAGTTTGATAATTTTCATTAAAACTTGATTTCTATCACTTCGATTGATGCCAAATGAATAACTTACTTGAATTGGACCATTTTACACTATGTCCATTGTAGATTTGTGTCTCCGACAGTTTGTTTGGTTGCAGGGGACATTTTCAGTTTTTATGGCCAAAATGTGCTTTTCAGAGGCTGAAAAGCATCTTTTGGCCGAGTATGATAATTTTCATTAAAACTTGATTTCTATCACTTCGAATGATGCCAAATGAATAACTTACTTGAATTGGACCATTTTACACTATGTCCATTGTAGATTTGTGTCTCCGACAGTTCGTTTGGTTGCAGGGGACATTTTCAGTTTTTATGGCCAAAATGTGCTTTTCAGAGGCTGAAAAGCATGTTTTGGCCGAGTATGATAATTTTCATTAAAACTTGATTTCTATCCATTCGAATGATGCCAAATGAATAACTTACTTGAATTGGACCATTTTACACTATGTCCATTGTAGATTTGTGTCTCTGACAGTTCATTTGGTTGCAGGGGACATATTCAGTTTTTATGGCCAAAATGTGCTTTTCAGGGGCTGAAAAGCACGTTTTGGCAGAATATGATAATTTTCATTAAAACTTGATTTCTATCACTTCGAATGATGCCAAATGAATAACTTACTTGAATTGGACCATTTTACACTATGTCCATTGTAGATTTGTGTCTCCGACAGTTCGTTTGGTTGCAGGGGACATTTTCAGTTTTTATGGCCAAAATGTGCTTTTCAGAGGCTGAAAAGCATGTTTTGGCCGAGTATGATAATTTTCATTAAAACTTGATTTCTATCCATTCGAATGATGCCAAATGAATAACTTACTTGAATTGGACCATTTTACACTATGTCCATTGTAGATTTGTGTCTCTGACAGTTCATTTGGTTGCAGGGGACATATTCAGTTTTTATGGCCAAAATGTGCTTTTCAGGGGCTGAAAAGCACGTTTTGGCAGAATATGATAATTTTCATTAAAACTTGATTTCTATCCATTCGAATGATGCCAAATGAATAACTTACTTGAATTGGACCATTTTACACTATGTCCATTGTAGATTTGTGTCTCTGACAGTTCGTTTGGTTGCAGGGGACATATTCAGTTTTTATGGCCAAAATGTGCTTTTCAGGGCCTGAAAAGCATGTTTTGGCCGAGTATGATAATTTTCATTAAAACTTGATTTCTATCACTTCGAATGATGCCAAATGAATAACTTACTTGAATTGGACCATTTTACACTATGTCAATTGTAGATTTGTGTCTCCGACAGTTCGTTTGGTTGCAGGGGACATTTTCAGTTTTTATGGCCAAAATGTGCTTTTCAGGGGCTGAAAAGCATGTTTTGGCCGAGTATGATGATTTTCATTAAAACTTAATTTCTATCACTTCGAATGATGCCAAATGAATAACTTACTTGAATTGGACCATTTTACACTATGTCCATTGTAGATTTGTGTCTCCGACAGTTCGTTTGGTTGCAGGGGACATTTTCAGTTTTTATGGCCAAAATGTGCTTTTCAGAGGCTGAAAAGCATGTTTTGGCAGAGTATGATAATTTTCATTAAAACTTAATTTCTATCACTTCGAATGATGCCAAATGAATAACTTACTTGAATTGGACCATTTTACACTATGTCCATTGTAGATTTGTGTCTCTGACAGTTCGTTTGGTTGCAGGGGACATATTCAGTTTTTATGGCCAAAATGTGCTTTTCAGGGGCTGAAAAGCACGTTTTGGCAGAGTATGATAATTTTCATTAAAACTTGATTTCTATCCATTCGAATGATGCCAAATGAATAACTTACTTGAATTGGACCATTTTACACTATGTCCATTGTAGATTTGTGTCTCCGACAGTTCGTTTGGTTGCAGGGGACATTTTCAGTTTTTATGGCCAAAATGTGCTTTTCAGGGGCTGAAAAGCATGTTTTGGCCGAGTTTGATAATTTTCATTATAACTTGATTTCTATCACTTCGATTGATGCCAAATGAATAACTTACTTGAATTGGACCATTTTACACTATGTCCATTGTAGATTTGTGTCTCCGACAGTTCGTTTGGTTGCAGGGGACATTTTCAGTTTTTATGGCCAAAATGTGCTTTTCAGAGGCTGAAAAGCATCTTTTGGCCGAGTATGATAATTTTCATTAAAACTTGATTTCTATCACTTCGAATGATGCCAAATGAATAACTTACTTGAATTGGACCATTTTACACTATGTCCATTGTAGATTTGTGTCTCTGACAGTTCGTTTGGTTGCAGGGGACATATTCAGTTTTTATGGCCAAAATGAGCTTTTCAGGGGCTGAAAAGCATGTTTTGGCCGAGTTTGATAATTTTCATTAAAACTTGATTTCTATCACTTCGATTGATGCCAAATGAATAACTTACTTGAATTGGACCATTTTACACTATATCCATTGTAGATTTGTGTCTCCGACAGTTCGTTTGGTTGCAGGGGACATTTTCAGTTTTTATGGCCAAAATGTGCTTTTCAGAGGCTGAAAAGCATCTTTTGGCCGAGTATGATAATTTTCATTAAAACTTGATTTCTATCACTTCGAATGATGCCAAATGAATAACTTACTTGAATTGGACCATTTTACACTATGTCCATTGTAGATTTGTGTCTCCGACAGTTCGTTTGGTTGCAGGGGACATTTTCAGTTTTTATGGCCAAAATGTGCTTTTCAGAGGCTGAAAAGCATGTTTTGGCCGAGTATGATAATTTTCATTAAAACTTGATTTCTATCCATTCGAATGATGCCAAATGAATAACTTACTTGAATTGGACCATTTTACACTATGTCCATTGTAGATTTGTGTCTCTGACAGTTCGTTTGGTTGCAGGGGACATATTCAGTTTTTATGGCCAAAATGTGCTTTTCAGGGGCTGAAAAGCACGTTTTGGCAGAGTATGATAATTTTCATTAAAACTTGATTTCTATCCATTCGAATGATGCCAAATGAATAACTTACTTGAATTGGACCATTTTACACTATGTCCATTGTAGATTTGTGTCTCCGACAGTTCGTTTGGTTGCAGGGGACATTTTCAGTTTTTATGGCCAAAATGTGCTTTTCAGGGGCTGAAAAGCATGTTTTGGCCGAGTTTGATAATTTTCATTATAACTTGATTTCTATCACTTCGATTGATGCCAAATGAATAACTTACTTGAATTGGACCATTTTACACTATGTCCATTGTAGATTTGTGTATCCGACAGTTCGTTTGGTTGCAGGGGACATTTTCAGTTTTTATGGCCAAAATGTGCTTTTCAGAGGCTGAAAAGCATCTTTTGGCCGAGTATGATAATTTTCATTAAAACTTGATTTCTATCACTTCGAATGATGCCAAATGAATAACTTACTTGAATTGGACCATTTTACACTATGTCCATTGTAGATTTGTGTCTCCGACAGTTCGTTTGGTTGCAGGGGACATTTTCAGTTTTTATGGCCAAAATGTGCTTTTCAGAGGCTGAAAAGCATGTTTTGGCCGAGTATGATAATTTTAATTAAAACTTGATTTCTATCCATTCGAATGATGCCAAATGAATAACTTACTTGAATTGGACCATTTTACACTATGTCCATT
Source organism: Stigmatopora argus (assembly GCF_051989625.1). Lineage (NCBI taxonomy): Eukaryota > Metazoa > Chordata > Actinopteri > Syngnathiformes > Syngnathidae > Stigmatopora > Stigmatopora argus. The sequence goes on along the minus strand of NC_135405.1, from coordinate 514,954 downwards.
GTAGATTTGTGTCTCTGACAGTTCATTTGGTTGCAGGGGACATATTCAGTTTTTATGGCCAAAATGTGCTTTTCAGGGGCTGAAAAGCACGTTTTGGCAGAATATGATAATTTTCATTAAAACTTGATTTCTATCCATTCGAATGATGCCAAATGAATAACTTACTTGAATTGGACCATTTTACACTATGTCCATTGTAGATTTGTGTCTCTGACAGTTCGTTTGGTTGCAGGGGACATATTCAGTTTTTATGGCCAAAATGTGCTTTTCAGAGGCTGAAAAGCATGTTTTGGCCGAGTATGATAATTTTCATTAAAACTTGATTTCTATCACTTCGAATGATGCCAAATGAATAACTTACTTGAATTGGACCATTTTACACTATGTCAATTGTAGATTTGTGTCTCTGACAGTTCGTTTGGTTGCAGGGGACATATTCAGTTTTTATGGCCAAAATGTGCTTTTCAGGGGCTGAAAAGCACGTTTTGGCAGAGTATGATAATTTTCATTAAAACTTGATTTCTATCCATTCGAATGATGCCAAATGAATAACTTACTTGAATTGGACCATTTTACACTATGTCCATTGTAGATTTGTGTCTCCGACAGTTCGTTTGGTTGCAGGGGACATTTTCAGTTTTTATGGCCAAAATGTGCTTTTCAGGGGCTGAAAAGCATGTTTTGGCCGAGTTTGATAATTTTCATTATAACTTGATTTCTATCACTTCGATTGATGCCAAATGAATAACTTACTTGAATTGGACCATTTTACACTATGTCCATTGTAGATTTGTGTCTCCGACAGTTCGTTTGGTTTCAGGGGACATTTTCAGTTTTTATGGCCAAAATGTGCTTTTCAGAGGCTGAAAAGCATCTTTTGGCCGAGTATGATAATTTTCATTAAAACTTGATTTCTATCACTTCGAATGATGCCAAATGAATAACTTACTTGAATTGGACCATTTTACACTATGTCCATTGTAGATTTGTGTCTCTGACAGTTCGTTTGGTTGCAGGGGACATATTCAGTTTTTATGGCCAAAATGTGCTTTTCAGGGGCTGAAAAGCATGTTTTGGCCGAGTTTGATAATTTTCATTAAAACTTGATTTCTATCACTTCGATTGATGCCAAATGAATAACTTACTTGAATTGGACCATTTTACACTATGTCCATTGTAGATTTGTGTCTCCGACAGTTCGTTTGGTTGGAGGGGACATTTTCAGTTTTTATGGCCAAAATGTGCTTTCAGGCTGAAAAGCATGTTTTGGCCGAGTATGATAATTTACATTATAACTTGATTTCTATCACTTCGATTGATGCCAAATGAATAACTTACTTGAATTGGACCATTTTACACTATGTCCATTGTAGATTTGTGTCTCCGACAGTTCGTTTGGTTGCAGGGGACATTTTCAGTTTTTATGGCCAAAATGTGCTTTTCAGAGGCTGAAAAGCATCTTTTGGCCGAGTATGATAATTTTCATTAAAACTTGATTTCTATCACTTCGAATGATGCCAAATGAATAACTTACTTGAATTGGACCATTTTACACTATGTCCATTGTAGATTTGTGTCTCCGACAGTTCGTTTGGTTGCAGGGGACATTTTCAGTTTTTATGGCCAAAATGTGCTTTTCAGAGGCTGAAAAGCATGTTTTGGCCGAGTATGATAATTTTCATTAAAACTTGATTTCTATCCATTCGAATGATGCCAAATGAATAACTTACTTGAATTGGACCATTTTACACTATGTCCATTGTAGATTTGTGTCTCTGACAGTTCATTTGGTTGCAGGGGACATATTCAGTTTTTATGGCCAAAATGTGCTTTTCAGGGGCAGAAAAGCACGTTTTGGCAGAATATGATAATTTTCATTAAAACTTGATTTCTATCCATTCGAATGATGCCAAATGAATAACTTACTTGAATTGGACCATTTTACACTATGTCCATTGTAGATTTGTGTCTCTGACAGTTCGTTTGGTTGCAGGGGACATATTCAGTTTTTATGGCCAAAATGTGCTTTTCAGGGGCTGAAAAGCATGTTTTGGCCGAGTATGATAATTTTCATTAAAACTTGATTTCTATCACTTCGAATGATGCCAAATGAATAACTTACTTGAATTGGACCATTTTACACTATGTCAATTGTAGATTTGTGTCTCCGACAGTTCGTTTGGTTGCAGGGGACATTTTCAGTTTTTATGGCCAAAATGTGCTTTTCAGGGGCTGAAAAGCTTGCTTTGGCCGAGTATGATGATTTTCATTAAAACTTAATTTCTATCACTTCGAATGATGCCAAATGAATAACTTACTTGAATTGGACCATTTTACACTATGTCCATTGTAGATTTGTGTCTCCGACAGTTTGTTTGGTTGCAGGGGACATTTTCAGTTTTTATGGCCAAAATGTGCTTTTCAGAGGCTGAAAAGCATGTTTTGGCAGAGTATGATAATTTTCATTAAAACTTAATTTCTATCACTTCGAATGATGCCAAATGAATAACTTACTTGAATTGGACCATTTTACACTATGTCCATTGTAGATTTGTGTCTCTGACAGTTCGTTTGGTTGCAGGGGACATATTCAGTTTTTATGGCCAAAATGTGCTTTTCAGGGGCTGAAAAGCACGTTTTGGCAGAGTATGATAATTTTCATTAAAACTTGATTTCTATCCATTCGAATGATGCCAAATGAAAAACTTACTTGAATTGGACCATTTTACACTATGTCCATTGTAGATTTGTGTCTCCGACAGTTCGTTTGGTTGCAGGGGACATTTTCAGTTTTTATGGCCAAAATGTGCTTTTCAGGGGCTGAAAAGCATGTTTTGGCCGAGTTTGATAATTTTCATTATAACTTGATTTCTATCACTTCGATTGATGCCAAATGAATTACTTACTTGAATTGGACCATTTTACACTATGTCCATTGTAGATTTGTGTCTCCGACAGTTCGTTTGGTTTCAGGGGACATTTTCAGTTTTTATGGCCAAAATGTGCTTTTCAGAGGCTGAAAAGCATCTTTTGGCCGAGTATGATAATTTTCATTAAAACTTGATTTCTATCACTTCGAATGATGCCAAATGAATAACTTACTTGAATTGGACCATTTTACACTATGTCCATTGTAGATTTGTGTCTCTGACAGTTCGTTTGGTTGCAGGGGACATATTCAGTTTTTATGGCCAAAATGTGCTTTTCAGGGGCTGAAAAGCATGTTTTGGCCGAGTTTGATAATTTTCATTAAAACTTGATTTCTATCACTTCGATTGATGCCAAATGAATAACTTACTTGAATTGGACCATTTTACACTATGTCCATTGTAGATTTGTGTCTCCGACAGTTCGTTTGGTTGGAGGGGACATTTTCAGTTTTTATGGCCAAAATGTGCTTTCAGGCTGAAAAGCATGTTTTGGCCGAGTATGATAATTTACATTAAAACTTAATTTCTATCACTTCGAATGATGCCAAATGAATAACTTACTTGAATTGGACCATTTTACACTATGTCAATTGTAGATTTGTGTCTCCGACAGTTCGTTTGGTTGCAGGGGACATTTTCAGTTTTTATGGCCAAAATGTGCTTTTCAGGGGCTGAAAAGCACGTTTTGGCAGAGTATGATAATTTTCATTAAAACTTGATTTCTATCCATTCGAATGATGCCAAATGAATAACTTACTTGAATTGGACCATTTTACACTATGTCCATTGTAGATTTGTGTCTCCGACAGTTCGTTTGGTTGCAGGGGACATTTTCAGTTTTTATGGCCAAAATGTGCTTTTCAGAGGCTGAAAAGCATGTTTTGGCCGAGTATGATAATTTTCATTAAAACTTGATTTCTATCACTTCGAATGATGCCAAATGAATAACTTACTTGAATTGGACCATTTTACACTATGTCCATTGTAGATTTGTGTCTCCGACAGTTCGTTTGGTTGCAGGGGACATTTTCAGTTTTTATGGCCAAAATGTGCTTTTCAGAGGCTGAAAAGCATGTTTTGGCAGAGTATGATAATTTTCATTAAAACTTAATTTCTATCACTTCGAATGATGCCAAATGAATAACTTACTTGAATTGGACCATTTTACACTATGTCCATTGTAGATTTGTGTCTCTGACAGTTCGTTTGGTTGCAGGGGACATATTCAGTTTTTATGGCCAAAATGTGCTTTTCAGGGGCTGAAAAGCACGTTTTGGCAGAGTATGATAATTTTCATTAAAACTTGATTTCTATCCATTCGAATGATGCCAAATGAATAACTTACTTGAATTGGACCATTTTACACTATGTCCATTGTAGATTTGTGTCTCCGACAGTTCGTTTGGTTGCAGGGGACATTTTCAGTTTTTATGGCCAAAATGTGCTTTTCAGGGGCTGAAAAGCATGTTTTGGCCGAGTTTGATAATTTTCATTATAACTTGATTTCTATCACTTCGATTGATGCCAAATGAATTACTTACCTGAATTGGACCATTTTACACTATGTCCATTGTAGATTTGTGTCTCCGACAGTTCGTTTGGTTTCAGGGGACATTTTCAGTTTTTATGGCCAAAATGTGCTTTTCAGAGGCTGAAAAGCATCTTTTGGCCGAGTATGATAATTTTCATTAAAACTTGATTTCTATCACTTCGAATGATGCCAAATGAATAACTTACTTGAATTGGACCATTTTACACTATGTCCATTGTAGATTTGTGTCTCTGACAGTTCGTTTGGTTGCAGGGGACATATTCAGTTTTTATGGCCAAAATGTGCTTTTCAGGGGCTGAAAAGCATGTTTTGGCCGAGTTTGATAATTTTCATTAAAACTTGATTTCTATCACTTCGATTGATGCCAAATGAATAACTTACTTGAATTGGACCATTTTACACTATGTCCATTGTAGATTTGTGTCTCCGACAGTTCGTTTGGTTGGAGGGGACATTTTCAGTTTTTATGGCCAAAATGTGCTTTCAGGCTGAAAAGCATGTTTTGGCCGAGTATGATAATTTACATTATAACTTGATTTCTATCACTTCGATTGATGCCAAATGAATAACTTACTTGAATTGGACCATTTTACACTATGTCCATTGTAGATTTGTGTCTCCGACAGTTCGTTTGGTTGCAGGGGACATTTTCAGTTTTTATGGCCAAAATGTGCTTTTCAGAGGCTGAAAAGCATCTTTTGGCCGAGTATGATAATTTTCATTAAAACTTGATTTCTATCACTTCGAATGATGCCAAATGAATAACTTACTTGAATTGGACCATTTTACACTATGTCCATTGTAGATTTGTGTCTCCGACAGTTCGTTTGGTTGCAGGGGACATTTTCAGTTTTTATGGCCAAAATGTGCTTTTCAGAGGCTGAAAAGCATGTTTTGGCCGAGTATGATAATTTTAATTAAAACTTGATTTCTATCCATTCGAATGATACCAAATGAATAACTTACTTGAATTGGACCATTTTACACTATGTCCATTGTAGATTTGTGTCTCTGACAGTTCATTTGGTTGCAGGGGACATATTCAGTTTTTATGGCCAAAATGTGCTTTTCAGGGGCAGAAAAGCACGTTTTGGCAGAATATGATAATTTTCATTAAAACTTGATTTCTATCCATTCGAATGATGCCAAATGAATAACTTACTTGAATTGGACCATTTTACACTATGTCCATTGTAGATTTGTGTCTCCGACAGTTCGTTTGGTTGCAGGGGACATTTTCAGTTTTTATGGCCAAAATGTGCTTTTCAGGGGCTGAAAAGCATGTTTTGGCCGAGTTTGATAATTTTCATTATAACTTGATTTCTATCACTTCGATTGATGCCAAATGAATAACTTACTTGAATTGGACCATTTTACACTATGTCCATTGTAGATTTGTGTCTCCGACAGTTCGTTTGGTTGCAGGGGACATTTTCAGTTTTTATGGCCAAAATGTGCTTTTCAGAGGCTGAAAAGCATCTTTTGGCCGAGTATGATAATTTTCATTAAAACTTGATTTCTATCACTTCGAATGATGCCAAATGAATAACTTACTTGAATTGGACCATTTTACACTATGTCCATTGTAGATTTGTGTCTCTGACAGTTCGTTTGGTTGCAGGGGACATATTCAGTTTTTATGGCCAAAATGAGCTTTTCAGGGGCTGAAAAGCATGTTTTGGCCGAGTTTGATAATTTTCATTAAAACTTGATTTCTATCACTTCGATTGATGCCAAATGAATAACTTACTTGAATTGGACCATTTTACACTATATCCATTGTAGATTTGTGTCTCCGACAGTTCGTTTGGTTGCAGGGGACATTTTCAGTTTTTATGGCCAAAATGTGCTTTTCAGAGGCTGAAAAGCATCTTTTGGCCGAGTATGATAATTTTCATTAAAACTTGATTTCTATCACTTCGAATGATGCCAAATGAATAACTTACTTGAATTGGACCATTTTACACTATGTCCATTGTAGATTTGTGTCTCCGACAGTTCGTTTGGTTGCAGGGGACATTTTCAGTTTTTATGGCCAAAATGTGCTTTTCAGAGGCTGAAAAGCATGTTTTGGCCGAGTATGATAATTTTCATTAAAACTTGATTTCTATCCATTCGAATGATGCCAAATGAATAACTTACTTGAATTGGACCATTTTACACTATGTCCATTGTAGATTTGTGTCTCTGACAGTTCGTTTGGTTGCAGGGGACATATTCAGTTTTTATGGCCAAAATGTGCTTTTCAGGGGCTGAAAAGCACGTTTTGGCAGAGTATGATAATTTTCATTAAAACTTGATTTCTATCCATTCGAATGATGCCAAATGAATAACTTACTTGAATTGGACCATTTTACACTATGTCCATTGTAGATTTGTGTCTCCGACAGTTCGTTTGGTTGCAGGGGACATTTTCAGTTTTTATGGCCAAAATGTGCTTTTCAGGGGCTGAAAAGCATGTTTTGGCCGAGTTTGATAATTTTCATTATAACTTGATTTCTATCACTTTGATTGATGCCAAATGAATAACTTACTTGAATTGGACCATTTTACACTATGTCCATTGTAGATTTGTGTATCCGACAGTTCGTTTGGTTGCAGGGGACATTTTCAGTTTTTATGGCCAAAATGTGCTTTTCAGAGGCTGAAAAGCATCTTTTGGCCGAGTATGATAATTTTCATTAAAACTTGATTTCTATCACTTCGAATGATGCCAAATGAATAACTTACTTGAATTGGACCATTTTACACTATGTCCATTGTAGATTTGTGTCTCCGACAGTTCGTTTGGTTGCAGGGGACATTTTCAGTTTTTATGGCCAAAATGTGCTTTTCAGAGGCTGAAAAGCATGTTTTGGCCGAGTATGATAATTTTAATTAAAACTTGATTTCTATCCATTCGAATGATGCCAAATGAATAACTTACTTGAATTGGACCATTTTACACTATGTCCATTGTAGATTTGTGTCTCTGACAGTTCATTTGGTTGCAGGGGACATATTCAGTTTTTATGGCCAAAATGTGCTTTTCAGGGGCTGAAAAGCACGTTTTGGCAGAATATGATAATTTTCATTAAAACTTGATTTCTATCCATTCGAATGATGCCAAATGAATAACTTACTTGAATTGGACCATTTTACACTATGTCCATTGTAGATTTGTGTCTCTGACAGTTCGTTTGGTTGCAGGGGACATATTCAGTTTTTATGGCCAAAATGTGCTTTTCAGGGGCTGAAAAGCATGTTTTGGCCGAGTATGATAATTTTCATTAAAACTTGATTTCTATCACTTCGAATGATGCCAAATGAATAACTTACTTGAATTGGACCATTTTACACTATGTCAATTGTAGATTTGTGTCTCCGACAGTTCGTTTGGTTGCAGGGGACATTTTCAGTTTTTATGGCCAAAATGTGCTTTTCAGAGGCTGAAAAGCATGTTTTGGCAGAGTATGATAATTTTCATTAAAACTTAATTTCTATCACTTCGAATGATGCCAAATGAATAACTTACTTGAATTGGACCATTTTACACTATGTCCATTGTAGATTTGTGTCTCTGACAGTTCGTTTGGTTGCAGGGGACATATTCAGTTTTTATGGCCAAAATGTGCTTTTCAGGGGCTGAAAAGCACGTTTTGGCAGAGTATGATAATTTTCATTAAAACTTGATTTCTATCCATTCGAATGATGCCAAATGAATAACTTACTTGAATTGGACCATTTTACACTATGTCCATTGTAGATTTGTGTCTCCGACAGTTCGTTTGGTTGCAGGGGACATTTTCAGTTTTTATGGCCAAAATGTGCTTTTCAGGGGCTGAAAAGCATGTTTTGGCCGAGTTTGATAATTTTCATTATAACTTGATTTCTATCACTTCGATTGATGCCAAATGAATAACTTACTTGAATTGGACCATTTTACACTATGTCCATTGTAGATTTGTGTCTCCGACAGTTCGTTTGGTTTCAGGGGACATTTTCAGTTTTTATGGCCAAAATGTGCTTTTCAGAGGCTGAAAAGCATCTTTTGGCCGAGTATGATAATTTTCATTAAAACATGATTTCTATCACTTCGAATGATGCCAAATGAATAACTTACTTGAATTGGACCATTTTACACTATGTCCATTGTAGATTTGTGTCTCTGACAGTTCGTTTGGTTGCAGGGGACATATTCAGTTTTTATGGCCAAAATGTGCTTTTCAGGGGCTGAAAAGCATGTTTTGGCCGAGTTTGATAATTTTCATTAAAACTTGATTTCTATCACTTCGATTGATGCCAAATGAATAACTTACTTGAATTGGACCATTTTACACTATGTCCATTGTAGATTTGTGTCTCCGACAGTTCGTTTGGTTGGAGGGGACATTTTCAGTTTTTATGGCCAAAATGTGCTTTCAGGCTGAAAAGCATGTTTTGGCCGAGTATGATAATTTACATTATAACTTGATTTCTATCACTTCGATTGATGCCAAATGAATAACTTACTTGAATTGGACCATTTTACACTATGTCCATTGTAGATTTGTGTCTCCGACAGTTCGTTTGGTTGCAGGGGACATTTTCAGTTTTTATGGCCAAAATGTGCTTTTCAGAGGCTGAAAAGCATCTTTTGGCCGAGTATGATAATTTTCATTAAAACTTGATTTCTATCACTTCGAATGATGCCAAATGAATAACTTACTTGAATTGGACCATTTTACACTATGTCCATTGTAGATTTGTGTCTCCGACAGTTCGTTTGGTTGCAGGGGACATTTTCAGTTTTTATGGCCAAAATGTGCTTTTCAGAGGCTGAAAAGCATGTTTTGGCCGAGTATGATAATTTTCATTAAAACTTGATTTCTATCCATTCGAATGATGCCAAATGAATAACTTACTTGAATTGGACCATTTTACACTATGTCCATTGTAGATTTGTGTCTCTGACAGTTCATTTGGTTGCAGGGGACATATTCAGTTTTTATGGCCAAAATGTGCTTTTCAGGGGCAGAAAAGCACGTTTTGGCAGAATATGATAATTTTCATTAAAACTTGATTTCTATCCATTCGAATGATGCCAAATGAATAACTTACTTGAATTGGACCATTTTACACTATGTCCATTGTAGATTTGTGTCTCTGACAGTTCGTTTGGTTGCAGGGGACATATTCAGTTTTTATGGCCAAAATGTGCTTTTCAGGGGCTGAAAAGCATGTTTTGGCCGAGTATGATAATTTTCATTAAAACTTGATTTCTATCACTTCGAATGATGCCAAATGAATAACTTACTTGAATTGGACCATTTTACACTATGTCAATTGTAGATTTGTGTCTCCGACAGTTCGTTTGGTTGCAGGGGACATTTTCAGTTTTTATGGCCAAAATGTGCTTTTCAGGGGCTGAAAAGCTTGTTTTGGCCGAGTATGATGATTTTCATTAAAACTTAATTTCTATCACTTCGAATGATGCCAAATGAATAACTTACTTGAATTGGACCATTTTACACTATGTCCATTGTAGATTTGTGTCTCCGACAGTTTGTTTGGTTGCAGGGGACATTTTCAGTTTTTATGGCCAAAATGTGCTTTTCAGAGGCTGAAAAGCATGTTTTGGCAGAGTATGATAATTTTCATTAAAACTTAATTTCTATCACTTCGAATGATGCCAAATGAATAACTTACTTGAATTGGACCATTTTACACTATGTCCATTGTAGATTTGTGTCTCTGACAGTTCGTTTGGTTGCAGGGGACATATTCAGTTTTTATGGCCAAAATGTGCTTTTCAGGGGCTGAAAAGCACGTTTTGGCAGAGTATGATAATTTTCATTAAAACTTGATTTCTATCCATTCGAATGATGCCAAATGAAAAACTTACTTGAATTGGACCATTTTACACTATGTCCATTGTAGATTTGTGTCTCCGACAGTTCGTTTGGTTGCAGGGGACATTTTCAGTTTTTATGGCCAAAATGTGCTTTTCAGGGGCTGAAAAGCATGTTTTGGCCGAGTTTGATAATTTTCATTATAACTTTATTTCTATCACTTCGAATGATGCCAAATGAATAATTTGCTTGAATTGGACCATTTTACACTATGTCCATTGTAGATTTGTGTCTCCGACAGTTCGTTTGGTTTCAGGGGACATTTTCAGTTTTTATGGCCAAAATGTGCTTTTCAGAGGCTGAAAAGCATCTTTTGGCCGAGTATGATAATTTTCATTAAAACTTGATTTCTATCACTTCGAATGATGCCAAATGAATAACTTACTTGAATTGGACCATTTTACACTATGTCCATTGTAGATTTGTGTCTCTGACAGTTCGTTTGGTTGCAGGGGACATATTCAGTTTTTATGGCCAAAATGTGCTTTTCAGGGGCTGAAAAGCATGTTTTGGCCGAGTTTGATAATTTTCATTAAAACTTGATTTCTATCACTTCGATTGATGCCAAATGAATAACTTACTTGAATTGGACCATTTTACACTATGTCCATTGTAGATTTGTGTCTCCGACAGTTCGTTTGGTTGGAGGGGACATTTTCAGTTTTTATGGCCAAAATGTGCTTTCAGGCTGAAAAGCATGTTTTGGCCGAGTATGATAATTTACATTAAAACTTAATTTCTATCACTTCGAATGATGCCAAATGAATAACTTACTTGAATTGGACCATTTTACACTATGTCAATTGTAGATTTGTGTCTCCGACAGTTCGTTTGGTTGCAGGGGACATTTTCAGTTTTTATGGCCAAAATGTGCTTTTCAGGGGCTGAAAAGCACGTTTTGGCAGAGTATGATAATTTTCATTAAAACTTGATTTCTATCCATTCGAATGATGCCAAATGAATAACTTACTTGAATTGGACCATTTTACACTATGTCCATTGTAGATTTGTGTCTCCGACAGTTCGTTTGGTTGCAGGGGACATTTTCAGTTTTTATGGCCAAAATGTGCTTTTCAGAGGCTGAAAAGCATGTTTTGGCCGAGTATGATAATTTTCATTAAAACTTGATTTCTATCACTTCGAATGATGCCAAATGAATAACTTACTTGAATTGGACCATTTTACACTATGTCCATTGTAGATTTGTGTCTCCGACAGTTCGTTTGGTTGCAGGGGACATTTTCAGTTTTTATGGCCAAAATGTGCTTTTCAGAGGCTGAAAAGCATGTTTTGGCAGAGTATGATAATTTTCATTAAAACTTAATTTCTATCACTTCGAATGATGCCAAATGAATAACTTACTTGAATTGGACCATTTTACACTATGTCCATTGTAGATTTGTGTCTCTGACAGTTCGTTTGGTTGCAGGGGACATATTCAGTTTTTATGGCCAAAATGTGCTTTTCAGGGGCTGAAAAGCACGTTTTGGCAGAGTATGATAATTTTCATTAAAACTTGATTTCTATCCATTCGAATGATGCCAAATGAATAACTTACTTGAATTGGACCATTTTACACTATGTCCATTGTAGATTTGTGTCTCCGACAGTTCGTTTGGTTGCAGGGGACATTTTCAGTTTTTATGGCCAAAATGTGCTTTTCAGGGGCTGAAAAGCATGTTTTGGCCGAGTTTGATAATTTTCATTATAACTTGATTTCTATCACTTCGATTGATGCCAAATGAATTACTTACCTGAATTGGACCATTTTACACTATGTCCATTGTAGATTTGTGTCTCCGACAGTTCGTTTGGTTTCAGGGGACATTTTCAGTTTTTATGGCCAAAATGTGCTTTTCAGAGGCTGAAAAGCATCTTTTGGCCGAGTATGATAATTTTCATTAAAACTTGATTTCTATCACTTCGAATGATGCCAAATGAATAACTTACTTGAATTGGACCATTTTACACTATGTCCATTGTAGATTTGTGTCTCTGACAGTTCGTTTGGTTGCAGGGGACATATTCAGTTTTTATGGCCAAAATGTGCTTTTCAGGGGCTGAAAAGCATGTTTTGGCCGAGTTTGATAATTTTCATTAAAACTTGATTTCTATCACTTCGATTGATGCCAAATGAATAACTTACTTGAATTGGACCATTTTACACTATGTCCATTGTAGATTTGTGTCTCCGACAGTTCGTTTGGTTGGAGGGGACATTTTCAGTTTTTATGGCCAAAATGTGCTTTCAGGCTGAAAAGCATGTTTTGGCCGAGTATGATAATTTACATTATAACTTGATTTCTATCACTTCGATTGATGCCAAATGAATAACTTACTTGAATTGGACCATTTTACACTATGTCCATTGTAGATTTGTGTCTCCGACAGTTCGTTTGGTTGCAGGGGACATTTTCAGTTTTTATGGCCAAAATGTGCTTTTCAGAGGCTGAAAAGCATCTTTTGGCCGAGTATGATAATTTTCATTAAAACTTGATTTCTATCACTTCGAATGATGCCAAATGAATAACTTACTTGAATTGGACCATTTTACACTATGTCCATTGTAGATTTGTGTCTCCGACAGTTCGTTTGGTTGCAGGGGACATTTTCAGTTTTTATGGCCAAAATGTGCTTTTCAGAGGCTGAAAAGCATGTTTTGGCCGAGTATGATAATTTTCATTAAAACTTGATTTCTATCCATTCGAATGATACCAAATGAATAACTTACTTGAATTGGACCATTTTACACTATGTCCATTGTAGATTTGTGTCTCTGACAGTTCATTTGGTTGCAGGGGACATATTCAGTTTTTATGGCCAAAATGTGCTTTTCAGGGGCAGAAAAGCACGTTTTGGCAGAATATGATAATTTTCATTAAAACTTGATTTCTATCCATTCGAATGATGCCAAATGAATAACTTACTTGAATTGGACCATTTTACACTATGTCCATTGTAGATTTGTGTCTCTGACAGTTCGTTTAGTTGCAGGGGACATATTCAGTTTTTATGGCCAAAATGTGCTTTTCAGGGGCTGAAAAGCATGTTTTGGCCGAGTATGATAATTTTCATTAAAACTTGATTTCTATCACTTCGAATGATGCCAAATGAATAACTTACTTGAATTGGACCATTTTACACTATGTCAATTGTAGATTTGTGTCTCCGACAGTTCGTTTGGTTGCAGGGGACATTTTCAGTTTTTATGGCCAAAATGTGCTTTTCAGGGGCTGAAAAGCTTGTTTTGGCCGAGTATGATGATTTTCATTAAAATTTAATTTCTATCACTTCGAATGATGCCAAATGAATAACTTACTTGAATTGGACCATTTTACACTATGTCCATTGTAGATTTGTGTCTCCGACAGTTTGTTTGGTTGCAGGGGACATTTTCAGTTTTTATGGCCAAAATGTGCTTTTCAGAGGCTGAAAAGCATGTTTTGGCAGAGTATGATAATTTTCATTAAAACTTAATTTCTATCACTTCGAATGATGCCAAATGAATAACTTACTTGAATTGGACCATTTTACACTATGTCCATTGTAGATTTGTGTCTCTGACAGTTCGTTTGGTTGCAGGGGACATATTCAGTTTTTATGGCCAAAATGTGCTTTTCAGGGGCTGAAAAGCACGTTTTGGCAGAGTATGATAATTTTCATTAAAACTTGATTTCTATCCATTCGAATGATGCCAAATGAATAACTTACTTGAATTGGACCATTTTACACTATGTCCATTGTAGATTTGTGTCTCCGACAGTTCGTTTGGTTGCAGGGGACATTTTCAGTTTTTATGGCCAAAATGTGCTTTTCAGGGGCTGAAAAGCATGTTTTGGCCGAGTTTGATAATTTTCATTATAACTTGATTTCTATCACTTCGATTGATGCCAAATGAATTACTTACCTGAATTGGACCATTTTACACTATGTCCATTGTAGATTTGTGTCTCCGACAGTTCGTTTGGTTTCAGGGGACATTTTCAGTTTTTATGGCCAAAATGTGCTTTTCAGAGGCTGAAAAGCATCTTTTGGCCGAGTATGATAATTTTCATTAAAACTTGATTTCTATCACTTCGAATGATGCCAAATGAATAACTTACTTGAATTGGACCATTTTACACTATGTCCATTGTAGATTTGTGTCTCTGACAGTTCGTTTGGTTGCAGGGGACATATTCAGTTTTTATGGCCAAAATGTGCTTTTCAGGGGCTGAAAAGCATGTTTTGGCCGAGTTTGATAATTTTCATTAAAACTTGATTTCTATCACTTCGATTGATGCCAAATGAATAACTTACTTGAATTGGACCATTTTACACTATGTCCATTGTAGATTTGTGTCTCCGACAGTTCGTTTGGTTGGAGGGGACATTTTCAGTTTTTATGGCCAAAATGTGCTTTCAGGCTGAAAAGCATGTTTTGGCCGAGTATGATAATTTACATTATAACTTGATTTCTATCACTTCGATTGATGCCAAATGAATAACTTACTTGAATTGGACCATTTTACACTATGTCCATTGTAGATTTGTGTCTCCGACAGTTCGTTTGGTTGCAGGGGACATTTTCAGTTTTTATGGCCAAAATGTGCTTTTCAGAGGCTGAAAAGCATCTTTTGGCCGAGTATGATAATTTTCATTAAAACTTGATTTCTATCACTTCGAATGATGCCAAATGAATAACTTACTTGAATTGGACCATTTTACACTATGTCCATTGTAGATTTGTGTCTCCGACAGTTCGTTTGGTTGCAGGGGACATTTTCAGTTTTTATGGCCAAAATGTGCTTTTCAGAGGCTGAAAAGCATGTTTTGGCCGAGTATGATAATTTTCATTAAAACTTGATTTCTATCCATTCGAATGATACCAAATGAATAACTTACTTGAATTGGACCATTTTACACTATGTCCATTGTAGATTTGTGTCTCTGACAGTTCATTTGGTTGCAGGGGACATATTCAGTTTTTATGGCCAAAATGTGCTTTTCAGGGGCAGAAAAGCACGTTTTGGCAGAATATGATAATTTTCATTAAAACTTGATTTCTATCCATTCGAATGATGCCAAATGAATAACTTACTTGAATTGGACCATTTTACACTATGTCCATTGTAGATTTGTGTCTCTGACAGTTCGTTTGGTTGCAGGGGACATATTCAGTTTTTATGGCCAAAATGTGCTTTTCAGGGGCTGAAAAGCATGTTTTGGCCGAGTATGATAATTTTCATTAAAACTTGATTTCTATCACTTCGAATGATGCCAAATGAATAACTTACTTGAATTGGACCATTTTACACTATGTCAATTGTAGATTTGTGTCTCCGACAGTTCGTTTGGTTGCAGGGGACATTTTCAGTTTTTATGGCCAAAATGTGCTTTTCAGGGGCTGAAAAGCTTGTTTTGGCCGAGTATGATGATTTTCATTAAAATTTAATTTCTATCACTTCGAATGATGCCAAATGAATAACTTACTTGAATTGGACCATTTTACACTATGTCCATTGTAGATTTGTGTCTCCGACAGTTTGTTTGGTTGCAGGGGACATTTTCAGTTTTTATGGCCAAAATGTGCTTTTCAGAGGCTGAAAAGCATGTTTTGGCAGAGTATGATAATTTTCATTAAAACTTAATTTCTATCACTTCGAATGATGCCAAATGAATAACTTACTTGAATTGGACCATTTTACACTATGTCCATTGTAGATTTGTGTCTCTGACAGTTCGTTTGGTTGCAGGGGACATATTCAGTTTTTATGGCCAAAATGTGCTTTTCAGGGGCTGAAAAGCACGTTTTGGCAGAGTATGATAATTTTCATTAAAACTTGATTTCTATCCATTCGAATGATGCCAAATGAATAACTTACTTGAATTGGACCATTTTACACTATGTCCATTGTAGATTTGTGTCTCCGACAGTTCGTTTGGTTGCAGGGGACATTTTCAGTTTTTATGGCCAAAATGTGCTTTTCAGGGGCTGAAAAGCATGTTTTGGCCGAGTTTGATAATTTTCATTATAACTTGATTTCTATCACTTCGATTGATGCCAAATGAATAACTTACTTGAATTGGACCATTTTACACTATGTCCATTGTAGATTTGTGTCTCCGACAGTTCGTTTGGTTGCAGGGGACATTTTCAGTTTTTATGGCCAAAATGTGCTTTTCAGAGGCTGAAAAGCATCTTTTGGCCGAGTATGATAATTTTCATTAAAACTTGATTTCTATCACTTCGAATGATGCCAAATGAATAACTTACTTGAATTGGACCATTTTACACTATGTCCATTGTAGATTTGTGTCTCTGACAGTTCGTTTGGTTGCAGGGGACATATTCAGTTTTTATGGCCAAAATGAGCTTTTCAGGGGCTGAAAAGCATGTTTTGGCCGAGTTTGATAATTTTCATTAAAACTTGATTTCTATCACTTCGATTGATGCCAAATGAATAACTTACTTGAATTGGACCATTTTACACTATATCCATTGTAGATTTGTGTCTCCGACAGTTCGTTTGGTTGCAGGGGACATTTTCAGTTTTTATGGCCAAAATGTGCTTTTCAGAGGCTGAAAAGCATCTTTTGGCCGAGTATGATAATTTTCATTAAAACTTGATTTCTATCACTTCGAATGATGCCAAATGAATAACTTACTTGAATTGGACCATTTTACACTATGTCCATTGTAGATTTGTGTCTCCGACAGTTCGTTTGGTTGCAGGGGACATTTTCAGTTTTTATGGCCAAAATGTGCTTTTCAGAGGCTGAAAAGCATGTTTTGGCCGAGTATGATAATTTTCATTAAAACTTGATTTCTATCCATTCGAATGATGCCAAATGAATAACTTACTTGAATTGGACCATTTTACACTATGTCCATTGTAGATTTGTGTCTCTGACAGTTCGTTTGGTTGCAGGGGACATATTCAGTTTTTATGGCCAAAATGTGCTTTTCAGGGGCTGAAAAGCACGTTTTGGCAGAGTATGATAATTTTCATTAAAACTTGATTTCTATCCATTCGAATGATGCCAAATGAATAACTTACTTGAATTGGACCATTTTACACTATGTCCATTGTAGATTTGTGTCTCCGACAGTTCGTTTGGTTGCAGGGGACATTTTCAGTTTTTATGGCCAAAATGTGCTTTTCAGGGGCTGAAAAGCATGTTTTGGCCGAGTTTGATAATTTTCATTATAACTTGATTTCTATCACTTCGATTGATGCCAAATGAATAACTTACTTGAATTGGACCATTTTACACTATGTCCATTGTAGATTTGTGTATCCGACAGTTCGTTTGGTTGCAGGGGACATTTTCAGTTTTTATGGCCAAAATGTGCTTTTCAGAGGCTGAAAAGCATCTTTTGGCCGAGTATGATAATTTTCATTAAAACTTGATTTCTATCACTTCGAATGATGCCTACTGAATAACTTACTTGAATTGGACCATTTTACACTATGTCCATTGTAGATTTGTGTCTCCGACAGTTCGTTTGGTTGCAGGGGACATTTTCAGTTTTTATGGCCAAAATGTGCTTTTCAGAGGCTGAAAAGCATGTTTTGGCCGAGTATGATAATTTTAATTAAAACTTGATTTCTATCCATTCGAATGATGCCAAATGAATAACTTACTTGAATTGGACCATTTTACACTATGTCCATTGTAGATTTGTGTCTCTGACAGTTCATTTGGTTGCAGGGGACATATTCAGTTTTTATGGCCAAAATGTGCTTTTCAGGGGCTGAAAAGCACGTTTTGGCAGAATATGATAATTTTCATTAAAACTTGATTTCTATCCATTCGAATGATGCCAAATGAATAACTTACTTGAATTGGACCATTTTACACTATGTCCATTGTAGATTTGTGTCTCTGACAGTTCGTTTGGTTGCAGGGGACATATTCAGTTTTTATGGCCAAAATGTGCTTTTCAGGGGCTGAAAAGCATGTTTTGGCCGAGTATGATAATTTTCATTAAAACTTGATTTCTATCACTTCGAATGATGCCAAATGAATAACTTACTTGAATTGGACCATTTTACACTATGTCAATTGTAGATTTGTGTCTCCGACAGTTCGTTTGGTTGCAGGGGACATTTTCAGTTTTTATGGCCAAAATGTGCTTTTCAGAGGCTGAAAAGCATGTTTTGGCAGAGTATGATAATTTTCATTAAAACTTAATTTCTATCACTTCGAATGATGCCAAATGAATAACTTACTTGAATTGGACCATTTTACACTATGTCCATTGTAGATTTGTGTCTCTGACAGTTCGTTTGGTTGCAGGGGACATATTCAGTTTTTATGGCCAAAATGTGCTTTTCAGGGGCTGAAAAGCACGTTTTGGCAGAGTATGATAATTTTCATTAAAACTTGATTTCTATCCATTCGAATGATGCCAAATGAATAACTTACTTGAATTGGACCATTTTACACTATGTCCATTGTAGATTTGTGTCTCCGACAGTTCGTTTGGTTGCAGGGGACATTTTCAGTTTTTATGGCCAAAATGTGCTTTTCAGGGGCTGAAAAGCATGTTTTGGCCGAGTTTGATAATTTTCATTATAACTTGATTTCTATCACTTCGATTGATGCCAAATGAATAACTTACTTGAATTGGACCATTTTACACTATGTCCATTGTAGATTTGTGTCTCCGACAGTTCGTTTGGTTTCAGGGGACATTTTCAGTTTTTATGGCCAAAATGTGCTTTTCAGAGGCTGAAAAGCATCTTTTGGCCGAGTATGATAATTTTCATTAAAACTTGATTTCTATCACTTCGAATGATGCCAAATGAATAACTTACTTGAATTGGACCATTTTACACTATGTCCATTGTAGATTTGTGTCTCTGACAGTTCGTTTGGTTGCAGGGGACATATTCAGTTTTTATGGCCAAAATGTGCTTTTCAGGGGCTGAAAAGCATGTTTTGGCCGAGTTTGATAATTTTCATTAAAACTTGATTTCTATCACTTCGATTGATGCCAAATGAATAACTTACTTGAATTGGACCATTTTACACTATGTCCATTGTAGATTTGTGTCTCCGACAGTTCGTTTGGTTGGAGGGGACATTTTCAGTTTTTATGGCCAAAATGTGCTTTCAGGCTGAAAAGCATGTTTTGGCCGAGTATGATAATTTACATTATAACTTGATTTCTATCACTTCGATTGATGCCAAATGAATAACTTACTTGAATTGGACCATTTTACACTATGTCCATTGTAGATTTGTGTCTCCGACAGTTCGTTTGGTTGCAGGGGACATTTTCAGTTTTTATGGCCAAAATGTGCTTTTCAGAGGCTGAAAAGCATCTTTTGGCCGAGTATGATAATTTTCATTAAAACTTGATTTCTATCACTTCGAATGATGCCAAATGAATAACTTACTTGAATTGGACCATTTTACACTATGTCCATTGTAGATTTGTGTCTCCGACAGTTCGTTTGGTTGCAGGGGACATTTTCAGTTTTTATGGCCAAAATGTGCTTTTCAGAGGCTGAAAAGCATGTTTTGGCCGAGTATGATAATTTTCATTAAAACTTGATTTCTATCCATTCGAATGATGCCAAATGAATAACTTACTTGAATTGGACCATTTTACACTATGTCCATTGTAGATTTGTGTCTCTGACAGTTCATTTGGTTGCAGGGGACATATTCAGTTTTTATGGCCAAAATGTGCTTTTCAGGGGCAGAAAAGCACGTTTTGGCAGAATATGATAATTTTCATTAAAACTTGATTTCTATCCATTCGAATGATGCCAAATGAATAACTTACTTGAATTGGACCATTTTACACTATGTCCATTGTAGATTTGTGTCTCTGACAGTTCGTTTGGTTGCAGGGGACATATTCAGTTTTTATGGCCAAAATGTGCTTTTCAGGGGCTGAAAAGCATGTTTTGGCCGAGTATGATAATTTTCATTAAAACTTGATTTCTATCACTTCGAATGATGCCAAATGAATAACTTACTTGAATTGGACCATTTTACACTATGTCAATTGTAGATTTGTGTCTCCGACAGTTCGTTTGGTTGCAGGGGACATTTTCAGTTTTTATGGCCAAAATGTGCTTTTCAGGGGCTGAAAAGCTTGTTTTGGCCGAGTATGATGATTTTCATTAAAACTTAATTTCTATCACTTCGAATGATGCCAAATGAATAACTTACTTGAATTGGACCATTTTACACTATGTCCATTGTAGATTTGTGTCTCCGACAGTTTGTTTGGTTGCAGGGGACATTTTCAGTTTTTATGGCCAAAATGTGCTTTTCAGAGGCTGAAAAGCATGTTTTGGCAGAGTATGATAATTTTCATTAAAACTTAATTTCTATCACTTCGAATGATGCCAAATGAATAACTTACTTGAATTGGACCATTTTACACTATGTCCATTGTAGATTTGTGTCTCTGACAGTTCGTTTGGTTGCAGGGGACATATTCAGTTTTTATGGCCAAAATGTGCTTTTCAGGGGCTGAAAAGCACGTTTTGGCAGAGTATGATAATTTTCATTAAAACTTGATTTCTATCCATTCGAATGATGCCAAATGAAAAACTTACTTGAATTGGACCATTTTACACTATGTCCATTGTAGATTTGTGTCTCCGACAGTTCGTTTGGTTGCAGGGGACATTTTCAGTTTTTATGGCCAAAATGTGCTTTTCAGGGGCTGAAAAGCATGTTTTGGCCGAGTTTGATAATTTTCATTATAACTTGATTTCTATCACTTCGATTGATGCCAAATGAATTACTTACTTGAATTGGACCATTTTACACTATGTCCATTGTAGATTTGTGTCTCCGACAGTTCGTTTGGTTTCAGGGGACATTTTCAGTTTTTATGGCCAAAATGTGCTTTTCAGAGGCTGAAAAGCATCTTTTGGCCGAGTATGATAATTTTCATTAAAACTTGATTTCTATCACTTCGAATGATGCCAAATGAATAACTTACTTGAATTGGACCATTTTACACTATGTCCATTGTAGATTTGTGTCTCTGACAGTTCGTTTGGTTGCAGGGGACATATTCAGTTTTTATGGCCAAAATGTGCTTTTCAGGGGCTGAAAAGCATGTTTTGGCCGAGTTTGATAATTTTCATTAAAACTTGATTTCTATCACTTCGATTGATGCCAAATGAATAACTTACTTGAATTGGACCATTTTACACTATGTCCATTGTAGATTTGTGTCTCCGACAGTTCGTTTGGTTGGAGGGGACATTTTCAGTTTTTATGGCCAAAATGTGCTTTCAGGCTGAAAAGCATGTTTTGGCCGAGTATGATAATTTACATTAAAACTTAATTTCTATCACTTCGAATGATGCCAAATGAATAACTTACTTGAATTGGACCATTTTACACTATGTCAATTGTAGATTTGTGTCTCCGACAGTTCGTTTGGTTGCAGGGGACATTTTCAGTTTTTATGGCCAAAATGTGCTTTTCAGGGGCTGAAAAGCACGTTTTGGCAGAGTATGATAATTTTCATTAAAACTTGATTTCTATCCATTCGAATGATGCCAAATGAATAACTTACTTGAATTGGACCATTTTACACTATGTCCATTGTAGATTTGTGTCTCCGACAGTTCGTTTGGTTGCAGGGGACATTTTCAGTTTTTATGGCCAAAATGTGCTTTTCAGAGGCTGAAAAGCATGTTTTGGCCGAGTATGATAATTTTCATTAAAACTTGATTTCTATCACTTCGAATGATGCCAAATGAATAACTTACTTGAATTGGACCATTTTACACTATGTCCATTGTAGATTTGTGTCTCCGACAGTTCGTTTGGTTGCAGGGGACATTTTCAGTTTTTATGGCCAAAATGTGCTTTTCAGAGGCTGAAAAGCATGTTTTGGCAGAGTATGATAATTTTCATTAAAACTTAATTTCTATCACTTCGAATGATGCCAAATGAATAACTTACTTGAATTGGACCATTTTACACTATGTCCATTGTAGATTTGTGTCTCTGACAGTTCGTTTGGTTGCAGGGGACATATTCAGTTTTTATGGCCAAAATGTGCTTTTCAGGGGCTGAAAAGCACGTTTTGGCAGAGTATGATAATTTTCATTAAAACTTGATTTCTATCCATTCGAATGATGCCAAATGAATAACTTACTTGAATTGGACCATTTTACACTATGTCCATTGTAGATTTGTGTCTCCGACAGTTCGTTTGGTTGCAGGGGACATTTTCAGTTTTTATGGCCAAAATGTGCTTTTCAGGGGCTGAAAAGCATGTTTTGGCCGAGTTTGATAATTTTCATTATAACTTGATTTCTATCACTTCGATTGATGCCAAATGAATTACTTACTTGAATTGGACCATTTTACACTATGTCCATTGTAGATTTGTGTCTCCGACAGTTCGTTTGGTTTCAGGGGACATTTTCAGTTTTTATGGCCAAAATGTGCTTTTCAGAGGCTGAAAAGCATCTTTTGGCCGAGTATGATAATTTTCATTAAAACTTGATTTCTATCACTTCGAATGATGCCAAATGAATAACTTACTTGAATTGGACCATTTTACACTATGTCCATTGTAGATTTGTGTCTCTGACAGTTCGTTTGGTTGCAGGGGACATATTCAGTTTTTATGGCCAAAATGTGCTTTTCAGGGGCTGAAAAGCATGTTTTGGCCGAGTTTGATAATTTTCATTAAAACTTGATTTCTATCACTTCGATTGATGCCAAATGAATAACTTACTTGAATTGGACCATTTTACACTATGTCCATTGTAGATTTGTGTCTCCGACAGTTCGTTTGGTTGGAGGGGACATTTTCAGTTTTTATGGCCAAAATGTGCTTTCAGGCTGAAAAGCATGTTTTGGCCGAGTATGATAATTTACATTATAACTTGATTTCTATCACTTCGATTGATGCCAAATGAATAACTTACTTGAATTGGACCATTTTACACTATGTCCATTGTAGATTTGTGTCTCCGACAGTTCGTTTGGTTGCAGGGGACATTTTCAGTTTTTATGGCCAAAATGTGCTTTTCAGAGGCTGAAAAGCATCTTTTGGCCGAGTATGATAATTTTCATTAAAACTTGATTTCTATCACTTCGAATGATGCCAAATGAATAACTTACTTGAATTGGACCATTTTACACTATGTCCATTGTAGATTTGTGTCTCCGACAGTTCGTTTGGTTGCAGGGGACATTTTCAGTTTTTATGGCCAAAATGTGCTTTTCAGAGGCTGAAAAGCATGTTTTGGCCGAGTATGATAATTTTCATTAAAACTTGATTTCTATCCATTCGAATGATACCAAATGAATAACTTACTTGAATTGGACCATTTTACACTATGTCCATTGTAGATTTGTGTCTCTGACAGTTCATTTGGTTGCAGGGGACATATTCAGTTTTTATGGCCAAAATGTGCTTTTCAGGGGCAGAAAAGCACGTTTTGGCAGAATATGATAATTTTCATTAAAACTTGATTTCTATCCATTCGAATGATGCCAAATGAATAACTTACTTGAATTGGACCATTTTACACTATGTCCATTGTAGATTTGTGTCTCTGACAGTTCGTTTGGTTGCAGGGGACATATTCAGTTTTTATGGCCAAAATGTGCTTTTCAGGGGCTGAAAAGCATGTTTTGGCCGAGTATGATAATTTTCATTAAAACTTGATTTCTATCACTTCGAATGATGCCAAATGAATAACTTACTTGAATTGGACCATTTTACACTATGTCAATTGTAGATTTGTGTCTCCGACAGTTCGTTTGGTTGCAGGGGACATTTTCAGTTTTTATGGCCAAAATGTGCTTTTCAGGGGCTGAAAAGCTTGTTTTGGCCGAGTATGATGATTTTCATTAAAACTTAATTTCTATCACTTCGAATGATGCCAAATGAATAACTTACTTGAATTGGACCATTTTACACTATGTCCATTGTAGATTTGTGTCTCCGACAGTTTGTTTGGTTGCAGGGGACATTTTCAGTTTTTATGGCCAAAATGTGCTTTTCAGAGGCTGAAAAGCATGTTTTGGCAGAGTATGATAATTTTCATTAAAACTTAATTTCTATCACTTCGAATGATGCCAAATGAATAACTTACTTGAATTGGACCATTTTACACTATGTCCATTGTAGATTTGTGTCTCTGACAGTTCGTTTGGTTGCAGGGGACATATTCAGTTTTTATGGCCAAAATGTGCTTTTCAGGGGCTGAAAAGCACGTTTTGGCAGAGTATGATAATTTTCATTAAAACTTGATTTCTATCCATTCGAATGATGCCAAATGAAAAACTTACTTGAATTGGACCATTTTACACTATGTCCATTGTAGATTTGTGTCTCCGACAGTTCGTTTGGTTGCAGGGGACATTTTCAGTTTTTATGGCCAAAATGTGCTTTTCAGGGGCTGAAAAGCATGTTTTGGCCGAGTTTGATTATTTTCATTATAACTTGATTTCTATCACTTCGATTGATGCCAAATGAATTACTTACTTGAATTGGACCATTTTACACTATGTCCATTGTAGATTTGTGTCTCCGACAGTTCGTTTGGTTTCAGGGGACATTTTCAGTTTTTATGGCCAAAATGTGCTTTTCAGAGGCTGAAAAGCATCTTTTGGCCGAGTATGATAATTTTCATTAAAACTTGATTTCTATCACTTCGAATGATGCCAAATGAATAACTTACTTGAATTGGACCATTTTACACTATGTCCATTGTAGATTTGTGTCTCTGACAGTTCGTTTGGTTGCAGGGGACATATTCAGTTTTTATGGCCAAAATGTGCTTTTCAGGGGCTGAAAAGCATGTTTTGGCCGAGTTTGATAATTTTCATTAAAACTTGATTTCTATCACTTCGATTGATGCCAAATGAATAACTTACTTGAATTGGACCATTTTACACTATGTCCATTGTAGATTTGTGTCTCCGACAGTTCGTTTGGTTGGAGGGGACATTTTCAGTTTTTATGGCCAAAATGTGCTTTCAGGCTGAAAAGCATGTTTTGGCCGAGTATGATAATTTACATTAAAACTTAATTTCTATCACTTCGAATGATGCCAAATGAATAACTTACTTGAATTGGACCATTTTACACTATGTCAATTGTAGATTTGTGTCTCCGACAGTTCGTTTGGTTGCAGGGGACATTTTCAGTTTTTATGGCCAAAATGTGCTTTTCAGGGGCTGAAAAGCACGTTTTGGCAGAGTATGATAATTTTCATTAAAACTTGATTTCTATCCATTCGAATGATGCCAAATGAATAACTTACTTGAATTGGACCATTTTACACTATGTCCATTGTAGATTTGTGTCTCCGACAGTTCGTTTGGTTGCAGGGGACATTTTCAGTTTTTATGGCCAAAATGTGCTTTTCAGAGGCTGAAAAGCATGTTTTGGCCGAGTATGATAATTTTCATTAAAACTTGATTTCTATCACTTCGATTGATGCCAAATGAATAACTTACTTGAATTGGACCATTTTACACTATGTCCATTGTAGATTTGTGTCTCCGACAGTTCGTTTGGTTGCAGGGGACATTTTCAGTTTTTATGGCCAAAATGTGCTTTTCAGAGGCTGAAAAGCATCTTTTGGCCGAGTATGATAATTTTCATTAAAACTTGATTTCTATCACTTCGAATGATGCCAAATGAATAACTTACTTGAATTGGACCATTTTACACTATGTCCATTGTAGATTTGTGTCTCCGACAGTTCGTTTGGTTGCAGGGGACATTTTCAGTTTTTATGGCCAAAATGTGCTTTTCAGAGGCTGAAAAGCATGTTTTGGCCGAGTATGATAATTTTCATTAAAACTTGATTTCTATCCATTCGAATGATGCCAAATGAATAACTTACTTGAATTGGACCATTTTACACTATGTCCATTGTAGATTTGTGTCTCTGACAGTTCATTTGGTTGCAGGGGACATATTCAGTTTTTATGGCCAAAATGTGCTTTTCAGGGGCAGAAAAGCACGTTTTGGCAGAATATGATAATTTTCATTAAAACTTGATTTCTATCCATTCGAATGATGCCAAATGAATAACTTACTTGAATTGGACCATTTTACACTATGTCCATTGTAGATTTGTGTCTCTGACAGTTCGTTTGGTTGCAGGGGACATATTCAGTTTTTATGGCCAAAATGTGCTTTTCAGGGGCTGAAAAGCATGTTTTGGCCGAGTATGATAATTTTCATTAAAACTTGATTTCTATCACTTCGAATGATGCCAAATGAATAACTTACTTGAATTGGACCATTTTACACTATATCAATTGTAGATTTGTGTCTCCGACAGTTCGTTTGGTTGCAGGGGACATTTTCAGTTTTTATGGCCAAAATGTGCTTTTCAGGGGCTGAAAAGCTTGTTTTGGCCGAGTATGATGATTTTCATTAAAACTTAATTTCTATCACTTCGAATGATGCCAAATGAATAACTTACTTGAATTGGACCATTTTACACTATGTCCATTGTAGATTTGTGTCTCCGACAGTTTGTTTGGTTGCAGGGGACATTTTCAGTTTTTATGGCCAAAATGTGCTTTTCAGAGGCTGAAAAGCATGTTTTGGCAGAGTATGATAATTTTCATTAAAACTTAATTTCTATCACTTCGAATGATGCCAAATGAATAACTTACTTGAATTGGACCATTTTACACTATGTCCATTGTAGATTTGTGTCTCTGACAGTTCGTTTGGTTGCAGGGGACATATTCAGTTTTTATGGCCAAAATGTGCTTTTCAGGGGCTGAAAAGCACGTTTTGGCAGAGTATGATAATTTTCATTAAAACTTGATTTCTATCCATTCGAATGATGCCAAATGAAAAACTTACTTGAATTGGACCATTTTACACTATGTCCATTGTAGATTTGTGTCTCCGACAGTTCGTTTGGTTGCAGGGGACATTTTCAGTTTTTATGGCCAAAATGTGCTTTTCAGGGGCTGAAAAGCATGTTTTGGCCGAGTTTGATAATTTTCATTATAACTTGATTTCTATCACTTCGATTGATGCCAAATGAATTACTTACTTGAATTGGACCATTTTACACTATGTCCATTGTAGATTTGTGTCTCCGACAGTTCGTTTGGTTTCAGGGGACATTTTCAGTTTTTATGGCCAAAATGTGCTTTTCAGAGGCTGAAAAGCATCTTTTGGCCGAGTATGATAATTTTCATTAAAACTTGATTTCTATCACTTCGAATGATGCCAAATGAATAACTTACTTGAATTGGACCATTTTACACTATGTCCATTGTAGATTTGTGTCTCTGACAGTTCGTTTGGTTGCAGGGGACATATTCAGTTTTTATGGCCAAAATGTGCTTTTCAGGGGCTGAAAAGCATGTTTTGGCCGAGTTTGATAATTTTCATTAAAACTTGATTTCTATCACTTCGATTGATGCCAAATGAATAACTTACTTGAATTGGACCATTTTACACTATGTCCATTGTAGATTTGTGTCTCCGACAGTTCGTTTGGTTGGAGGGGACATTTTCAGTTTTTATGGCCAAAATGTGCTTTCAGGCTGAAAAGCATGTTTTGGCCGAGTATGATAATTTACATTAAAACTTGATTTCTATCCATTCGAATGATGCCAAATAAATAACTTACTTGAATTGGACCATTTTACACTATGTCCATTGTAGATTTGTGTCTCCGACAGTTCGTTTGGTTTCAGGGGACATTTTCAGTTTTTATGGCCAAAATGTGCTTTTCAGAGGCTGAAAAGCATCTTTTGGCCGAGTTTGATTATTTTCATTATAACTTGATTTCTATCACTTCGATTGATGCCAAATGAATTACTTACTTGAATTGGACCATTTTACACTATGTCCATTGTAGATTTGTGTCTCCGACAGTTCGTTTGGTTTCAGGGGACATTTTCAGTTTTTATGGCCAAAATGTGCTTTTCAGAGGCTGAAAAGCATCTTTTGGCCGAGTATGATAATTTTCATTAAAACTTGATTTCTATCACTTCGAATGATGCCAAATGAATAACTTACTTGAATTGGACCATTTTACACTATGTCCATTGTAGATTTGTGTCTCTGACAGTTCGTTTGGTTGCAGGGGACATTTTCAGTTTTTATGGCCAAAATGTGCTTTTCAGAGGCTGAAAAGCATCTTTTGGCCGAGTATGATAATTTTCATTAAAACTTGATTTCTATCACTTCGAATGATGCCAAATGAATAACTTACTTGAATTGGACCATTTTACACTATGTCCATTGTAGATTTGTGTCTCTGACAGTTCGTTTGGTTGCAGGGGACATATTCAGTTTTTATGGCCAAAATGTGCTTTTCAGGGGCTGAAAAGCATGTTTTGGCCGAGTTTGATAATTTTCATTAAAACTTGATTTCTATCACTTCGATTGATGCCAAATGAATAACTTACTTGAATTGGACCATTTTACACTATGTCCATTGTAGATTTGTGTCTCCGACAGTTCGTTTGGTTGGAGGGGACATTTTCAGTTTTTATGGCCAAAATGTGCTTTCAGGCTGAAAAGCATGTTTTGGCCGAGTATGATAATTTACATTAAAACTTAATTTCTATCACTTCGAATGATGCCAAATGAATAACTTACTTGAATTGGACCATTTTACACTATGTCAATTGTAGATTTGTGTCTCCGACAGTTCGTTTGGTTGCAGGGGACATTTTCAGTTTTTATGGCCAAAATGTGCTTTTCAGGGGCTGAAAAGCACGTTTTGGCAGAGTATGATAATTTTCATTAAAACTTGATTTCTATCCATTCGAATGATGCCAAATGAATAACTTACTTGAATTGGACCATTTTACACTATGTCCATTGTAGATTTGTGTCTCCGACAGTTCGTTTGGTTGCAGGGGACATTTTCAGTTTTTATGGCCAAAATGTGCTTTTCAGAGGCTGAAAAGCATGTTTTGGCCGAGTATGATAATTTTCATTAAAACTTGATTTCTATCACTTCGATTGATGCCAAATGAATAACTTACTTGAATTGGACCATTTTACACTATGTCCATTGTAGATTTGTGTCTCCGACAGTTCGTTTGGTTGCAGGGGACATTTTCAGTTTTTATGGCCAAAATGTGCTTTTCAGAGGCTGAAAAGCATCTTTTGGCCGAGTATGATAATTTTCATTAAAACTTGATTTCTATCACTTCGAATGATGCCAAATGAATAACTTACTTGAATTGGACCATTTTACACTATGTCCATTGTAGATTTGTGTCTCCGACAGTTCGTTTGGTTGCAGGGGACATTTTCAGTTTTTATGGCCAAAATGTGCTTTTCAGAGGCTGAAAAGCATGTTTTGGCCGAGTATGATAATTTTCATTAAAACTTGATTTCTATCCATTCGAATGATGCCAAATGAATAACTTACTTGAATTGGACCATTTTACACTATGTCCATTGTAGATTTGTGTCTCTGACAGTTCATTTGGTTGCAGGGGACATATTCAGTTTTTATGGCCAAAATGTGCTTTTCAGGGGCAGAAAAGCACGTTTTGGCAGAATATGATAATTTTCATTAAAACTTGATTTCTATCCATTCGAATGATGCCAAATGAATAACTTACTTGAATTGGACCATTTTACACTATGTCCATTGTAGATTTGTGTCTCTGACAGTTCGTTTGGTTGCAGGGGACATATTCAGTTTTTATGGCCAAAATGTGCTTTTCAGGGGCTGAAAAGCATGTTTTGGCCGAGTATGATAATTTTCATTAAAACTTGATTTCTATCACTTCGAATGATGCCAAATGAATAACTTACTTGAATTGGACCATTTTACACTATATCAATTGTAGATTTGTGTCTCCGACAGTTCGTTTGGTTGCAGGGGACATTTTCAGTTTTTATGGCCAAAATGTGCTTTTCAGGGGCTGAAAAGCTTGTTTTGGCCGAGTATGATGATTTTCATTAAAACTTAATTTCTATCACTTCGAATGATGCCAAATGAATAACTTACTTGAATTGGACCATTTTACACTATGTCCATTGTAGATTTGTGTCTCCGACAGTTTGTTTGGTTGCAGGGGACATTTTCAGTTTTTATGGCCAAAATGTGCTTTTCAGAGGCTGAAAAGCATGTTTTGGCAGAGTATGATAATTTTCATTAAAACTTAATTTCTATCACTTCGAATGATGCCAAATGAATAACTTACTTGAATTGGACCATTTTACACTATGTCCATTGTAGATTTGTGTCTCTGACAGTTCGTTTGGTTGCAGGGGACATATTCAGTTTTTATGGCCAAAATGTGCTTTTCAGGGGCTGAAAAGCACGTTTTGGCAGAGTATGATAATTTTCATTAAAACTTGATTTCTATCCATTCGAATGATGCCAAATGAAAAACTTACTTGAATTGGACCATTTTACACTATGTCCATTGTAGATTTGTGTCTCCGACAGTTCGTTTGGTTGCAGGGGACATTTTCAGTTTTTATGGCCAAAATGTGCTTTTCAGGGGCTGAAAAGCATGTTTTGGCCGAGTTTGATAATTTTCATTATAACTTGATTTCTATCACTTCGATTGATGCCAAATGAATTACTTACTTGAATTGGACCATTTTACACTATGTCCATTGTAGATTTGTGTCTCCGACAGTTCGTTTGGTTTCAGGGGACATTTTCAGTTTTTATGGCCAAAATGTGCTTTTCAGAGGCTGAAAAGCATCTTTTGGCCGAGTATGATAATTTTCATTAAAACTTGATTTCTATCACTTCGAATGATGCCAAATGAATAACTTACTTGAATTGGACCATTTTACACTATGTCCATTGTAGATTTGTGTCTCTGACAGTTCGTTTGGTTGCAGGGGACATATTCAGTTTTTATGGCCAAAATGTGCTTTTCAGGGGCTGAAAAGCATGTTTTGGCCGAGTTTGATAATTTTCATTAAAACTTGATTTCTATCACTTCGATTGATGCCAAATGAATAACTTACTTGAATTGGACCATTTTACACTATGTCCATTGTAGATTTGTGTCTCCGACAGTTCGTTTGGTTGGAGGGGACATTTTCAGTTTTTATGGCCAAAATGTGCTTTCAGGCTGAAAAGCATGTTTTGGCCGAGTATGATAATTTACATTAAAACTTAATTTCTATCACTTCGAATGATGCCAAATGAATAACTTACTTGAATTGGACCATTTTACACTATGTCAATTGTAGATTTGTGTCTCCGACAGTTCGTTTGGTTGCAGGGGACATTTTCAGTTTTTATGGCCAAAATGTGCTTTTCAGGGGCTGAAAAGCACGTTTTGGCAGAGTATGATAATTTTCATTAAAACTTGATTTCTATCCATTCGAATGATGCCAAATGAATAACTTACTTGAATTGGACCATTTTACACTATGTCCATTGTAGATTTGTGTCTCCGACAGTTCGTTTGGTTGCAGGGGACATTTTCAGTTTTTATGGCCAAAATGTGCTTTTCAGAGGCTGAAAAGCATGTTTTGGCCGAGTATGATAATTTTCATTAAAACTTGATTTCTATCACTTCGAATGATGCCAAATGAATAACTTACTTGAATTGGACCATTTTACACTATGTCCATTGTAGATTTGTGTCTCCGACAGTTCGTTTGGTTGCAGGGGACATTTTCAGTTTTTATGGCCAAAATGTGCTTTTCAGAGGCTGAAAAGCATGTTTTGGCAGAGTATGATAATTTTCATTAAAACTTAATTTCTATCACTTCGAATGATGCCAAATGAATAACTTACTTGAATTGGACCATTTTACACTATGTCCATTGTAGATTTGTGTCTCTGACAGTTCGTTTGGTTGCAGGGGACATATTCAGTTTTTATGGCCAAAATGTGCTTTTCAGGGGCTGAAAAGCACGTTTTGGCAGAGTATGATAATTTTCATTAAAACTTGATTTCTATCCATTCGAATGATGCCAAATGAATAACTTACTTGAATTGGACCATTTTACACTATGTCCATTGTAGATTTGTGTCTCCGACAGTTCGTTTGGTTGCAGGGGACATTTTCAGTTTTTATGGCCAAAATGTGCTTTTCAGGGGCTGAAAAGCATGTTTTGGCCGAGTTTGATAATTTTCATTATAACTTGATTTCTATCACTTCGATTGATGCCAAATGAATTACTTACTTGAATTGGACCATTTTACACTATGTCCATTGTAGATTTGTGTCTCCGACAGTTCGTTTGGTTTCAGGGGACATTTTCAGTTTTTATGGCCAAAATGTGCTTTTCAGAGGCTGAAAAGCATCTTTTGGCCGAGTATGATAATTTTCATTAAAACTTGATTTCTATCACTTCGAATGATGCCAAATGAATAACTTACTTGAATTGGACCATTTTACACTATGTCCATTGTAGATTTGTGTCTCTGACAGTTCGTTTGGTTGCAGGGGACATATTCAGTTTTTATGGCCAAAATGTGCTTTTCAGGGGCTGAAAAGCATGTTTTGGCCGAGTTTGATAATTTTCATTAAAACTTGATTTCTACACTTCGATTGATGCCAAATGAATAACTTACTTGAATTGGACCATTTTACACTATGTCCATTGTAGATTTGTGTCTCCGACAGTTCGTTTGGTTGGAGGGGACATTTTCAGTTTTTATGGCCAAAATGTGCTTTCAGGCTGAAAAGCATGTTTTGGCCGAGTATGATAATTTACATTATAACTTGATTTCTATCACTTCGATTGATGCCAAATGAATAACTTACTTGAATTGGACCATTTTACACTATGTCCATTGTAGATTTGTGTCTCCGACAGTTCGTTTGGTTGCAGGGGACATTTTCAGTTTTTATGGCCAAAATGTGCTTTTCAGAGGCTGAAAAGCATCTTTTGGCCGAGTATGATAATTTTCATTAAAACTTGATTTCTATCACTTCGAATGATGCCAAATGAATAACTTACTTGAATTGGACCATTTTACACTATGTCCATTGTAGATTTGTGTCTCCGACAGTTCGTTTGGTTGCAGGGGACATTTTCAGTTTTTATGGCCAAAATGTGCTTTTCAGAGGCTGAAAAGCATGTTTTGGCCGAGTATGATAATTTTCATTAAAACTTGATTTCTATCCATTCGAATGATACCAAATGAATAACTTACTTGAATTGGACCATTTTACACTATGTCCATTGTAGATTTGTGTCTCTGACAGTTCATTTGGTTGCAGGGGACATATTCAGTTTTTATGGCCAAAATGTGCTTTTCAGGGGCAGAAAAGCACGTTTTGGCAGAATATGATAATTTTCATTAAAACTTGATTTCTATCCATTCGAATGATGCCAAATGAATAACTTACTTGAATTGGACCATTTTACACTATGTCCATTGTAGATTTGTGTCTCTGACAGTTCGTTTGGTTGCAGGGGACATATTCAGTTTTTATGGCCAAAATGTGCTTTTCAGGGGCTGAAAAGCATGTTTTGGCCGAGTATGATAATTTTCATTAAAACTTGATTTCTATCACTTCGAATGATGCCAAATGAATAACTTACTTGAATTGGACCATTTTACACTATGTCAATTGTAGATTTGTGTCTCCGACAGTTCGTTTGGTTGCAGGGGACATTTTCAGTTTTTATGGCCAAAATGTGCTTTTCAGGGGCTGAAAAGCTTGTTTTGGCCGAGTATGATGATTTTCATTAAAACTTAATTTCTATCACTTCGAATGATGCCAAATGAATAACTTACTTGAATTGGACCATTTTACACTATGTCCATTGTAGATTTGTGTCTCCGACAGTTTGTTTGGTTGCAGGGGACATTTTCAGTTTTTATGGCCAAAATGTGCTTTTCAGAGGCTGAAAAGCATGTTTTGGCAGAGTATGATAATTTTCATTAAAACTTAATTTCTATCACTTCGAATGATGCCAAATGAATAACTTACTTGAATTGGACCATTTTACACTATGTCCATTGTAGATTTGTGTCTCTGACAGTTCGTTTGGTTGCAGGGGACATATTCAGTTTTTATGGCCAAAATGTGCTTTTCAGGGGCTGAAAAGCACATTTTGGCACAGTATGATAATTTTCATTAAAACTTGATTTCTATCCATTCGAATGATGCCAAATGAAAAACTTACTTGAATTGGACCATTTTACACTATGTCCATTGTAGATTTGTGTCTCCGACAGTTCGTTTGGTTGCAGGGGACATTTTCAGTTTTTATGGCCAAAATGTGCTTTTCAGGGGCTGAAAAGCATGTTTTGGCCGAGTTTGATAATTTTCATTATAACTTGATTTCTATCACTTCGATTGATGCCAAATGAATTACTTACTTGAATTGGACCATTTTACACTATGTCCATTGTAGATTTGTGTCTCCGACAGTTCGTTTGGTTTCAGGGGACATTTTCAGTTTTTATGGCCAAAATGTGCTTTTCAGAGGCTGAAAAGCATCTTTTGGCCGAGTATGATAATTTTCATTAAAACTTGATTTCTATCACTTCGAATGATGCCAAATGAATAACTTACTTGAATTGGACCATTTTACACTATGTCCATTGTAGATTTGTGTCTCTGACAGTTCGTTTGGTTGCAGGGGACATATTCAGTTTTTATGGCCAAAATGTGCTTTTCAGGGGCTGAAAAGCATGTTTTGGCCGAGTTTGATAATTTTCATTAAAACTTGATTTCTATCACTTCGATTGATGCCAAATGAATAACTTACTTGAATTGGACCATTTTACACTATGTCCATTGTAGATTTGTGTCTCCGACAGTTCGTTTGGTTGGAGGGGACATTTTCAGTTTTTATGGCCAAAATGTGCTTTCAGGCTGAAAAGCATGTTTTGGCCGAGTATGATAATTTACATTAAAACTTAATTTCTATCACTTCGAATGATGCCAAATGAATAACTTACTTGAATTGGACCATTTTACACTATGTCAATTGTAGATTTGTGTCTCCGACAGTTCGTTTGGTTGCAGGGGACATTTTCAGTTTTTATGGCCAAAATGTGCTTTTCAGGGGCTGAAAAGCACGTTTTGGCAGAGTATGATAATTTTCATTAAAACTTGATTTCTATCCATTCGAATGATGACAAATGAATAACTTACTTGAATTGGACCATTTTACACTATGTCCATTGTAGATTTGTGTCTCCGACAGTTCGTTTGGTTGCAGGGGACATTTTCAGTTTTTATGGCCAAAATGTGCTTTTCAGAGGCTGAAAAGCATGTTTTGGCCGAGTATGATAATTTTCATTAAAACTTGATTTCTATCACTTCGAATGATGCCAAATGAATAACTTACTTGAATTGGACCATTTTACACTATGTCCATTGTAGATTTGTGTCTCCGACAGTTCGTTTGGTTGCAGGGGACATTTTCAGTTTTTATGGCCAAAATGTGCTTTTCAGAGGCTGAAAAGCATGTTTTGGCCGAGTATGATAATTTTCATTAAAACTTGATTTCTATCACTTCGAATGATGCCAAATGAATACCTTACTTGAATTGGACCATTTTACACTATGTCCATTGTAGATTTGTGTCTCCGACAGTTCGTTTGGTTGCAGGGGACATTTTCAGTTTTTATGGCCAAAATGTGCTTTTCAGAGGCTGAAAAGCATGTTTTGGCCGAGCATGATAATTTTCATTAAAACTTGATTTCTATCCATTCGAATGATGCCAAATGAATAACTTACTTGAATTGGACCATTTTACACTATGTCCATTGTAGATTTGTGTCTCTGACAGTTCATTTGGTTGCAGGGGACATATTCAGTTTTTATGGCCAAAATGTGCTTTTCAGGGGCTGAAAAGCACGTTTTGGCAGAATATGATAATTTTCATTAAAACTTGATTTCTATCCATTCGAATGATGCCAAATGAATAACTTACTTGAATTGGACCATTTTACACTATGTCCATTGTAGATTTGTGTCTCTGACAGTTCGTTTGGTTGCAGGGGACATATTCAGTTTTTATGGCCAAAATGTGCTTTTCAGGGGCTGAAAAGCATGTTTTGGCCGAGTATGATAATTTTCATTAAAACTTGATTTCTATCACTTCGAATGATGCCAAATGAATAACTTACTTGAATTGGACCATTTTACACTATGTCAATTGTAGATTTGTGTCTCCGACAGTTCGTTTGGTTGCAGGGGACATTTTCAGTTTTCTATGGCCAAAATGTGCTTTTCAGGGGCTGAAAAGCATGTTTTGGCCGAGTATGATGATTTTCATTAAAACTTAATTTCTATCACTTCGAATGATGCCAAATGAATAACTTACTTGAATTGGACCATTTTACACTATGTCCATTGTAGATTTGTGTCTCCGACAGTTCGTTTGGTTGCAGGGGACATTTTCAGTTTTTATGGCCAAAATGTGCTTTTCAGAGGCTGAAAAGCATGTTTTGGGAGAGTATGATAATTTTCATTAAAACTTAATTTCTATCACTTCGAATGATGCCAAATGAATAACTTACTTGAATTGGACCATTTTACACTATGTCCATTGTAGATTTGTGTCTCTGACAGTTCATTTGGTTGCAGGGGACATATTCAGTTTTTATGGCCAAAATGTGCTTTTCAGGGGCTGAAAAGCACGTTTTGGCAGAGTATTATAATTTTCATTAAAACTTGATTTCTATCCATTCGAATGATGCCAAATGAATAACTTACTTGAATTGGACCATTTTACACTATGTCCATTGTAGATTTGTGTCTCTGACAGTTTGTTTGGTTGCAGGGGACATATTCAGTTTTTATGGCCAAAATGTGCTTTTCAGGGGCTGAAAAGCATGTTTTGGCCGAGTATGATAATTTTCATTAAAACTTGATTTCTATCACTTCGAATGATGCCAAATGAATAACTTACTTGAATTGGACCATTTTACACTATGTCAATTGTAGATTTGTGTCTCCGACAGTTCGTTTGGTTGCAGGGGACATTTTCAGTTTTTATGGACAAAATGTGCTTTTCAGGGGCTGAAAAGCATGTTTTGGCCGAGTATGATGATTTTCATTAAAACTTAATTTCTATCACTTCGAATGATGCCAAATGAATAACTTGCTTGAATTGGACCATTTTACACTATGTCCATTGTAGATTTATGTCTCTGACAGTTCGTTTGGTTGCAGGGGATATATTCAGTTTTTATGGCCAAAATGTGCTTTTCAGAGGCTGAAAAGCATCTTTTGGCCGAGTATGATAATTTTCATTAAAACTTGATTTCTATCACTTCGAATGATGCCAAATGAATAACTTACTTGAATTGGACCATTTTACACTATGTCCATTGTAGATTTGTGTCTCCGACAGTTCGTTTGGTTGCAGGGGACATTTTCAGTTTTTATGGCCAAAATGTGCTTTTCAGAGGCTGAAAAGCATGTTTTGGCCGAGCATGATAATTTTCATTAAAACTTGATTTCTATCCATTCGAATGATGCCAAATGAATAACTTACTTGAATTGGACCATTTTACACTATGTCCATTGTAGATTTGTGTCTCTGACAGTTCATTTGGTTGCAGGGGACATATTCAGTTTTTATGGCCAAAATGTGCTTTTCAGGGGCTGAAAAGCACGTTTTGGCAGAATATGATAATTTTCATTAAAACTTGATTTCTATCCATTCGAATGATGCCAAATGAATAACTTACTTGAATTGGACCATTTTACACTATGTCCATTGTAGATTTGTGTCTCTGACAGTTCGTTTGGTTGCAGGGGACATATTCAGTTTTTATGGCCAAAATGTGCTTTTCAGGGGCTGAAAAGCATGTTTTGGCCGAGTATGATAATTTTCATTAAAACTTGATTTCTATCACTTCGAATGATGCCAAATGAATAACTTACTTGAATTGGACCATTTTACACTATGTCAATTGTAGATTTGTGTCTCCGACAGTTCGTTTGGTTGCAGGGGACATTTTCAGTTTTTATGGCCAAAATGTGCTTTTCAGGGGCTGAAAAGCATGTTTTGGCCGAGTATGATGATTTTCATTAAAACTTAATTTCTATCACTTCGAATGATGCCAAATGAATAACTTACTTGAATTGGACCATTTTACACTATGTCCATTGTAGATTTGTGTCTCCGACAGTTCGTTTGGTTGCAGGGGACATTTTCAGTTTTTATGGCCAAAATGTGCTTTTCAGAGGCTGAAAAGCATGTTTTGGCAGAGTATGATAATTTTCATTAAAACTTAATTTCTATCACTTCGAATGATGCCAAATGAATAACTTACTTGAATTGGACCATTTTACACTATGTCCATTGTAGATTTGTGTCTCCGACAGTTCGTTTGGTTGCAGGGGACATTTTCAGTTTTTATGGCCAAAATGTGCTTTTCAGGGGCTGCAAAGCATGTTTTGGCCGAGTTTGATAATTTTCATTAAAACTTGATTTCTATCACTTCGATTGATGCCAAATGAATAACTTACTTGAATTGGACCATTTTACACTATGTCCATTGTAGATTTGTGTCTCCGACAGTTCGTTTGGTTGGAGGGGACATTTTCAGTTTTTATGGCCAAAATGTGCTTTCAGAGGCTGAAAAGCATGTTTTGGCCGAGTATGATAATTTACATTAAAACTTAATTTCTATCACTTCGAATGATGCCAAATGAATAACTTACTTGAATTGGACCATTTTACACTATGTCAATTGTAGATTTGTGTCTCCGACAGTTCGTTTGGTTGCAGGGGACATTTTCAGTTTTTATGGCCAAAATGTGCTTTTCAGGGGCTGAAAAGCACGTTTTGGCAGAGTATGATAATTTTCATTAAAACTTGATTTCTATCCATTCGAATGATGCCAAATGAATAACTTACTTGAATTGGACCATTTTACACTGTCCATTGTAGATTTGTGTCTCCGACAGTTCGTTTGGTTGCAGGGGACATTTTCAGTTTTTATGGCCAAAATGTGCTTTTCAGGGGCTGAAAAGCATGTTTTGGCCGAGTTTGATAATTTTCATTAAAACTTGATTTCTATCACTTCGATTGATGCCAAATGAATAACTTACTTGAATTGGACCATTTTACACTATGTCCATTGTAGATTTGTGTCTCCGCCAGTTCGTTTGGTTGCAGGGGACATTTTCAGTTTTTATGGCCAAAATGTGCTTTTCAGAGGCTGAAAAGCATGTTTTGGCCGAGTATGATAATTTTCATTAAAACTTGATTTCTATCACTTCGAATGATGCCAAATGAATAACTTACTTGAATTGGACCATTTTACACTATGTCCATTGTAGATTTGTGTCTCCGACAGTTCGTTTGGTTGGAGGGGACATTTTCAGTTTTTATGGCCAAAATGTGCTTTTCAGAGGCTGAAAAGCATGTTTTGGCCGAGTATGATAATTTACATTAAAACTTAATTTCTATCACTTCGAATGATGCCAAATGAATAACTTACTTGAATTGGACCATTTTACACTATGTCCATTGTAGATTTGTGTCTCTGACAGTTCGTTTGGTTGCAGGGGACATATTCAGTTTTTATGGCCAAAATGTGCTTTTCAGGGGCTGAAAAGCATGTTTTGGCCGAGTATGATAATTTTCATTAAAACTTGATTTCTATCCATTCGAATGATGCCAAATGAATAACTTACTTGAATTGGACCATTTTACACTATGTCCATTGTAGATTTGTGTCTCCGACAGTTCGTTTGGTTGCAGGGGACATTTTCAGTTTTTATGGCCAAAATGTGCTTTTCAGAGGCTGAAAAGCATGTTTTGGCAGAGTATGATAATTTTCATTAAAACTTGATTTCTATCACTTCGAATGATGCCAAATGAATAATTTGCTTGAATTGGACCATTTTACACTATGTCCATTCTAGATTTGTGTCTCTGACAGTTCGTTTGGTTGCAGGGGACATATTCAGTTTTTAAGGCCAAAATGTGCTTTTCAGGGGCTGAAAAGCATGTTTTGCCGAGTATGATAATTTTCATTAAAACTTGATTTCTATCCATTCGAATGATGCCAAATGAATAACTTACTTGAATTGGACCATTTTACACTATGTCCATTGTAGATTTGTGTCTCCGACAGTTCGTTTGGTTGCAGGGGACATTTTCAGTTTTTATGGCCAAAATGTGCTTTTCAGGGGCTGAAAAGCATGTTTTGGCCGAGTTTGATAATTTTCATTAAAACTTGATTTCTATCACTTCGATTGATGCCAAATGAATAACTTACTTGAATTGGACCATTTTACACTATGTCCATTGTAGATTTGTGTCTCTGACAGTTCGTTTGGTTGCAGGGGACATATTCAGTTTTTATGGACAAAATGTGCTTTTCAGGGGCTGAAAAGCATGTTTTGGCCGAGTTTGATAATTTTCATTAAAACTTGATTTCTATCACTTCGATTGATGCCAAATGAATAACTTACTTGAATTGGACCATTTTACACTATGTCCATTGTAGATTTGTGTCTCCGACAGTTCGTTTGGTTGGAGGGGACATTTTCAGTTTTTATGGCCAAAATGTGCTTTCAGAGGCTGAAAAGCATGTTTTGGCCGAGTATGATAATTTACATTAAAACTTAATTTCTATCACTTCGAATGATGCCAAATGAATAACTTACTTGAATTGGACCATTTTACACTATGTCAATTGTAGATTTGTGTCTCCGACAGTTCGTTTGGTTGCAGGGGACATTTTCAGTTTTTATGGCCAAAATGTGCTTTTCAGGGGCTGAAAAGCACGTTTTGGCAGAGTATGATAATTTTCATTAAAACTTGATTTCTATCCATTCGAATGATGCCAAATGAATAACTTACTTGAATTGGACCATTTTACACTGTCCATTGTAGATTTGTGTCTCCGACAGTTCGTTTGGTTGCAGGGGACATTTTCAGTTTTTATGGCCAAAATGTGCTTTTCAGGGGCTGAAAAGCATGTTTTGGCCGAGTTTGATAATTTTCATTAAAACTTGATTTCTATCACTTCGATTGATGCCAAATGAATAACTTACTTGAATTGGACCATTTTACACTATGTCCATTGTAGATTTGTGTCTCTGACAGTTCGTTTGGTTGCAGGGGACATATTCAGTTTTTATGGACAAAATGTGCTTTTCAGGGGCTGAAAAGCATGTTTTGGCCGAGTTTGATAATTTTCATTAAAACTTGATTTCTATCACTTCGATTGATGCCAAATGAATAACTTACTTGAATTGGACCATTTTACACTATGTCCATTGTAGATTTGTGTCTCCGACAGTTCGTTTGGTTGGAGGGGACATTTTCAGTTTTTATGGCCAAAATGTGCTTTTCAGAGGCTGAAAAGCATGTTTTGGCCGAGTATGATAATTTACATTAAAACTTGATTTCTATCACTTCGAATGATGCCAAATGAATAATTTGCTTGAATTGGACCATTTTACACTATGTCCATTCTAGATTTGTGTCTCTGACAGTTCGTTTGGTTGCAGGGGACATATTCAGTTTTTAAGGCCAAAATGTGCTTTTCAGGGGCTGAAAAGCATGTTTTGCCGAGTATGATAATTTTCATTAAAACTTGATTTCTATCCATTCGAATGATGCCAAATGAATAACTTACTTGAATTGGACCATTTTACACTATGTCCATTGTAGATTTGTGTCTCCGACAGTTCGTTTGGTTGCAGGGGACATTTTCAGTTTTTATGGCCAAAATGTGCTTTTCAGGGGCTGAAAAGCATGTTTTGGCCGAGTTTGATAATTTTCATTAAAACTTGATTTCTATCACTTCGATTGATGCCAAATGAATAACTTACTTGAATTGGACCATTTTACACTATGTCCATTGTAGATTTGTGTCTCCGACAGTTCGTTTGGTTGCAGGGGACATTTTCAGTTTTTATGGCCAAAATGTGCTTTTCAGAGGCTGAAAAGCATGTTTTGGCCGAGTATGATAATTTTCATTAAAACTTGATTTCTATCACTTCGAATGATGCCAAATGAATAACTTACTTGAATTGGACCATTTTA
This sequence comes from Stigmatopora argus, assembly GCF_051989625.1. Lineage (NCBI taxonomy): Eukaryota > Metazoa > Chordata > Actinopteri > Syngnathiformes > Syngnathidae > Stigmatopora > Stigmatopora argus. Next base: position 472,687 of record NC_135405.1, on the reverse strand, counting down.
CACTATGTCCATTGTAGATTTGTGTCTCTGACAGTTCGTTTGGTTGCAGGGGACATATTCAGTTTTTATGGACAAAATGTGCTTTTCAGGGGCTGAAAAGCATGTTTTGGCCGAGTTTGATAATTTTCATTAAAACTTGATTTCTATCACTTCGATTGATGCCAAATGAATAACTTACTTGAATTGGACCATTTTACACTATGTCCATTGTAGATTTGTGTCTCTGACAGTTCATTTGGTTGCAGGGGACATATTCAGTTTTTATGGCCAAAATGTGCTTTTCAGGGGCTGAAAAGCACGTTTTGGCAGAATATGATAATTTTCATTAAAACTTGATTTCTATCCATTCGAATGATGCCAAATGAATAACTTACTTGAATTGGACCATTTTACACTATGTCCATTGTAGATTTGTGTCTCTGACAGTTCGTTTGGTTGCAGGGGACATATTCAGTTTTTATGGCCAAAATGTGCTTTTCAGGGGCTGAAAAGCATGTTTTGGCCGAGTATGATAATTTTCATTAAAACTTGATTTCTATCACTTCGAATGATGCCAAATGAATAACTTACTTGAATTGGACCATTTTACACTATGTCAATTGTAGATTTGTGTCTCCGACAGTTCGTTTGGTTGCAGGGGACATTTTCAGTTTTCTATGGCCAAAATGTGCTTTTCAGGGGCTGAAAAGCATGTTTTGGCCGAGTATGATGATTTTCATTAAAACTTAATTTCTATCACTTCGAATGATGCCAAATGAATAACTTACTTGAATTGGACCATTTTACACTATGTCCATTGTAGATTTGTGTCTCCGACAGTTCGTTTGGTTGCAGGGGACATTTTCAGTTTTTATGGCCAAAATGTGCTTTTCAGAGGCTGAAAAGCATGTTTTGGGAGAGTATGATAATTTTCATTAAAACTTAATTTCTATCACTTCGAATGATGCCAAATGAATAACTTACTTGAATTGGACCATTTTACACTATGTCCATTGTAGATTTGTGTCTCTGACAGTTCATTTGGTTGCAGGGGACATATTCAGTTTTTATGGCCAAAATGTGCTTTTCAGGGGCTGAAAAGCACGTTTTGGCAGAGTATTATAATTTTCATTAAAACTTGATTTCTATCCATTCGAATGATGCCAAATGAATAACTTACTTGAATTGGACCATTTTACACTATGTCCATTGTAGATTTGTGTCTCTGACAGTTTGTTTGGTTGCAGGGGACATATTCAGTTTTTATGGCCAAAATGTGCTTTTCAGGGGCTGAAAAGCATGTTTTGGCCGAGTATGATAATTTTCATTAAAACTTGATTTCTATCACTTCGAATGATGCCAAATGAATAACTTACTTGAATTGGACCATTTTACACTATGTCAATTGTAGATTTGTGTCTCCGACAGTTCGTTTGGTTGCAGGGGACATTTTCAGTTTTTATGGACAAAATGTGCTTTTCAGGGGCTGAAAAGCATGTTTTGGCCGAGTATGATGATTTTCATTAAAACTTAATTTCTATCACTTCGAATGATGCCAAATGAATAACTTGCTTGAATTGGACCATTTTACACTATGTCCATTGTAGATTTATGTCTCTGACAGTTCGTTTGGTTGCAGGGGATATATTCAGTTTTTATGGCCAAAATGTGCTTTTCAGAGGCTGAAAAGCATCTTTTGGCCGAGTATGATAATTTTCATTAAAACTTGATTTCTATCACTTCGAATGATGCCAAATGAATAACTTACTTGAATTGGACCATTTTACACTATGTCCATTGTAGATTTGTGTCTCTGACAGTTCATTTGGTTGCAGGGGACATATTCAGTTTTTATGGCCAAAATGTGCTTTTCAGGGGCTGAAAAGCACGTTTTGGCAGAATATGATAATTTTCATTAAAACTTGATTTCTATCCATTCGAATGATGCCAAATGAATAACTTACTTGAATTGGACCATTTTACACTATGTCCATTGTAGATTTGTGTCTCTGACAGTTCGTTTGGTTGCAGGGGACATATTCAGTTTTTATGGCCAAAATGTGCTTTTCAGGGGCTGAAAAGCATGTTTTGGCCGAGTATGATAATTTTCATTAAAACTTGATTTCTATCACTTCGAATGATGCCAAATGAATAACTTACTTGAATTGGACCATTTTACACTATGTCAATTGTAGATTTGTGTCTCCGACAGTTCGTTTGGTTGCAGGGGACATTTTCAGTTTTTATGGCCAAAATGTGCTTTTCAGGGGCTGAAAAGCATGTTTTGGCCGAGTATGATGATTTTCATTAAAACTTAATTTCTATCACTTCGAATGATGCCAAATGAATAACTTACTTGAATTGGACCATTTTACACTATGTCCATTGTAGATTTGTGTCTCCGACAGTTCGTTTGGTTGCAGGGGACATTTTCAGTTTTTATGGCCAAAATGTGCTTTTCAGAGGCTGAAAAGCATGTTTTGGCAGAGTATGATAATTTTCATTAAAACTTAATTTCTATCACTTCGAATGATGCCAAATGAATAACTTACTTGAATTGGACCATTTTACACTATGTCCATTGTAGATTTGTGTCTCCGACAGTTCGTTTGGTTGCAGGGGACATTTTCAGTTTTTATGGCCAAAATGTGCTTTTCAGGGGCTGCAAAGCATGTTTTGGCCGAGTTTGATAATTTTCATTAAAACTTGATTTCTATCACTTCGATTGATGCCAAATGAATAACTTACTTGAATTGGACCATTTTACACTATGTCCATTGTAGATTTGTGTCTCCGACAGTTCGTTTGGTTGGAGGGGACATTTTCAGTTTTTATGGCCAAAATGTGCTTTCAGAGGCTGAAAAGCATGTTTTGGCCGAGTATGATAATTTACATTAAAACTTAATTTCTATCACTTCGAATGATGCCAAATGAATAACTTACTTGAATTGGACCATTTTACACTATGTCAATTGTAGATTTGTGTCTCCGACAGTTCGTTTGGTTGCAGGGGACATTTTCAGTTTTTATGGCCAAAATGTGCTTTTCAGGGGCTGAAAAGCACGTTTTGGCAGAGTATGATAATTTTCATTAAAACTTGATTTCTATCCATTCGAATGATGCCAAATGAATAACTTACTTGAATTGGACCATTTTACACTGTCCATTGTAGATTTGTGTCTCCGACAGTTCGTTTGGTTGCAGGGGACATTTTCAGTTTTTATGGCCAAAATGTGCTTTTCAGGGGCTGAAAAGCATGTTTTGGCCGAGTTTGATAATTTTCATTAAAACTTGATTTCTATCACTTCGATTGATGCCAAATGAATAACTTACTTGAATTGGACCATTTTACACTATGTCCATTGTAGATTTGTGTCTCCGCCAGTTCGTTTGGTTGCAGGGGACATTTTCAGTTTTTATGGCCAAAATGTGCTTTTCAGAGGCTGAAAAGCATGTTTTGGCCGAGTATGATAATTTTCATTAAAACTTGATTTCTATCACTTCGAATGATGCCAAATGAATAACTTACTTGAATTGGACCATTTTACACTATGTCCATTGTAGATTTGTGTCTCCGACAGTTCGTTTGGTTGGAGGGGACATTTTCAGTTTTTATGGCCAAAATGTGCTTTTCAGAGGCTGAAAAGCATGTTTTGGCCGAGTATGATAATTTACATTAAAACTTAATTTCTATCACTTCGAATGATGCCAAATGAATAACTTACTTGAATTGGACCATTTTACACTATGTCCATTGTAGATTTGTGTCTCTGACAGTTCGTTTGGTTGCAGGGGACATATTCAGTTTTTATGGCCAAAATGTGCTTTTCAGGGGCTGAAAAGCATGTTTTGGCCGAGTATGATAATTTTCATTAAAACTTGATTTCTATCCATTCGAATGATGCCAAATGAATAACTTACTTGAATTGGACCATTTTACACTATGTCCATTGTAGATTTGTGTCTCCGACAGTTCGTTTGGTTGCAGGGGACATTTTCAGTTTTTATGGCCAAAATGTGCTTTTCAGAGGCTGAAAAGCATGTTTTGGCAGAGTATGATAATTTTCATTAAAACTTGATTTCTATCACTTCGAATGATGCCAAATGAATAATTTGCTTGAATTGGACCATTTTACACTATGTCCATTCTAGATTTGTGTCTCTGACAGTTCGTTTGGTTGCAGGGGACATATTCAGTTTTTAAGGCCAAAATGTGCTTTTCAGGGGCTGAAAAGCATGTTTTGCCGAGTATGATAATTTTCATTAAAACTTGATTTCTATCCATTCGAATGATGCCAAATGAATAACTTACTTGAATTGGACCATTTTACACTATGTCCATTGTAGATTTGTGTCTCCGACAGTTCGTTTGGTTGCAGGGGACATTTTCAGTTTTTATGGCCAAAATGTGCTTTTCAGGGGCTGAAAAGCATGTTTTGGCCGAGTTTGATAATTTTCATTAAAACTTGATTTCTATCACTTCGATTGATGCCAAATGAATAACTTACTTGAATTGGACCATTTTACACTATGTCCATTGTAGATTTGTGTCTCTGACAGTTCGTTTGGTTGCAGGGGACATATTCAGTTTTTATGGACAAAATGTGCTTTTCAGGGGCTGAAAAGCATGTTTTGGCCGAGTTTGATAATTTTCATTAAAACTTGATTTCTATCACTTCGATTGATGCCAAATGAATAACTTACTTGAATTGGACCATTTTACACTATGTCCATTGTAGATTTGTGTCTCCGACAGTTCGTTTGGTTGGAGGGGACATTTTCAGTTTTTATGGCCAAAATGTGCTTTCAGAGGCTGAAAAGCATGTTTTGGCCGAGTATGATAATTTACATTAAAACTTAATTTCTATCACTTCGAATGATGCCAAATGAATAACTTACTTGAATTGGACCATTTTACACTATGTCAATTGTAGATTTGTGTCTCCGACAGTTCGTTTGGTTGCAGGGGACATTTTCAGTTTTTATGGCCAAAATGTGCTTTTCAGGGGCTGAAAAGCACGTTTTGGCAGAGTATGATAATTTTCATTAAAACTTGATTTCTATCCATTCGAATGATGCCAAATGAATAACTTACTTGAATTGGACCATTTTACACTGTCCATTGTAGATTTGTGTCTCCGACAGTTCGTTTGGTTGCAGGGGACATTTTCAGTTTTTATGGCCAAAATGTGCTTTTCAGGGGCTGAAAAGCATGTTTTGGCCGAGTTTGATAATTTTCATTAAAACTTGATTTCTATCACTTCGATTGATGCCAAATGAATAACTTACTTGAATTGGACCATTTTACACTATGTCCATTGTAGATTTGTGTCTCTGACAGTTCGTTTGGTTGCAGGGGACATATTCAGTTTTTATGGACAAAATGTGCTTTTCAGGGGCTGAAAAGCATGTTTTGGCCGAGTTTGATAATTTTCATTAAAACTTGATTTCTATCACTTCGATTGATGCCAAATGAATAACTTACTTGAATTGGACCATTTTACACTATGTCCATTGTAGATTTGTGTCTCCGACAGTTCGTTTGGTTGGAGGGGACATTTTCAGTTTTTATGGCCAAAATGTGCTTTTCAGAGGCTGAAAAGCATGTTTTGGCCGAGTATGATAATTTACATTAAAACTTGATTTCTATCACTTCGAATGATGCCAAATGAATAATTTGCTTGAATTGGACCATTTTACACTATGTCCATTCTAGATTTGTGTCTCTGACAGTTCGTTTGGTTGCAGGGGACATATTCAGTTTTTAAGGCCAAAATGTGCTTTTCAGGGGCTGAAAAGCATGTTTTGCCGAGTATGATAATTTTCATTAAAACTTGATTTCTATCCATTCGAATGATGCCAAATGAATAACTTACTTGAATTGGACCATTTTACACTATGTCCATTGTAGATTTGTGTCTCCGACAGTTCGTTTGGTTGCAGGGGACATTTTCAGTTTTTATGGCCAAAATGTGCTTTTCAGGGGCTGAAAAGCATGTTTTGGCCGAGTTTGATAATTTTCATTAAAACTTGATTTCTATCACTTCGATTGATGCCAAATGAATAACTTACTTGAATTGGACCATTTTACACTATGTCCATTGTAGATTTGTGTCTCCGACAGTTCGTTTGGTTGCAGGGGACATTTTCAGTTTTTATGGCCAAAATGTGCTTTTCAGAGGCTGAAAAGCATGTTTTGGCCGAGTATGATAATTTTCATTAAAACTTGATTTCTATCACTTCGAATGATGCCAAATGAATAACTTACTTGAATTGGACCATTTTACACTATGTCCATTGTAGATTTGTGTCTCTGACAGTTCGTTTGGTTGCAGGGGACATATTCAGTTTTTATGGACAAAATGTGCTTTTCAGGGGCTGAAAAGCATGTTTTGGCCGAGTTTGATAATTTTCATTAAAACTTGATTTCTATCACTTCGATTGATGCCAAATGAATAACTTACTTGAATTGGACCATTTTACACTATGTCCATTGTAGATTTGTGTCTCCGACAGTTCGTTTGGTTGGAGGGGACATTTTCAGTTTTTATGGCCAAAATGTGCTTTCAGAGGCTGAAAAGCATGTTTTGGCCGAGTATGATAATTTACATTAAAACTTAATTTCTATCACTTCGAATGATGCCAAATGAATAACTTACTTGAATTGGACCATTTTACACTATGTCAATTGTAGATTTGTGTCTCCGACAGTTCGTTTGGTTGCAGGGGACATTTTCAGTTTTTATGGCCAAAATGTGCTTTTCAGGGGCTGAAAAGCACGTTTTGGCAGAGTATGATAATTTTCATGAAAACTTGATTTCTATCCATTCGAATGATGCCAAATGAATAACTTACTTGAATTGGACCATTTTACACTGTCCATTGTAGATTTGTGTCTCCGACAGTTCGTTTGGTTGCAGGGGACATTTTCAGTTTTTATGGCCAAAATGTGCTTTTCAGGGGCTGAAAAGCATGTTTTGGCCGAGTTTGATAATTTTCATTAAAACTTAATTTCTATCACTTCGATTGATGCCAAATGAATAACTTACTTGAATTGGACCATTTTACACTATGTCCATTGTAGATTTGTGTCTCTGACAGTTCGTTTGGTTGCAGGGGACATATTCAGTTTTTATGGCCAAAATGTGCTTTTCAGGGGCTGAAAAGCATGTTTTGGCCGAGTTTGATAATTTTCATTAAAACTTGATTTCTATCCATTCGAATGATGCCAAATGAATAACTTACTTGAATTGGACCATTTTACACTATGTCCATTGTAGACTTGTGTCTCCGACAGTTCGTTTGGTTGCAGGGGACATTTTCAGTTTTTATGGCCAAAATGTGCTTTTCAGAGGCTGAAAAGCATGTTTTGGCAGAGTATGATAATTTTCATTAAAACTTGATTTCTATCACTTCGAATGATGCCAAATGAATAATTTGCTTGAATTGGACCATTTTACACTATGTCCATTCTAGATTTGTGTCTCTGACAGTTCGTTTGGTTGCAGGGGACATATTCAGTTTTTAAGGCCAAAATGTGCTTTTCAGGGGCTGAAAAGCATGTTTTGCCGAGTATGATAATTTTCATTAAAACTTGATTTCTATCCATTCGAATGATGCCAAATGAATAACTTACTTGAATTGGACCATTTTACACTATGTCCATTGTAGATTTGTGTCTCCGACAGTTCGTTTGATTGCAGGGGACATTTTCAGTTTTTATGGCCAAAATGTGCTTTTCAGAGGCTGAAAAGCATGTTTTGGCCGAGTATGATAATTTTCATTAAAACTTGATTTCTATCACTTCGAATGATGCCAAATGAATAACTTACTTGAATTGGACCATTTTACACTATGTCCATTGTAGATTTGTGTCTCTGACAGTTCGTTTGGTTGCAGGGGACATATTCAGTTTTTATGGACAAAATGTGCTTTTCAGGGGCTGAAAAGCATGTTTTGGCCGAGTTTGATAATTTTCATTAAAACTTGATTTCTATCACTTCGATTGATGCCAAATGAATAACTTACTTGAATTGGACCATTTTACACTATGTCCATTGTAGATTTGTGTCTCCGACAGTTCATTTGGTTGGAGGGGACATTTTCAGTTTTTATGGCCAAAATGTGCTTTTCAGAGGCTGAAAAGCTTGTTTTGGCCGAGTATGATAATTTACATTAAAACTTAATTTCTATCACTTCGAATGATGCCAAATGAATAACTTACTTGAATTGGACCATTTTACACTATGTCCATTGTAGATTTGTGTCTCTGACAGTTCGTTTGGTTGCAGGGGACATATTCAGTTTTTAAGGCCAAAATGTGCTTTTCAGGGGCTGAAAAGCATGTTTTGGCCGAGTATGATAATTTTCATTAAAACTTGATTTCTATCCATTCGAATGATGCCAAATGAATAACTTACTTGAATTGGACCATTTTACACTATGCCCATTGTAGATTTGTGTCTCTGACAGTTCGTTTGGTTGCAGGGGACATATTCAGTTTTTATGGCCAAAATGTGCTTTTCAGAGGCTGAAAAGCATGTTTTGGCCGAGTATGATAATTTTCATTAAAACTTGATTTCTATCACTTCTAATGATGCCAAATGAATAACTTACTTGAATTGGACCATTTTACACTATGTCCATTGTAGATTTGTGTCTCCGACAGTTCGTTTGGTTGCAGGGGACATTTTCAGTTTTTATGGCCAAAATGTTTTTTTCAGGGGCTGAAAAGCATGTTTTGGCAGAGTATGATAATTTTCATTAAAACTTGATTTCTATCCATTCGAATGATGCCAAATGAATAACTTACTTGAATTGGACCATTTTACACTATGTCCATTGTAGATTTGTGTCTCCGACAGTTCGTTTGGTTGCAGGGGACATTTTCAGTTTTTATGGCCAAAATGTGCTTTTCAGAGGCTGAAAAGCATGTTTTGGCCGAGTATGATAATTTACATTAAAACTTAATTTCTATCACTTCGAATGATGCCAAATGAATAACTTACTTGAATTGGACCATTTTACACTATGTCCATTGTAGATTTGTGTCTCCGACAGTTCATTTGGTTGGAGGGGACATTTTCAGTTTTTATGGCCAAAATGTGCTTTTCAGAGGCTGAAAAGCATGTTTTGGCCGAGTATGATAATTTACATTAAAACTTAATTTCTATCACTTCGAATGATGCCAAATGAATAACTTACTTGAATTGGACCATTTTACACTATGTCCATTGTAGATTTGTGTCTCTGACAGTTTGTTTGGTTGCAGGGGACATATTCAGTTTTTATGGCCAAAATGTGCTTTTCAGGGGCTGAAAAGCATGTTTTGGCCGAGTATGATAATTTTCATTAAAACTTGATTTCTATCCATTCGAATGATGCCAAATGAATAACTTACTTGAATTGGACCATTTTACACTATGTCCATTGTAGATTTGTGTCTCCGACAGTTCGTTTGGTTGCAGGGGACATTTTCAGTTTTTATGGCCAAAATGTGCTTTTCAGAGGCTGAAAAGCATGTTTTGGCCGAGTATGATAATTTACATTAAAACTTAATTTCTATCACTTCGAATGATGCCAAATGAATAACTTACTTGAATTGGACCATTTTACACTATGTCCATTGTAGATTTGTGTCTCTGACAGTTCGTTTGGTTGCAGGGGACATATTCAGTTTTTATGGCCAAAATGTGCTTTTCAGGGGCTGAAAAGCATGTTTTGGCCGAGTATGATAATTTTCATTAAAACTTGATTTCTATCCATTCGAATGATGCCAAATGAATAACTTACTTGAATTGGACCATTTTACACTATGTCCATTGTAGATTTGTGTCTCCGACAGTTCGTTTGGTTGCAGGGGACATTTTCAGTTTTTATGGCCAAAATGTGCTTTTCAGAGGCTGAAAAGCATGTTTTGGCAGAGTATGATAATTTTCATTAAAACTTGATTTCTATCACTTCGAATGATGCCAAATGAATAACTTACTTGAATTGGACCATTTTACACTATGTCCATTGTAGATTTGTGTCTCTGACAGTTCGTTTGGTTGCAGGGGACATATTCAGTTTTTATGGACAAAATGTGCTTTTCAGGGGCTGAAAAGCATGTTTTGGCCGAGTTTGATAATTTTCATTAAAACTTGATTTCTATCACTTCGATTGATGCCAAATGAATAACTTACTTGAATTGGACCATTTTACACTATGTCCATTGTAGATTTGTGTCTCCGACAGTTCATTTGGTTGGAGGGGACATTTTCAGTTTTTATGGCCAAAATGTGCTTTTCAGAGGCTGAAAAGCTTGTTTTGGCCGAGTATGATAATTTACATTAAAACTTAATTTCTATCACTTCGAATGATGCCAAATGAATAACTTACTTGAATTGGACCATTTTACACTATGTCCATTGTAGATTTGTGTCTCTGACAGTTCGTTTGGTTGCAGGGGACATATTCAGTTTTTAAGGCCAAAATGTGCTTTTCAGGGGCTGAAAAGCATGTTTTGGCCGAGTATGATAATTTTCATTAAAACTTGATTTCTATCCATTCGAATGATGCCAAATGAATAACTTACTTGAATTGGACCATTTTACACTATGCCCATTGTAGATTTGTGTCTCTGACAGTTCGTTTGGTTGCAGGGGACATATTCAGTTTTTATGGCCAAAATGTGCTTTTCAGAGGCTGAAAAGCATGTTTTGGCCGAGTATGATAATTTTCATTAAAACTTGATTTCTATCACTTCTAATGATGCCAAATGAATAACTTACTTGAATTGGACCATTTTACACTATGTCCATTGTAGATTTGTGTCTCCGACAGTTCGTTTGGTTGCAGGGGACATTTTCAGTTTTTATGGCCAAAATGTTTTTTTCAGGGGCTGAAAAGCATGTTTTGGCAGAGTATGATAATTTTCATTAAAACTTGATTTCTATCCATTCGAATGATGCCAAATGAATAACTTACTTGAATTGGACCATTTTACACTATGTCCATTGTAGATTTGTGTCTCCGACAGTTCGTTTGGTTGCAGGGGACATTTTCAGTTTTTATGGCCAAAATGTGCTTTTCAGAGGCTGAAAAGCATGTTTTGGCCGAGTATGATAATTTACATTAAAACTTAATTTCTATCACTTCGAATGATGCCAAATGAATAACTTACTTGAATTGGACCATTTTACACTATGTCCATTGTAGATTTGTGTCTCCGACAGTTCATTTGGTTGGAGGGGACATTTTCAGTTTTTATGGCCAAAATGTGCTTTTCAGAGGCTGAAAAGCATGTTTTGGCCGAGTTTGATAATTTTCATTAAAACTTGATTTCTATCACTTCGATTGATGCCAAATGAATAACTTACTTGAATTGGACCATTTTACACTATATCCATTGTAGATTTGTGTCTCTGACAGTTCGTTTGGTTGCAGGGGACATATTCAGTTTTTATGGACAAAATGTGCTTTTCAGGGGCTGAAAAGCATGTTTTGGCCGAGTATGATAATTTTCATTAAAACTTGATTTCTATCCATTCGAATGATGCCAAATGAATAACTTACTTGAATTGGACCATTTTACACTATGTCCATTGTAGATTTGTGTCTCCGACAGTTCGTTTGGTTGCAGGGGACATTTTCAGTTTTTATGGCCAAAATGTGCTTTTCAGAGGCTGAAAAGCATGTTTTGGCCGAGTATGATAATTTACATTAAAACTTAATTTCTATCACTTCGAATGATGCCAAATGAATAACTTACTTGAATTGGACCATTTTACACTATGTCCATTGTAGATTTGTGTCTCTGACAGTTCGTTTGGTTGCAGGGGACATATTCAGTTTTTATGGCCAAAATGTGCTTTTCAGGGGCTGAAAAGCATGTTTTGGCCGAGTATGATAATTTTCATTAAAACTTGATTTCTATCCATTCGAATGATGCCAAATGAATAACTTACTTGAATTGGACCATTTTACACTATGTCCATTGTAGATTTGTGTCTCCGACAGTTCGTTTGGTTGCAGGGGACATTTTCAGTTTTTATGGCCAAAATGTGCTTTTCAGAGGCTGAAAAGCATGTTTTGGCAGAGTATGATAATTTTCATTAAAACTTGATTTCTATCACTTCGAATGATGCCAAATGAATAACTTACTTGAATTGGACCATTTTACACTATGTCCATTGTAGATTTGTGTCTCCGACAGTTCATTTGGTTGGAGGGGACATTTTCAGTTTTTATGGCCAAAATGTGCTTTTCAGAGGCTGAAAAGCTTGTTTTGGCCGAGTATGATAATTTACATTAAAACTTAATTTCTATCACTTCGAATGATGCCAAATGAATAACTTACTTGAATTGGACCATTTTACACTATGTCCATTGTAGATTTGTGTCTCTGACAGTTCGTTTGGTTGCAGGGGACATATTCAGTTTTTAAGGCCAAAATGTGCTTTTCAGGGGCTGAAAAGCATGTTTTGGCCGAGTATGATAATTTTCATTAAAACTTGATTTCTATCCATTCGAATGATGCCAAATGAATAACTTACTTGAATTGGACCATTTTACACTATGCCCATTGTAGATTTGTGTCTCTGACAGTTCGTTTGGTTGCAGGGGACATATTCAGTTTTTATGGCCAAAATGTGCTTTTCAGAGGCTGAAAAGCATGTTTTGGCCGAGTATGATAATTTTCATTAAAACTTGATTTCTATCACTTCTAATGATGCCAAATGAATAACTTACTTAAATTGGACCATTTTACACTATGTCCATTGTAGATTTGTGTCTCCGACAGTTCGTTTGGTTGCAGGGGACATTTTCAGTTTTTATGGCCAAAATGTTTTTTTCAGGGGCTGAAAAGCATGTTTTGGCAGAGTATGATAATTTTCATTAAAACTTGATTTCTATCCATTCGAATGATGCCAAATGAATAACTTACTTGAATTGGACCATTTTACACTATGTCCATTGTAGATTTGTGTCTCCGACAGTTCGTTTGGTTGCAGGGGACATTTTCAGTTTTTATGGCCAAAATGTGCTTTTCAGAGGCTGAAAAGCATGTTTTGGCCGAGTATGATAATTTACATTAAAACTTAATTTCTATCACTTCGAATGATGCCAAATGAATAACTTACTTGAATTGGACCATTTTACACTATGTCCATTGTAGATTTGTGTCTCCGACAGTTCATTTGGTTGGAGGGGACATTTTCAGTTTTTATGGCCAAAATTTGCTTTTCAGAGGCTGAAAAGCATGTTTTGGCCGAGTATGATAATTTACATTAAAACTTAATTTCTATCACTTCGAATGATGCCAAATGAATAACTTACTTGAATTGGACCATTTTACACTATGTCCATTGTAGATTTGTGTCTCTGACAGTTCGTTTGGTTGCAGGGGACATATTCAGTTTTTATGGCCAAAATGTGCTTTTCAGGGGCTGAAAAGCATGTTTTGGCCGAGTATGATAATTTTCATTAAAACTTGATTTCTATCCATTCGAATGATGCCAAATGAATAACTTACTTGAATTGGACCATTTTACACTATGTCCATTGTAGATTTGTGTCTCCGACAGTTCGTTTGGTTGCAGGGGACATTTTCAGTTTTTATGGCCAAAATGTGCTTTTCAGAGGCTGAAAAGCATGTTTTGGCAGAGTATGATAATTTTCATTAAAACTTGATTTCTATCACTTCGAATGATGCCAAATGAATAATTTGCTTGAATTGGACCATTTTACACTATGTCCATTGTAGATTTGTGTCTCCGACAGTTCGTTTGGTTGCAGGGGACATTTTCAGTTTTTATGGCCAAAATGTTTTTTTCAGGGGCTGAAAAGCATGTTTTGGCAGAGTATGATAATTTTCATTAAAACTTGATTTCTATCCATTCGAATGATGCCAAATGAATAACTTACTTGAATTGGACCATTTTACACTATGTCCATTGTAGATTTGTGTCTCCGACAGTTCGTTTGGTTGCAGGGGACATTTTCAGTTTTTATGGCCAAAATGTGCTTTTCAGAGGCTGAAAAGCATGTTTTGGCCGAGTATGATAATTTACATTAAAACTTAATTTCTATCACTTCGAATGATGCCAAATGAATAACTTACTTGAACTGGACCATTTTACACTATGTCCATTGTAGATTTGTGTCTCTGACAGTTCGTTTGGTTGCAGGGGACATATTCAGTTTTTATGGCCAAAATGTGCTTTTCAGGGGCTGAAAAGCATGTTTTGGCCGAGTATGATAATTTTCATTAAAACTTGATTTCTATCCATTCGAATGATGCCAAATGAATAACTTACTTGAATTGGACCATTTTACACTATGTCCATTGTAGATTTGTGTCTCCGACAGTTTGTTTGGTTGCAGGGGACATTTTCAGTTTTTATGGCCAAAATGTGCTTTTCAGAGGCTGAAAAGCATGTTTTGGCAGAGTATGATAATTTTCATTAAAACTTGATTTCTATCACTTCGAATGATGCCAAATGAATAATTTGCTTGAATTGGACCATTTTACACTATGTCCATTCTAGATTTGTGTCTCTGACAGTTCGTTTGGTTGCAGGGGACATATTCAGTTTTTAAGGCCAAAATGTGCTTTTCAGGGGCTGAAAAGCATGTTTTGGCCGAGTATGATAATTTTCATTAAAACTTGATTTCTATCCATTCGAATGATGCCAAATGAATAACTTACTTGAATTGGACCATTTTACACTATGCCCATTGTAGATTTGTGTCTCTGACAGTTCGTTTGGTTGCAGGGGACATATTCAGTTTTTATGGCCAAAATGTGCTTTTCAGAGGCTGAAAAGCATGTTTTGGCCGAGTATGATAATTTTCATTAAAACTTGATTTCTATCACTTCTAATGATGCCAAATGAATAACTTACTTGAATTGGACCATTTTACACTATGTCCATTGTAGATTTGTGTCTCCGACAGTTCGTTTGGTTGCAGGGGACATTTTCAGTTTTTATGGCCAAAATGTGCTTTTCAGAGGCTGAAAAGCATGTTTTGGCCGAGTATGATAATTTACATTAAAACTTAATTTCTATCACTTCGAATGATGCCAAATGAATAACTTACTTGAACTGGACCATTTTACACTATGTCCATCGTAGATTTGTGTCTCTGACAGTTCGTTTGGTTGCAGGGGACATATTCAGTTTTTATGGCCAAAATGTGCTTTTCAGGGGCTGAAAAGCATGTTTTGGCCGAGTATGATAATTTTCATTAAAACTTGATTTCTATCCATTCGAATGATGCCAAATGAATAACTTACTTGAATTGGACCATTTTACACTATGTCCATTGTAGATTTGTGTCTCCGACAGTTTGTTTGGTTGCAGGGGACATTTTCAGTTTTTATGGCCAAAATGTGCTTTTCAGAGGCTGAAAAGCATGTTTTGGCAGAGTATGATAATTTTCATTAAAACTTGATTTCTATCACTTCGAATGATGCCAAATGAATAATTTGCTTGAATTGGACCATTTTACACTATGTCCATTCTAGATTTGTGTCTCTGACAGTTCGTTTGGTTGCAGGGGACATATTCAGTTTTTAAGGCCAAAATGTGCTTTTCAGGGGCTGAAAAGCATGTTTTGGCCGAGTATGATAATTTTCATTAAAACTTGATTTCTATCCATTCGAATGATGCCAAATGAATAACTTACTTGAATTGGACCATTTTACACTATGCCCATTGTAGATTTGTGTCTCTGACAGTTCGTTTGGTTGCAGGGGACATATTCAGTTTTTATGGCCAAAATGTGCTTTTCAGAGGCTGAAAAGCATGTTTTGGCCGAGTATGATAATTTTCATTAAAACTTGATTTCTATCACTTCGAATGATGCCAAATGAATAATTTGCTTGAATTGGACCATTTTACACTATGTCCATTCTAGATTTGTGTCTCTGACAGTTCGTTTGGTTGCAGGGGACATATTCAGTTTTTAAGGCCAAAATGTGCTTTTCAGGGGCTGAAAAGCATGTTTTGGCCGAGTATGATAATTTTCATTAAAACTTGATTTCTATCCATTCGAATGATGCCAAATGAATAACTTACTTGAATTGGACCATTTTACACTATGCCCATTGTAGATTTGTGTCTCTGACAGTTCGTTTGGTTGCAGGGGACATATTCAGTTTTTATGGCCAAAATGTGCTTTTCAGAGGCTGAAAAGCATGTTTTGGCCGAGTATGATAATTTTCATT
Source organism: Stigmatopora argus (assembly GCF_051989625.1). NCBI lineage: Eukaryota > Metazoa > Chordata > Actinopteri > Syngnathiformes > Syngnathidae > Stigmatopora > Stigmatopora argus. The sequence goes on along the minus strand of NC_135405.1, from coordinate 456,495 downwards.
AAAACTTGATTTCTATCACTTCTAATGATGCCAAATGAATAACTTACTTGAATTGGACCATTTTACACTATGTCCATTGTAGATTTGTGTCTCCGACAGTTCGTTTGGTTGCAGGGGACATTTTCAGTTTTTATGGCCAAAATGTTTTTTTCAGGGGCTGAAAAGCATGTTTTGGCAGAGTATGATAATTTTCATTAAAACTTGATTTCTATCCATTCGAATGATGCCAAATGAATAACTTACTTGAATTGGACCATTTTACACTATGTCCATTGTAGATTTGTGTCTCCGACAGTTCGTTTGGTTGCAGGGGACATTTTCAGTTTTTATGGCCAAAATGTGCTTTTCAGAGGCTGAAAAGCATGTTTTGGCCGAGTATGATAATTTACATTAAAACTTAATTTCTATCACTTCGAATGATGCCAAATGAATAACTTACTTGAATTGGACCATTTTACACTATGTCCATTGTAGATTTGTGTCTCTGACAGTTCGTTTGGTTGCAGGGGACATATTCAGTTTTTATGGCCAAAATGTGCTTTTCAGGGGCTGAAAAGCATGTTTTGGCCGAGTATGATAATTTTCATTAAAACTTGATTTCTATCCATTCGAATGATGCCAAATGAATAACTTACTTGAATTGGACCATTTTACACTATGTCCATTGTAGATTTGTGTCTCCGGCAGTTCGTTTGGTTGCAGGGGACATTTTCAGTTTTTATGGCCAAAATGTGATTTTCAGAGGCTGAAAAGCATGTTTTGGCAGAGTATGATAATTTTCATTAAAACTTGATTTCTATCACTTCGAATGATGCCAAATGAATAATTTGCTTGAATTAGACCATTTTACACTATGTCCATTCTAGATTTGTGTCTCTGACAGTTCGTTTGGTTGCAGGGGACATATTCAGTTTTTAAGGCCAAAATGTGCTTTTCAGGGGCTGAAAAGCATGTTTTGGCCGAGTATGATAATTTTCATTAAAACTTGATTTCTATCCATTCGAATGATGCCAAATGAATAACTTACTTGAATTGGACCATTTTACACTATGCCCATTGTAGATTTGTGTCTCTGACAGTTCGTTTGGTTGCAGGGGACATATTCAGTTTTTATGGCCAAAATGTGCTTTTCAGAGGCTGAAAAGCATGTTTTGGCCGAGTATGATAATTTTCATTAAAACTTGATTTCTATCACTTCTAATGATGCCAAATGAATAACTTACTTGAATTGGACCATTTTACACTATGTCCATTGTAGATTTGTGTCTCCGACAGTTCGTTTGGTTGCAGGGGACATTTTCAGTTTTTATGGCCAAAATGTTTTTTTCAGGGGCTGAAAAGCATGTTTTGGCAGAGTATGATAATTTTCATTAAAACTTGATTTCTATCCATTCGAATGATGCCAAATGAATAACTTACTTGAATTGGACCATTTTACACTATGTCCATTGTAGATTTGTGTCTCCGACAGTTCGTTTGGTTGCAGGGGACATTTTCAGTTTTTATGGCCAAAATGTGCTTTTCAGAGGCTGAAAAGCATGTTTTGGCAGAGTATGATAATTTTCATTAAAACTTGATTTCTATCACTTCGAATGATGCCAAATGAATAATTTGCTTGAATTGGACCATTTTACACTATGTCCATTCTAGATTTGTGTCTCTGACAGTTCGTTTGGTCGCAGGGGACATATTCAGTTTTTAAGGCCAAAATTTGCTTTTCAGGGGCTGAAAAGCATGTTTTGGCCGAGTATGATAATTTTCATTAAAACTTGATTTCTATCCATTCGAATGATGCCAAATGAATAACTTACTTGAATTGGACCATTTTACACTATACCCATTGTAGATTTGTGTCTCTGACAGTTCGTTTGGTTGCAGGGGACATATTCAGTTTTTATGGCCAAAATGTGCTTTCAGAGGCTGAAAAGCATGTTTTGGCCGAGTATGATAATTTTCATTAAAACTTGATTTCTATCATTTCGAATGATGCCAAATGAATAACTTACTTGAATTGGACCATTTTACACTATGTCCATTGTAGATTTGTGTCTCCGACAGTTCGTTTGGTTGCAGGGGACATTTTCAGTTTTTATGGCCAAAATGTGCTTTTCAGGGGCTGAAAAGCATGTTTTGGCCGAGTTTGATAATTTTCATTAAAACTTGATTTCTATCACTTCGATTGATCCCAAATGAATAACTTACTTGAATTGGACCATTTTACACTATGTCCATTGTAGATTTGTGTCTCCGACAGTTCGTTTGGTTGGAGGGGACATTTTCAGTTTTTATGGCCAAAATGTGCTTTTCAGAGGCTGAAAAGCATGTTTTGGCCGAGTATGATAATTTACATTAAAACTTAATTTCTATCACTTCGAATGATGCCAAATGAATAACTTACTTGAATTGGACCATTTTACACTATGTCCATTGTAGATTTGTGTCTCTGACAGTTCGTTTGGTTGCAGGGGACATATTCAGTTTTTATGGCCAAAATGTGCTTTTCAGGGGCTGAAAAGCATGTTTTGGCCGAGTATGATAATTTTCATTAAAACTTGATTTCTATCCATTCGAATGATGCCAAATGAATAACTTACTTGAATTGGACCATTTTACACTATGTCCATTGTAGATTTGTGTCTCCGACAGTTCATTTGGTTGCAGGGGACATTTTCAGTTTTTATGGCCAAAATGTGCTTTTCAGAGGCTGAAAAGCATGTTTTGGCAGAGTATGATAATTTTCATTAAAACTTGATTTCTATCACTTCGAATGATGCCAAATGAATAATTTGCTTGAATTGGACCATTTTACACTATGTCCATTCTAGATTTGTGTCTCTGACAGTTCGTTTGGTTGCAGGGGACATATTCAGTTTTTAAGGCCAAAATGTGCTTTTCAGGGGCTGAAAAGCATGTTTTGGCCGAGTATGATAATTTTCATTAAAACTTGATTTCTATCCATTCGAATGATGCCAAATGAATAACTTACTTGAATTGGACCATTTTACACTATGCCCATTGTAGATTTGTGTCTCTGACAGTTCGTTTGGTTGCAGGGGACATATTCAGTTTTTATGGCCAAAATGTGCTTTTCAGAGGCTGAAAAGCATGTTTTGGCCGAGTATGATAATTTTCATTAAAACTTGATTTCTATCACTTCGAATGATGCCAAATGAATAACTTACTTGAATTGGACCATTTTACACTATGTCCATTGTAGATTTGTGTCTCCGACAGTTCGTTTGGTTGCAGGGGACATTTTCAGTTTTTATGGCCAAAATGTGCTTTTCAGGGGCTGAAAAGCATGTTTTGGCAGAGTATGATAATTTTATTTAAAACTTGATTTCTATCCATTCGAATGATGCCAAATGAATAACTTACTTGAATTGGACCATTTTACACTATGTCCATTGTAGATTTGTGTCTCCGACAGTTCGTTTGGTTGCAGGGGACATTTTCAGTTTTTATGGCCAAAATGTGCTTTTCAGAGGCTGAAAAGCATGTTTTGGCAGAGTATGATAATTTTCATTAAAACTTGATTTCTATCACTTCGAATGATGCCAAATGAATAATTTGCTTGAATTGGACCATTTTACACTATGTCCATTCTAGATTTGTGTCTCTGACAGTTCGTTTGGTTGCAGGGGACATATTCAGTTTTTAAGGCCAAAATTTGCTTTTCAGGGGCTGAAAAGCATGTTTTGGCCGAGTATGATAATTTTCATTAAAACTTGATTTCTATCCATTCGAATGATGCCAAATGAATAACTTACTTGAATTGGACCATTTTACACTATGCCCATTGTAGATTTGTTTCTCTGACAGTTTGTTTGGTTGCAGGGGACATATTCAGTTTTTATGGCCAAAATGTGCTTTTCAGAGGCTGAAAAGCATGTTTTGGCCGAGTATGATAATTTTCATTAAAACTTGATTTCTATCACTTCGAATGATGCCAAATGAATAACTTACTTGAATTGGACCATTTTACACTATGTCCATTGTAGATTTGTGTCTCCGACAGTTCGTTTGGTTGCAGGGGACATTTTCAGTTTTTATGGCCAAAATGTGCTTTTCAGAGGCTGAAAAGCATGTTTTGGCAGAGTATGATAATTTTCATTAAAACTTAATTTCTATCACTTCGAATGATGCCAAATGAATAACTTACTTGAATTGGACCATTTTACACTATGTCCATTGTAGATTTGTGTCTCCGACAGTTCGTTTGGTTGCAGGGGACATTTTCAGTTTTTATGGCCAAAATGTGCTTTTCAGAGGCTGAAAAGCATGTTTTGGCAGAGTATGATAATTTTCATTAAAACTTGATTTCTATCACTTCGAATGATGCCAAATGAATAATTTGCTTGAATTGGACCATTTTACACTATGTCCATTCTAGATTTGTGTCTCTGACAGTTCGTTTGGTTGCAGGGGACATATTCAGTTTTTAAGGCCAAAATTTGCTTTTCAGGGGCTGAAAAGCATGTTTTGGCCGAGTATGATAATTTTCATTAAAACTTGATTTCTATCCATTCGAATGATGCCAAATGAATAACTTACTTGAATTGGACTATTTTACACTATGCCCATTGTAGATTTGTTTCTCTGACAGTTTGTTTGGTTGCAGGGGACATATTCAGTTTTTATGGCCAAAATGTGCTTTTCAGAGGCTGAAAAGCATGTTTTGGCCGAGTATGATAATTTTCATTAAAACTTGATTTCTATCACTTCGAATGATGCCAAATGAATAACTTACTTGAATTGGACCATTTTACACTATGTCCATTGTAGATTTGTGTCTCCGACAGTTCGTTTGGTTGCAGGGGACATTTTCAGTTTTTATGGCCAAAATGTGCTTTTCAGAGGCTGAAAAGCATGTTTTGGCAGAGTATGATAATTTTCATTAAAACTTAATTTCTATCACTTCGAATGATGCCAAATGAATAACTTACTTGAATTGGACCATTTTACACTATGTCCATTGTAGATTTGTGTCTCCGACAGTTCGTTTGGTTGCAGGGGACATTTTCAGTTTTTATGGCCAAAATGTGCTTTTCAGAGGCTGAAAAGCATGTTTTGGCCGAGTATGATAATTTTCATTAAAACTTGATTTCTATCCATTCGAATGATGCCAAATGAATAACTTACTTGAATTGGACCATTTTACACTATGTCCATTGTAGATTTGTGTCTCCGACAGTTCGTTTGGTTGCAGGGGACATTTTCAGTTTTTATGGCCAAAATGTGCTTTTCAGGGGCTGAAAAGCATGTTTTGGCCGAGTTTGATAATTTTCATTAAAACTTGATTTCTATCACTTCGATTGATGCCAAATGAATAACTTACTTGAATTGGACCATTTTACACTATGTCCATTGTAGATTTGTGTCTCCGACAGTTCGTTTGGTTGGAGGGGACATTTTCAGTTTTTATGGCCAAAATGTGCTTTTCAGAGGCTGAAAAGCATGTTTTGGCCGAGTATGATAATTTACATTAAAACTTAATTTCTATCACTTCGAATGATGCCAAATGAATAACTTACTTGAATTGGACCATTTTACACTATGTCCATTGTAGATTTGTGTCTCCGACAGTTCGTTTGGTTGGAGGGGACATTTTCAGTTTTTATGGCCAAAATGTGCTTTTCAGAGGCTGAAAAGCATGTTTTGGCCGAGTATGATAATTTACATTAAAACTTAATTTCTATCACTTCGAATGATGCCAAATGAATAACTTACTTGAATTGGACCATTTTACACTATGTCCATTGTAGATTTGTGTCTCTGACAGTTCGTTTGGTTGCAGGGGACATATTCAGTTTTTATGGCCAAAATGTGCTTTTCAGGGGCTGAAAAGCATGTTTTGGCCGAGTATGATAATTTTCATTAAAACTTAATTTCTATCACTTCGAATGATGCCAAATGAATAACTTACTTGAATTGGACCATTTTACACTATGTCCATTGTAGATTTGTGTCTCCGACAGTTCGTTTGGTTGCAGGGGACATTTTCAGTTTTTATGGCCAAAATGTGCTTTTCAGGGGCTGAAAAGCATGTTTTGGCCGAGTTTGATAATTTTCATTAAAACTTGATTTCTATCACTTCGATTGATGCCAAATGAATAACTTACTTGAATTGGACCATTTTACACTATGTCCATTGTAGATTTGTGTCTCCGACAGTTCGTTTGGTTGCAGGGGACATTTTCAGTTTTTATGGCCAAAATGTGCTTTTCAGAGGCTGAAAAGCATGTTTTGGCCGAGTATGATAATTTTCATTAAAACTTGATTTCTATCACTTCGAATGATGCCAAATGAATAACTTACTTGAATTGGACCATTTTACACTATGTCCATTGTAGATTTGTGTCTCCGACAGTTCGTTTGGTTGGAGGGGACATTTTCAGTTTTTATGGCCAAAATGTGCTTTTCAGAGGCTGAAAAGCATGTTTTGGCCGAGTATGATAATTTACATTAAAACTTAATTTCTATCACTTCGAATGATGCCAAATGAATAACTTACTTGAATTGGACCATTTTACACTATGTCCATTGTAGATTTGTGTCTCTGACAGTTCGTTTGGTTGCAGGGGACATATTCAGTTTTTATGGCCAAAATGTGCTTTTCAGGGGCTGAAAAGCATGTTTTGGCCGAGTATGATAATTTTCATTAAAACTTGATTTCTATCCATTCGAATGATGCCAAATGAATAACTTACTTGAATTGGACCATTTTACACTATGTCCATTGTAGATTTGTGTCTCCGACAGTTCGTTTGGTTGCAGGGGACATTTTCAGTTTTTATGGCCAAAATGTGCTTTTCAGAGGCTGAAAAGCATGTTTTGGCAGAGTATGATAATTTTCATTAAAACTTGATTTCTATCACTTCGAATGATGCCAAATGAATAATTTGCTTGAATTGGACCATTTTACACTATGTCCATTCTAGTCTTGTGTCTCTGACAGTTCATTTGGTTGCAGGGGACATATTCAGTTTTTATGGCCAAAATGTGCTTTTCAGGGGCTGAAAAGCAGGTTTTGGCAGAGTATGATAATTTTCATTAAAACTTGATTTCTATCCATTCGAATGATGCCAAATGAATAACTTACTTGAATTGGACCATTTTACACTATGTCCATTGTAGATTTGTGTCTCTGACAGTTCGTTTGGTTGCAGGGGACATATTCAGTTTTTATGGCCAAAATGTGCTTTTCAGGGGCTGAAAAGCATGTTTTGGCCGAGTATGATAATTTTCATTAAAACTTGATTTCTATCACTTCGAATGATGCCAAATGAATAACTTACTTGAATTGGACCATTTTACACTATGTCAATTGTAGATTTGTGTCTCCGACAGTTCGTTTGGTTGCAGGGGACATTTTCAGTTTTTATGGCCAAAATGTGCTTTTCAGGGGCTGAAAAGCATGTTTTGGCCGAGTATGATGATTTTCATTAAAACTTAATTTCTATCACTTCGAATGATGCCAAATGAATAACTTACTTGAATTGGACCATTTTACACTATGTCCATTGTAGATTTGTGTCTCTGACAGTTCGTTTGGTTGCAGGGGATATATTCAGTTTTTATGGCCAAAATGTGCTTTTCAGGGGCTGAAAAGCACGTTTTGGCAGAGTATGATAATTTTCATTAAAACTTGATTTCTATCCATTCGAATGATGCCAAATGAATAACTTACTTGAATTGGACCATTTTACACTATGTCCATTGTAGATTTGTGTCTCCGACAGTTCGTTTGGTTGCAGGGGACATATTCAGTTTTTATGGCCAAAATGTGCTTTTCAGGGGCTGAAAAGCACGTTTTGGCCGAGTATGATAATTTTCATTAAAACTTGATTTCTATCCATTCGAATGATGCCAAATGAATAACTTACTTGAATTGGACCATTTTACACTATGTCCATTGTAGATTTGTGTCTCCGACAGTTCGTTTGGTTGCAGGGGACATTTTCAGTTTTTATGGCCAAAATGTGCTTTTCAGAGGCTGAAAAGCATGTTTTGGCCGAGTATGATAATTTTCTTTAAAACTTGATTTCTATCACTTCGAATGATGCCAAATGAATAATTTGCTTGAATTGGACCATTTTACACTATGTCCATTCTAGATTTGTGTCTCTGACAGTTCGTTTGGTTGCAGGGGACATATTCAGTTTTTAAGGCCAAAATGTGCTTTTCAGGGGCTGAAAAGCATGTTTTGGCCGAGTATGATAATTTTCATTAAAACTTGATTTCTATCACTTCGAATGATGCCAAATGAATAATTTGCTTGAATTGGACCATTTTACACTATGTCCATTGTAGATTTGTGTCTCTGACAGTTCGTTTGGTTGCAGGGGACATATTCAGTTTTTATGGCCAAAATGTGCTTTTCAGGGGCTGAAAAGCATGTTTTGGCCGAGTATGATAATTTTCATTAAAACTTGATTTCTATCCATTCGAATGATGCCAAATGAATAACTTACTTGAATTGGACCATTTTACACTATGTCCATTGTAGATTTGTGTCTCCGACAGTTCGTTTGGTTGCAGGGGACATTTTCAGTTTTTATGGCCAAAATGTGCTTTTCAGAGGCTGAAAAGCATGTTTTGGCCGAGTATGATAATTTTCATTAAAACTTGATTTCTATCACTTCGAATGATGCCAAATGAATAATTTGCTTGAATTGGACCATTTTACACTATGTCCATTCTAGATTTGTGTCTCTGACAGTTCGTTTGGTTGCAGGGGACATATTCAGTTTTTATGGCCAAAATGTGCTTTTCAGGGGCTGAAAAGCATGTTTTGGCCGAGTATGGTAATTTTCATTAAAACTTGATTTCTATCACTTCGAATGATGCCAAATGAATAACTTACTTGAATTGGACCATTTTAAATTATGTCCATTGTAGATTTGTGTCTCCGACAGTTCGTTTGGTTGCAGGGGACATTTTCAGTTTTTATGGCCAAAATGTGCTTTTCAGAGGCTGAAAAGCATGTTTTGGCCGAGTATGATAATTTTCATTAAAACTTGATTTCCATCACTTCGAATGATGCCAAATGAATAATTTGCTTGAATTGGACCATTTTACACTATGTCCATTGTAGATTCGTGTCTCTGACAGTTCGTTTGGTTGCAGGGGACATATTCAGTTTTTATGGCCAAAATGTGCTTTTCAGGGGCTGAAAAGCATGTTTTGGCCGAGTATGATAATTTTCATTAAAACTTGATTTCTATCCATTCGAATGATGCCAAATGAATAACTTACTTGAATTGGACCATTTTACACTATGTCCATTGTAGATTTGTGTCTCCGACAGTTCGTTTGGTTGCAGGGGACATTTTCAGTTTTTATGGCCAAAATGTGCTTTTCAGAGGCTGAAAAGCATGTTTTGGCCGAGTATGATAATTTTCATTAAAACTTGATTTCTATCACTTCGAATGATGCCAAATGAATAATTTGCTTGAATTGGACCATTTTACACTATGTCCATTCTAGATTTGTGTCTATGACAGTTCGTTTGGTTGCAGGGGACATATTCAGTTTTTAAGGCCAAAATGTGCTTTCAGGGGCTGAAAAGCATGTTTGGCCGAGTATGATAATTTTCATTAAAACTTGATTTCTATCCATTCGAATGATGCCAAATGAATAACTTACTTGAATTGGACCATTTTACACTATGTCCATTGTAGATTTGTGTCTCTGACAGTTCGTTTGGTTGCAGGGGACATATTCAGTTTTTATGGCCAAAATGTGCTTTTCAGGGGCTGAAAAGCATGTTTTGGCCGAGTATGATAATTTTCATTAAAACTTGATTTCTATCACTTCGAATGATGCCAAATGAATAACTTACTTGAATTGGACCATTTTACACCTATGTCCATTGTAGATTTGTGTCTCCGACAGTTCGTTTGGTTGCAGGGGACATATTCAGTTTTTATGGCCAAAATGTGCTTTTCAGGGCCTGAAAAGCATGTTTTGGCAGAGTTTGATAATTTTCATTAAAACTTGATTTCTATCCATTCGAATGATGCCAAATGAATAACTTACTTGAATTGGACCATTTTACACTATGTCCATTGTAGATTTGTGTCTCTGACAGTTCGTTTGGTTGCAGGGGACATATTCAGTTTTTATGGCCAAAATGTGCTTTTCAGGGGCTGAAAAGCATGTTTTGGCCGAGTATGATAATTTTCATTAAAACTTGATTTCTATCACTTCGAATGATGCCAAATGAATAACTTACTTGAATTGGACCATTTTACACTATGTCCAATGTAGATTTGTGTCTCTGACAGTTCGTTTGGTTGCAGGGGACATATTCAGTTTTTATGGCCAAAATGTGCTTTTCAGGGGCTGAAAAGCATGTTTTGGCCGAGTTTGATAATTTTCATTAAAACTTGATATTTATCACTTCGATTGATGCCAAATGAATAACTTACTTGAATTGGACCATTTTACACTATGTCCATTGTAGATTTGTGTCTCCGACAGTTCGTTTGGTTGCAGGGGACATTTTCAGTTTTTATGGCCAAAATGTGCTTTTCAGAGGCTGAAAAGCATGTTTTGGCCGGGTATGATAATTTTCATTAAAACTTAATTTCTATCACTTCGAATGATGCCAAATGAATAATTTACTTGAATTGTACCATTTTACACTATGTCCATTGTAGATTTGTGTCTCTGACAGTTCATTTGGTTGCAGGGGACATATTCAGTTTTTATGGCCAAAATGTGCTTTTCAGGGGCTGAAAAGCATGTTTTGGCCGAGTATGATAATTTTCATTAAAACTTGATTTCTATCACTTCGAATGATGCCAAATGAATAACTTACTTGAATTGGACCATTTTACACTATGACAATTGTAGATTTGTGTCTCCGACAGTTCGTTTGGTTGCAGGGGACATTTTCAGTTTTTATGGCCAAAATGTGCTTTTCAGGGGCTGAAAAGCATGTTTTGGCCGAGTATGATGATTTTCATTAAAACTTAATTTCTATCACTTCGAATGATGCCAAATGAATAACTTACTTGAATTGGACCATTTTACACTATGTCCATTGTAGATTTGTGTCTCCGACAGTTCGTTTGGTTGCAGGGGACATTTTCAGTTTTTATGGCCAAAATGTGCTTTTCAGAGGCTGAAAAGCATGTTTTGGCAGAGTATGATAATTTTCATTAAAACTTGATTTCTATCACTTCGAATGATGCCAAATGAATAATTTACTTGAATTGGACCATTTTACACTATGTCCATTGTAGATTTGTGTCTCTGACAGTTCGTTTGGTTGCAGGGGACATATTCAGTTTTTATGGCCAAAATGTGCTTTTCAGGGGCTGAAAAGCACGTTTTGGCAGAGTATGATAATTTTCATTAAAACTTGATTTCTATCCATTCGAATGATGCCAAATAAATAACTTACTTGAATTGGACCATTTTACACTGTGTCCATTGTAGATTTGTGTCTCCGACAGTTTGTTTGGTTGAAGGGGACATTTTCAGTTTTTATGGCCAAAATGTGCTTTTCAGAGGCTGAAAAGCATGTTTTGGCCGAGTATGATAATTTTCATTAAAACTTGATTTCTATCACTTCGAATGATGCCAAATGAATAATTTGCTTGAATTGGACCATTTTACACTATGTCCATTGTAGATTTGTGTCTCTGACAGTTCGTTTGTTTGCAGGGGACATATTCAGTTTTTAAGGCCAAAATGTGCTTTTCAGGGGCTGAAAAGCATGTTTTGGCCGAGTATGATAATTTTCATTAAAACTTGATTTCTATCAATTCGAATGATGCCAAATGAATAACTTACTTGAATTGGAAATTTTACACTATGTCCATTGTAGATTTGTGTCTCTGACAGTTCGTTTGGTTGCAGGGGACATATTCAGTTTTTATGGCCAAAATGTGCTTTTCAGAGGCTGAAAAGCATGTTTTGGCAGAGTATGATAATTTTCATTAAAACTTGATTTCTATCCATTCGAATGATGCCAAATGAATAACTTACTTGAATTCGACCATTTTACACTATGCCCATTGTAGATTTGTGTCTCTGACAGTTCGTTTGGTTGCAGGGGACATATTCAGTTTTTATGGCCAAAATGTGCTTTTCAGAGGCTGAAAAGCATGTTTTGGCCGAGTATGATAATTTTCATTAAAACTTGATTACTATCACTTCGAATGATGCCAAATGAATAACTTACTTGAATTGGACCATTTTACACTATGTCCATTGTAGATTTGTGTCTCTGACAGTTCGTTTGGTTGCAGGGGACATTTTCAGTTTTTATGGCCAAAATGTGCTTTTCAGAGGCTGAAAAGCATGTTTTGGCAGAGTATGATAATTTTCATTAAAACTTAATTTCTATCACTTCGAATGATGCCAAATGAATAACTTACTTGAATTGGACCATTTTACACTATGTCCATTGTAGATTTGTGTCTCCGACAGTTCGTTTGGTTGCAGGGATATATTCAGTTTTTATGGCCAAAATGTGCTTTTCAGGGGCTGAAAAGCACGTTTTGGCAGAGTATGATAATTTTCATTAAAACTTGATTTCTATCCATTCGAATGATGCCAAATGAATAACTTACTTGAATTGGACCATTTTACACTATGTCCATTGTAGATTTGTGTCTCCGACAGTTCGTTTGGTTGCAGGGGACATATTCAGTTTTTATGGCCAAAATGTGCTTTTCAGGGGCTGAAAAGCACGTTTTGGCAGAGTATGATAATTTTCATTAAAACTTGATTTCTATCCATTCGAATGATGCCAAATGAATAACTTACTTGAATTGGACCATTTTACACTATGTCCATTGTAGATTTGTGTCTCCGACAGTTCGTTTGGTTGCAGGGGACATTTTCGGTTTTTATGGCCAAAATGTGCTTTTCAGAGGCTGAAAAGCATGTTTTGGCCGAGTATGATAATTTTCATTAAAACTTGATTTCTATCACTTCGAATGATGCCAAATGAATAATTTGCTTGAATTGGACCATTTTACACTATGTCCATTGTAGATTTGTGTCTCTGACAGTTCGTTTGGTTGCAGGGGACATATTCAGTTTTTATGGCCAAAATGTGCTTTTCAGGGGCTGAAAAGCATGTTTTGGCCGAGTATGATAATTTTCATTAAAACTTGATTTCTATCCATTCGAATGATGCCAAATGAATAACTTACTTGAATTGGACCATTTTACACTATGTCCATTGTAGATTTGTGTCTCCGACAGTTCGTTTGGTTGCAGGGGACATTTTCAGTTTTTATGGCCAAAATGTGCTTTTCAGAGCCTGAAAAGCATGTTTTGGCCGAGTATGATAATTTTCATTAAAACTTGATTTCTATCACTTCGAATGATGCCAAATGAATAATTTGCTTGAATTGGACCATTTTACACTATGTCCATTCTAGATTTGTGTCTCTGACAGTTCGTTTGGTTGCAGGGGACATATTCAGTTTTTATGGCCAAAATGTGCTTTTCAGGGGCTGAAAAGCATGTTTTGGCCGAGTATGGTAATTTTCATTAAAACTTGATTTCTATCACTTCGAATGATGCCAAATGAATAACTTACTTGAATTGGACCATTTTACATTATGTCCATTGTAGATTTGTGTCTCCGACAGTTCGTTTGGTTGCAGGGGACATTTTCAGTTTTTATGGCCAAAATGTGCTTTTCAGGGGCTGAAAAGCATGTTTTGGCCGAGTATGATAATTTTCATTAAAACTTGATTTCTATCCATTCGAATGATGCCAAATGAATAACTTACTTGAATTGGACCATTTTACACTATGTCCATTGTAGATTTGTGTCTCCGACAGTTCGTTTGGTTGCAGGGGACATTTTCAGTTTTTATGGCCAAAATGTGCTTTTCAGAGGCTGAAAAGCATGTTTTGGCCGAGTATGATAATTTTCATTAAAACTTGATTTCTATCACTTCGAATGATGCCAAATGAATAATTTGCTTGAATTGGACCATTTTACACTATGTCCATTCTAGATTTGTGTCTATGACAGTTCGTTTGGTTGCAGGGGACATATTCAGTTTTTAAGGCCAAAATGTGCTTTTCAGGGGCTGAAAAGCATGTTTTGGCCGAGTATGATAATTTTCATTAAAACTTGATTTCTATCCATTCGAATGATGCCAAATGAATAACTTACTTGAATTGGACCATTTTACACTATGTCCGTTGTAGATTTGTGTCTCTGACAGTTCGTTTGGTTGCAGGGGACATATTCAGTTTTTATGGCCAAAATGTGCTTTTCAGGGGCTGAAAAGCATGTTTTGGCCGAGTATGATAATTTTCATTAAAACTTGATTTCTATCACTTCGAATGATGCCAAATGAATAATTTGCTTGAATTGGACCATTTTACACTATGTCCATTCTAGATTTGTGTCTATGACAGTTCGTTTGGTTGCAGGGGACATATTCAGTTTTTAAGGCCAAAATGTGCTTTTCAGGGGCTGAAAAGCATGTTTTGGCCGAGTATGATAATTTTCATTAAAACTTGATTTCTATCCATTCGAATGATGCCAAATGAATAACTTACTTGAATTGGACCATTTTACACTATGTCCGTTGTAGATTTGTGTCTCTGACAGTTCGTTTGGTTGCAGGGGACATATTCAGTTTTTATGGCCAAAATGTGCTTTTCAGGGGCTGAAAAGCATGTTTTGGCCGAGTATGATAATTTTCATTAAAACTTGATTTCTATCACTTCGATTGATGCCAAATGAATAACTTACTTGAATTGGACCATTTTACACTATGTCCATTGTAGATTTGTGTCTCCGACAGTTCGTTTGGTTGCAGGGGACATTTTCAGTTTTTATGGCCAAAATGTGCTTTTCAGAGGCTGAAAAGCATGTTTTGGCCGAGTATGATAATTTTCATTAAAACTTGATTTCTATCACTTCGAATGATGCCAAATGAATAACTTACTTGAATTGGACCATTTTACACTATGTCCATTGTAGATTTGTGTCTCCGACAGTTCGTTTGGTTGGAGGGGACATTTTCAGTTTTTATGGCCAAAATGTGCTTTTCAGAGGCTGAAAAGCATGTTTTGGCCGAGTATGATAATTTACATTAAAACTTAATTTCTATCACTTCGAATGATGCCAAATGAATAACTTACTTGAATTGGACCATTTTACACTATGTCCATTGTAGATTTGTGTCTCTGACAGTTCGTTTGGTTGCAGGGGACATATTCAGTTTTTATGGCCAAAATGTGCTTTTCAGGGGCTGAAAAGCATGTTTTGGCCGAGTATGGTAATTTTCATTAAAACTTGATTTCTATCCATTCGAATGATGCCAAATGAATAACTTACTTGAATTGGACCATTTTACACTATGTCCATTGTAGATTTGTGTCTCCGACAGTTCGTTTGGTTGCAGGGGACATTTTCAGTTTTTATGGCCAAAATGTGCTTTTCAGAGGCTGAAAAGCATGTTTTGGCAGAGTATGATAATTTTCATTAAAACTTGATTTCTATCACTTCGAATGATGCCAAATGAATAATTTGCTTGAATTGGACCATTTTACACTATGTCCATTCTAGTCTTGTGTCTCTGACAGTTCATTTGGTTGCAGGGGACATATTCAGTTTTTATGGCCAAAATGTGCTTTTCAGGGGCTGAAAAGCAGGTTTTGGCAGAGTATGATAATTTTCATTAAAACTTGATTTCTATCCATTCGAATGATGCCAAATGAATAACTTACTTGAATTGGACCATTTTACACTATGTCCATTGTAGATTTGTGTCTCTGACAGTTCGTTTGGTTGCAGGGGACATATTCAGTTTTTATGGCCAAAATGTGCTTTTCAGGGGCTGAAAAGCATGTTTTGGCCGAGTATGATAATTTTCATTAAAACTTGATTTCTATCACTTCGAATGATGCCAAATGAATAACTTACTTGAATTGGACCATTTTACACTATGTCAATTGTAGATTTGTGTCTCCGACAGTTCGTTTGGTTGCAGGGGACATTTTCAGTTTTTATGGCCAAAATGTGCTTTTCAGGGGCTGAAAAGCATGTTTTGGCCGAGTATGATGATTTTCATTAAAACTTAATTTCTATCACTTCGAATGATGCCAAATGAATAACTTACTTGAATTGGACCATTTTACACTATGTCCATTGTAGATTTGTGTCTCTGACAGTTCGTTTGGTTGCAGGGGATATATTCAGTTTTTATGGCCAAAATGTGCTTTTCAGGGGCTGAAAAGCACGTTTTGGCAGAGTATGATAATTTTCATTAAAACTTGATTTCTATCCATTCGAATGATGCCAAATGAATAACTTACTTGAATTGGACCATTTTACACTATGTCCATTGTAGATTTGTGTCTCCGACAGTTCGTTTGGTTGCAGGGGACATATTCAGTTTTTATGGCCAAAATGTGCTTTTCAGGGGCTGAAAAGCACGTTTTGGCCGAGTATGATAATTTTCATTAAAACTTGATTTCTATCCATTCGAATGATGCCAAATGAATAACTTACTTGAATTGGACCATTTTACACTATGTCCATTGTAGATTTGTGTCTCCGACAGTTCGTTTGGTTGCAGGGGACATTTTCAGTTTTTATGGCCAAAATGTGCTTTTCAGAGGCTGAAAAGCATGTTTTGGCCGAGTATGATAATTTTCTTTAAAACTTGATTTCTATCACTTCGAATGATGCCAAATGAATAATTTGCTTGAATTGGACCATTTTACACTATGTCCATTCTAGATTTGTGTCTCTGACAGTTCGTTTGGTTGCAGGGGACATATTCAGTTTTTAAGGCCAAAATGTGCTTTTCAGGGGCTGAAAAGCATGTTTTGGCCGAGTATGATAATTTTCATTAAAACTTGATTTCTATCACTTCGAATGATGCCAAATGAATAATTTGCTTGAATTGGACCATTTTACACTATGTCCATTGTAGATTTGTGTCTCTGACAGTTCGTTTGGTTGCAGGGGACATATTCAGTTTTTATGGCCAAAATGTGCTTTTCAGGGGCTGAAAAGCATGTTTTGGCCGAGTATGATAATTTTCATTAAAACTTGATTTCTATCCATTCGAATGATGCCAAATGAATAACTTACTTGAATTGGACCATTTTACACTATGTCCATTGTAGATTTGTGTCTCCGACAGTTCGTTTGGTTGCAGGGGACATTTTCAGTTTTTATGGCCAAAATGTGCTTTTCAGAGGCTGAAAAGCATGTTTTGGCCGAGTATGATAATTTTCATTAAAACTTGATTTCTATCACTTCGAATGATGCCAAATGAATAATTTGCTTGAATTGGACCATTTTACACTATGTCCATTCTAGATTTGTGTCTCTGACAGTTCGTTTGGTTGCAGGGGACATATTCAGTTTTTATGGCCAAAATGTGCTTTTCAGGGGCTGAAAAGCATGTTTTGGCCGAGTATGGTAATTTTCATTAAAACTTGATTTCTATCACTTCGAATGATGCCAAATGAATAACTTACTTGAATTGGACCATTTTAAATTATGTCCATTGTAGATTTGTGTCTCCGACAGTTCGTTTGGTTGCAGGGGACATTTTCAGTTTTTATGGCCAAAATGTGCTTTTCAGAGGCTGAAAAGCATGTTTTGGCCGAGTATGATAATTTTCATTAAAACTTGATTTCCATCACTTCGAATGATGCCAAATGAATAATTTGCTTGAATTGGACCATTTTACACTATGTCCATTGTAGATTCGTGTCTCTGACAGTTCGTTTGGTTGCAGGGGACATATTCAGTTTTTATGGCCAAAATGTGCTTTTCAGGGGCTGAAAAGCATGTTTTGGCCGAGTATGATAATTTTCATTAAAACTTGATTTCTATCCATTCGAATGATGCCAAATGAATAACTTACTTGAATTGGACCATTTTACACTATGTCCATTGTAGATTTGTGTCTCCGACAGTTCGTTTGGTTGCAGGGGACATTTTCAGTTTTTATGGCCAAAATGTGCTTTTCAGAGGCTGAAAAGCATGTTTTGGCCGAGTATGATAATTTTCATTAAAACTTGATTTCTATCACTTCGAATGATGCCAAATGAATAATTTGCTTGAATTGGACCATTTTACACTATGTCCATTCTAGATTTGTGTCTATGACAGTTCGTTTGGTTGCAGGGGACATATTCAGTTTTTAAGGCCAAAATGTGCTTTTCAGGGGCTGAAAAGCATGTTTTGGCCGAGTATGATAATTTTCATTAAAACTTGATTTCTATCCATTCGAATGATGCCAAATGAATAACTTACTTGAATTGGACCATTTTACACTATGTCCGTTGTAGATTTGTGTCTCTGACAGTTCGTTTGGTTGCAGGGGACATATTCAGTTTTTATGGCCAAAATGTGCTTTTCAGGGGCTGAAAAGCATGTTTTGGCCGAGTATGATAATTTTCATTAAAACTTGATTTCTATCACTTCGAATGATGCCAAATGAATAATTTGCTTGAATTGGACCATTTTACACTATGTCCATTCTAGATTTGTGTCTATGACAGTTCGTTTGGTTGCAGGGGACATATTCAGTTTTTAAGGCCAAAATGTGCTTTTCAGGGGCTGAAAAGCATGTTTTGGCCGAGTATGATAATTTTCATTAAAACTTGATTTCTATCCATTCGAATGATGCCAAATGAATAACTTACTTGAATTGGACCATTTTACACTGTCCGTTGTAGATTTGTGTCTCTGACAGTTCGTTTGGTTGCAGGGGACATATTCAGTTTTTATGGCCAAAATGTGCTTTTCAGGGGCTGAAAAGCATGTTTTGGCCGAGTATGATAATTTTCATTAAAACTTGATTTCTATCACTTCGAATGATGCCAAATGAATAATTTGCTTGAATTGGACCATTTTACACTATGTCCATTCTAGATTTGTGTCTCTGACAGTTCGTTTGGTTGCAGGGGACATATTCAGTTTTTAAGGCCAAAATGTGCTTTTCAGGGGCTGAAAAGCATGTTTTGGCCGAGTATGATAATTTTCATTAAAACTTGATTTCTATCCATTCGAATGATGCCAAATGAATAACTTACTTGAATTGGACCATTTTACACTATGCCCATTGTAGATTTGTGTCTCTGACAGTTCGTTTGGTTGCAGGGGACATATTCAGTTTTTATGGCCAAAATGTGCTTTTCAGGGGCTGAAAAGCATGTTTTGGCCGAGTATGATAATTTTCATTAAAACTTGATTTCTATCACTTCGAATGATGCCAAATGAATAATTTGCTTGAATTGGACCATTTTACACTATGTCCATTCTAGATTTGTGTCTCTGACAGTTCGTTTGGTTGCAGGGGACATATTCAGTTTTTAAGGCCAAAATGTGCTTTTCAGGGGCTGAAAAGCATGTTTTGGCCGAGTATGATAATTTTCATTAAAACTTGATTTCTATCCATTCGAATGATGCCAAATGAATAACTTACTTGAATTGGACCATTTTACACTATGCCCATTGTAGATTTGTGTCTCTGACAGTTCGTTTGGTTGCAGGGGACATATTCAGTTTTTATGGCCAAAATGTGCTTTTCAGAGGCTGAAAAGCATGTTTTGGCCGAGTATGATAATTTTCATTAAAACTTGATTACTATCACTTCGAATGATGCCAAATGAATAACTTACTTGAATTGGACCATTTTACACTATGTCCATTGTAGATTTGTGTCTCTGACAGTTCGTTTGGTTGCAGGGGACATTTTCAGTTTTTATGGCCAAAATTTGCTTTTCAGAGGCTGAAAAGCATGTTTTGGCAGAGTATGATAATTTTCATTAAAACTTAATTTCTATCACTTCGAATGATGCCAAATGAATAACTTACTTGAATTGGACCATTTTACACTATGTCCATTGTAGATTTGTGTCTCCGACAGTTCGTTTGGTTGCAGGGATATATTCAGTTTTTATGGCCAAAATGTGCTTTTCAGGGGCTGAAAAGCACGTTTTGGCAGAGTATGATAATTTTCATTAAAACTTGATTTCTATCCATTCGAATGATGCCAAATGAATAACTTACTTGAATTGGACCATTTTACACTATGTCCATTGTAGATTTGTGTCTCCGACAGTTCGTTTGGTTGCAGGGGACATTTTCAGTTTTTATGGCCAAAATCTGCTTTTCAGAGGCTGAAAAGCATGTTTTGGCCGAGTATGATAATTTTCATTAAAACTTGATTTCTATCACTTCGAATGATGCCAAATGAATAATTTGCTTGAATTGGACCATTTTACACTATGTCCATTGTAGATTTGTGTCTCTGACAGTTCGTTTGGTTGCAGGGGACATATTCAGTTTTTATGGCCAAAATGTGCTTTTCAGGGGCTGAAAAGCATGTTTTGGCCGAGTATGATAATTTTCATTAAAACTTGATTTCTATCCATTCGAATGATGCCAAATGAATAACTTACTTGAATTGGACCATTTTACACTATGTCCATTGTAGATTTGTGTCTCCGACAGTTCGTTTGGTTGCAGGGGACATTTTCAGTTTTTATGGCCAAAATGTGCTTTTCAGAGGCTGAAAAGCATGTTTTGGCCGAGTATGATAATTTTCATTAAAACTTGATTTCTATCCATTCGAATGATGCCAAATGAATAACTTACTTGAATTGGACCATTTTACACTATGTCCATTGTAGATTTGTGTCTCCGACAGTTCGTTTGGTTGCAGGGGACATTTTCAGTTTTTATGGCCAAAATGTGCTTTTCAGAGGCTGAAAAGCATGTTTTGGCCGAGTATGATCATTTTCATTAAAACTTGATTTCTATCACTTCGAATGATGCCAAATGAATAATTTGCTTGAATTGGACCATTTTACACTATGTCCATTCTAGATTTGTGTCTCTGACAGTTCGTTTGGTTGCAGGGGACATATTCAGTTTTTATGGCCAAAATGTGCTTTTCAGGGGCTGAAAAGCATGTTTTGGCCGAGTATGGTAATTTTCATTAAAACTTGATTTCTATCCATTCGAATGATGCCAAATGAATAACTTACTTGAATTGGACCATTTTACACTATGTCCATTGTAGATTTGTGTCTCCGACAGTTCGTTTGGTTGCAGGGGACATTTTCAGTTTTTATGGCCAAAATGTGCTTTTCAGAGGCTGAAAAGCATGTTTTGGCCGAGTATGATAATTTTCATTAAAACTTGATTTCTATCACTTCGAATGATGCCAAATGAATAATTTGCTTGAATTGGACCATTTTACACTATGTCCATTCTAGATTTGTGTCTCTGACAGTTCGTTTGGTTGCAGGGGACATATTCAGTTTTTATGGCCAAAATGTGCTTTTCAGGGGCTGAAAAGCATGTTTTGGCCGAGTATGGTAATTTTCATTAAAACTTGATTTCTATCACTTCGAATGATGCCAAATGAATAACTTACTTGAATTGGACCATTTTACATTATGTCCATTGTAGATTTGTGTCTCCGACAGTTCGTTTGGTTGCAGGGGTCATTTTCAGTTTTTATGGCCAAAATGTGCTTTTCAGAGGCTGAAAAGCATGTTTTGGCCGAGTATGATAATTTTCATTAAAACTTGATTTCCATCACTTCGAATGATGCCAAATGAATAATTTGCTTGAATTGGACCATTTAACACTATGTCCATTGTAGATTCGTGTCTCTGACAGTTCGTTTGGTTGCAGGGGACATATTCAGTTTTTATGGCCAAAATGTGCTTTTCAGGGGCTGAAAAGCATGTTTTGGCCGAGTATGATAATTTTCATTAAAACTTGATTTCTATCCATTCGAATGATGCCAAATGAATAACTTACTTGAATTGGACCATTTTACACTATGTCCATTGTAGATTTGTGTCTCCGACAGTTCGTTTGGTTGCAGGGGACATTTTCAGTTTTTATGGCCAAAATGTGCTTTTCAGAGGCTGAAAAGCATGTTTTGGCCGAGTATGATAATTTTCATTAAAACTTGATTTCTATCACTTCGAATGATGCCAAATGAATAATTTGCTTGAATTGGACCATTTTACACTATGTCCATTCTAGATTTGTGTCTATGACAGTTCGTTTGGTTGCAGGGGACATATTCAGTTTTTAAGGCCAAAATGTGCTTTTCATGGGCTGAAAAGCATGTTTTGGCCGAGTATGATAATTTTCATTAAAACTTGATTTCTATCCATTCGAATGATGCCAAATGAATAACTTACTTGAATTGGACCATTTTACACTATGTCCATTGTAGATTTGTGTCTCTGACAGTTCGTTTGGTTGCAGGGGACATATTCAGTTTTTATGGCCAAAATGTGCTTTTCAGGGGCTGAAAAGCATGTTTTGGCCGAGTATGATAATTTTCATTAAAACTTGATTTCTATCACTTCGAATGATGCCAAATGAATAACTTACTTGAATTGGACCATTTTACACCTATGTCCATTGTAGATTTGTGTCTCTGACAGTTCGTTTGGTTGCAGGGGACATATTCAGTTTTTATGGCCAATTTGTGCTTTTCAGGGGCTGAAAAGCATGTTTTGGCCGAGTATGATAATTTTCATTAAAACTTGATTTCTATCACTTCGAATGATGCCAAATGAATAACTTACTTGAATTGGACCATTTTACACTATGTCCAATGTAGATTTGTGTCTCTGACAGTTCGTTTGGTTGCAGGGGACATATTCAGTTTTTATGGCCAAAATGTGCTTTTCAGGGGCTGAAAAGCATGTTTTGGCCGAGTTTGATAATTTTCATTAAAACTTGATATTTATCACTTCGATTGATGCCAAATGAATAACTTACTTGAATTGGACCATTTTACACTATGTCCATTGTAGATTTGTGTCTCCGACAGTTCGTTTGGTTGCAGGGGACATTTTCAGTTTTTATGGCCAAAATGTGCTTTTCAGAGGCTGAAAAGCATGTTTTGGCCGGGTATGATAATTTTCATTAAAACTTAATTTCTATCACTTCGAATGATGCCAAATGAATAATTTACTTGAATTGTACCATTTTACACTATGTCCATTGTAGATTTGTGTCTCTGACAGTTCATTTGGTTGCAGGGGACATATTCAGTTTTTATGGCCAAAATGTGCTTTTCAGGGGCTGAAAAGCATGTTTTGGCCGAGTATGATAATTTTCATTAAAACTTGATTTCTATCACTTCGAATGATGCCAAATGAATAATTTGCTTGAATTGGACCATTTTACACTATGTCCATTCTAGATTTGTGTCTATGACAGTTCGTTTGGTTGCAGGGGACATATTCAGTTTTTAAGGCCAAAATGTGCTTTTCAGGGGCTGAAAAGCATGTTTTGGCCGAGTATGATAATTTTCATTAAAACTTGATTTCTATCCATTCGAATGATGCCAAATGAATAACTTACTTGAATTGGACCATTTTACACTATGTCCATTGTAGATTTGTGTCTCTGACAGTTCATTTGGTTGCAGGGGACATATTCAGTTTTTATGGCCAAAATGTGCTTTTCAGGGGCTGAAAAGCATGTTTTGGCCGAGTATGATAATTTTCATTAAAACTTAATTTCTATCACTTCGAATGATGCCAAATGAATAACTTACTTGAATTGGACCATTTTACACTATGTCCATTGTAGATTTGTGTCTCCGACAGTTCGTTTGGTTGCAGGGATATATTCAGTTTTTATGGCCAAAATGTGCTTTTCAGGGGCTGAAAAGCACGTTTTGGCAGAGTATGATAATTTTCATTAAAACTTGATTTCTATCCATTCGAATGATGCCAAATGAATAACTTACTTGAATTGGACCATTTTACACTATGTCCATTGTAGATTTGTGTCTCCGACAGTTCGTTTGGTTGCAGGGGACATTTTCAGTTTTTATGGCCAAAATCTGCTTTTCAGAGGCTGAAAAGCATGTTTTGGCCGAGTATGATAATTTTCATTAAAACTTGATTTCTATCACTTCGAATGATGCCAAATGAATAATTTGCTTGAATTGGACCATTTTACACTATGTCCATTGTAGATTTGTGTCTCTGACAGTTCGTTTGGTTGCAGGGGACATATTCAGTTTTTATGGCCAAAATGTGCTTTTCAGGGGCTGAAAAGCATGTTTTGGCCGAGTATGATAATTTTCATTAAAACTTGATTTCTATCCATTCGAATGATGCCAAATGAATAACTTACTTGAATTGGACCATTTTACACTATGTCCATTGTAGATTTGTGTCTCCGACAGTTCGTTTGGTTGCAGGGGACATTTTCAGTTTTTATGGCCAAAATGTGCTTTTCAGAGGCTGAAAAGCATGTTTTGGCCGAGTATGATAATTTTCATTAAAACTTGATTTCTATCACTTCGAATGATGCCAAATGAATAATTTGCTTGAATTGGACCATTTTACACTATGTCCATTCTAGATTTGTGTCTCTGACAGTTCGTTTGGTTGCAGGGGACATATTCAGTTTTTATGGCCAAAATGTGCTTTTCAGGGGCTGAAAAGCATGTTTTGGCCGAGTATGGTAATTTTCATTAAAACTTGATTTCTATCACTTCGAATGATGCCAAATGAATAACTTACTTGAATTGGACCATTTTACATTATGTCCATTGTAGATTTGTGTCTCCGACAGTTCGTTTGGTTGCAGGGGACATTTTCAGTTTTTATGGCCAAAATGTGCTTTTCAGAGGCTGAAAAGCATGTTTTGGCCGAGTATGATAATTTTCATTAAAACTTGATTTCCATCACTTCGAATGATGCCAAATGAATAATTTGCTTGAATTGGACCATTTTACACTATGTCCATTGTAGATTCGTGTCTCTGACAGTTCGTTTGGTTGCAGGGGACATATTCAGTTTTTATGGCCAAAATGTGCTTTTCAGGGGCTGAAAAGCATGTTTTGGCCGAGTATGATAATTTTCATTAAAACTTGATTTCTATCCATTCGAATGATGCCAAATGAATAACTTACTTGAATTGGACCATTTTACACTATGTCCATTGTAGATTTGTGTCTCCGACAGTTCGTTTGGTTGCAGGGGACATTTTCAGTTTTTATGGCCAAAATGTGCTTTTCAGAGGCTGAAAAGCATGTTTTTGCCGAGTATGATAATTTTCATTAAAACTTGATTTCTATCACTTCGAATGATGCCAAATGAATAATTTGCTTGAATTGGACCATTTTACACTATGTCCATTCTAGATTTGTGTCTATGACAGTTCGTTTGGTTGCAGGGGACATATTCAGTTTTTAAGGCCAAAATGTGCTTTTCATGGGCTGAAAAGCATGTTTTGGCCGAGTATGATAATTTTCATTAAAACTTGATTTCTATCCATTCGAATGATGCCAAATGAATAACTTACTTGAATTGGACCATTTTACACTATGTCCATTGTAGATTTGTGTCTCAGACAGTTCGTTTGGTTGCAGGGGACATATTCAGTTTTTATGGCCAAAATGTGCTTTTCAGGGGCTGAAAAGCATGTTTTGGCCGAGTATGATAATTTTCATTAAAACTTGATTTCTATCACTTCGAATGATGCCAAATGAATAACTTACTTGAATTGGACCATTTTACACCTATGTCCATTGTAGATTTGTGTCTCTGACAGTTCGTTTGGTTGCAGGGGACATATTCAGTTTTTATGGCCAAAATGTGCTTTTCAGGGGCTGAAAAGCATGTTTTGGCCGAGTATGATAATTTTCATTAAAACTTGATTTCTATCACTTCGAATGATGCCAAATGAATAACTTACTTGAATTGGACCATTTTACACTATGTCCAATGTAGATTTGTGTCTCTGACAGTTCGTTTGGTTGCAGTGGACATATTCAGTTTTTATGGCCAAAATGTGCTTTTCAGGGGCTGAAAAGCATGTTTTGGCCGAGTTTGATAATTTTCATTAAAACTTGATATTTATCACTTCGATTGATGCCAAATGAATAACTTACTTGAATTGGACCATTTTACACTATGTCCATTGTAGATTTGTGTCTCCGACAGTTCGTTTGGTTGCAGGGGATATTTTCAGTTTTTATGGCCAAAATGTGCTTTTCAGAGGCTGAAAAGCATGTTTTGGCCGGGTATGATAATTTTCATTAAAACTTAATTTCTATCACTTCGAATGATGCCAAATGAATAATTTACTTGAATTGTACCATTTTACACTATGTCCATTGTAGATTTGTGTCTCTGACAGTTCATTTGGTTGCAGGGGACATATTCAGTTTTTATGGCCAAAATGTGCTTTTCAGGGGCTGAAAAGCATGTTTTGGCCGAGTATGATAATTTTCATTAAAACTTGATTTCTATCACTTCGAATGATGCCAAATGAATAACTTACTTGAATTGGACCATTTTACACTATGACAATTGTAGATTTGTGTCTCCGACAGTTCGTTTGGTTGCAGGGGACATTTTCAGTTTTTATGGCCAAAATGTGCTTTTCAGGGGCTGAAAAGCATGTTTTGGCCGAGTATGATGATTTTCATTAAAACTTAATTTCTATCACTTCGAATGATGCCAAATGAATAACTTACTTGAATTGGACCATTTTACACTATGTCCATTGTAGATTTGTGTCTCTGACAGTTCGTTTGGTTGCAGGGGACATATTCAGTTTTTATGGCCAAAATGTGCTTTTCAGGGGCTGAAAAAGCACGTTTTGGCAGAGTATGATAATTTTCATTAAAACTTGATTTCTATCCATTCGAATGATGCCAAATAAATAACTTACTTGAATTGGACCATTTTACACTGTGTCCATTGTAGATTTGTGTCTCCGACAGTTTGTTTGGTTGCAGGGGACATTTTCAGTTTTTATGACCAAAATGTGCTTTTCAGAGGCTGAAAAGCATGTTTTGGCCGAGTATGATAATTTTCATTAAAACTTGATTTCTATCACTTCGAATGATGCCAAATGAATAATTTGCTTGAATTGGACCATTTTACACTATGTCCATTGTAAATTTGTGTCTCTGACAGTTCGTTTGGTTGCAGGGGACATATTCAGTTTTTATGGCCAAAATGTGCTTTTCAGAGGCTGAAAAGCATGTTTTGGCAGAGTATGATAATTTTCATTAAAACTTGATTTCTATCACTTCGAATGATGCCAAATGAATAATTTGCTTGAATTGGACCATTTTACACTATGTCCATTCTAGATTTGTGTCTATGACAGTTCGTTTGGTTGCAGGGGACATATTCAGTTTTTAAGGCCAAAATGTGCTTTTCAGGGGCTGAAAAGCATGTTTTGGCCGAGTATGATAATTTTCATTAAAACTTGATTTCTATCCATTCGAATGATGCCAAATGAATAACTTACTTGAATTGGACCATTTTACACTATGTCCATTGTAGATTTGTGTCTCTGACAGTTCATTTGGTTGCAGGGGACATATTCAGTTTTTATGGCCAAAATGTGCTTTTCAGGGGCTGAAAAGCATGTTTTGGCCGAGTATGATAATTTTCATTAAAACTTAATTTCTATCACTTCGAATGATGCCAAATGAATAACTTACTTGAATTGGACCATTTTACACTATGTCCATTGTAGATTTGTGTCTCCGACAGTTCGTTTGGTTGCAGGGATATATTCAGTTTTTATGGCCAAAATGTGCTTTTCAGGGGCTGAAAAGCACGTTTTGGCAGAGTATGATAATTTTCATTAAAACTTGATTTCTATCCATTCGAATGATGCCAAATGAATAACTTACTTGAATTGGACCATTTTACACTATGTCCATTGTAGATTTGTGTCTCCGACAGTTCGTTTGGTTGCAGGGGACATTTTCAGTTTTTATGGCCAAAATCTGCTTTTCAGAGGCTGAAAAGCATGTTTTGGCCGAGTATGATAATTTTCATTAAAACTTGATTTCTATCACTTCGAATGATGCCAAATGAATAACTTACTTGAATTGGACCATTTTACACCTATGTCCATTGTAGATTTGTGTCTCCGACAGTTCGTTTGGTTGCAGGGGACATATTCAGTTTTTATGGCCAAAATGTGCTTTTCAGGGCCTGAAAAGCATGTTTTGGCAGAGTTTGATAATTTTCATTAAAACTTGATTTCTATCCATTCGAATGATGCCAAATGAATAACTTACTTGAATTGGACCATTTTACACTATGTCCATTGTAGATTTGTGTCTCTGACAGTTCGTTTGGTTGCAGGGGACATATTCAGTTTTTATGGCCAAAATGTGCTTTTCAGGGGCTGAAAAGCATGTTTTGGCCGAGTATGATAATTTTCATTAAAACTTGATTTCTATCACTTCGAATGATGCCAAATGAATAACTTACTTGAATTGGACCATTTTACACTATGTCCAATGTAGATTTGTGTCTCTGACAGTTCGTTTGGTTGCAGGGGACATATTCAGTTTTTATGGCCAAAATGTGCTTTTCAGGGGCTGAAAAGCATGTTTTGGCCGAGTTTGATAATTTTCATTAAAACTTGATATTTATCACTTCGATTGATGCCAAATGAATAACTTACTTGAATTGGACCATTTTACACTATGTCCATTGTAGATTTGTGTCTCCGACAGTTCGTTTGGTTGCAGGGGACATATTCAGTTTTTATGGCCAAAATGTGCTTTTCAGGGGCTGAAAAGCATGTTTTGGCCGAGTATGATAATTTTCATTAAAACTTGATTTCTATCACTTCGAATGATGCCAAATGAATAACTTACTTGAATTGGACCATTTTACACTATGACAATTGTAGATTTGTGTCTCCGACAGTTCGTTTGGTTGCAGGGGACATTTTCAGTTTTTATGGCCAAAATGTGCTTTTCAGGGGCTGAAAAGCATGTTTTGGCCGAGTATGATGATTTTCATTAAAACTTAATTTCTATCACTTCGAATGATGCCAAATGAATAACTTACTTGAATTGGACCATTTTACACTATGTCCATTGTAGATTTGTGTCTCCGACAGTTCGTTTGGTTGCAGGGGACATTTTCAGTTTTTATGGCCAAAATGTGCTTTTCAGAGGCTGAAAAGCATGTTTTGGCAGAGTATGATAATTTTCATTAAAACTTGATTTCTATCACTTCGAATGATGCCAAATGAATAATTTACTTGAATTGGACCATTTTACACTATGTCCATTGTAGATTTGTGTCTCTGACAGTTCGTTTGGTTGCAGGGGACATATTCAGTTTTTATGGCCAAAATGTGCTTTTCAGGGGCTGAAAAGCACGTTTTGGCAGAGTATGATAATTTTCATTAAAACTTGATTTCTATCCATTCGAATGATGCCAAATAAATAACTTACTTGAATTGGACCATTTTACACTGTGTCCATTGTAGATTTGTGTCTCCGACAGTTTGTTTGGTTGAAGGGGACATTTTCAGTTTTTATGGCCAAAATGTGCTTTTCAGAGGCTGAAAAGCATGTTTTGGCCGAGTATGATAATTTTCATTAAAACTTGATTTCTATCACTTCGAATGATGCCAAATGAATAATTTGCTTGAATTGGACCATTTTACACTATGTCCATTGTAGATTTGTGTCTCTGACAGTTCGTTTGTTTGCAGGGGACATATTCAGTTTTTAAGGCCAAAATGTGCTTTTCAGGGGCTGAAAAGCATGTTTTGGCCGAGTATGATAATTTTCATTAAAACTTGATTTCTATCAATTCGAATGATGCCAAATGAATAACTTACTTGAATTGGAAATTTTACACTATGTCCATTGTAGATTTGTGTCTCTGACAGTTCGTTTGGTTGCAGGGGACATATTCAGTTTTTATGGCCAAAATGTGCTTTTCAGAGGCTGAAAAGCATGTTTTGGCAGAGTATGATAATTTTCATTAAAACTTGATTTCTATCCATTCGAATGATGCCAAATGAATAACTTACTTGAATTGGACCATTTTACACTATGCCCATTGTAGATTTGTGTCTCTGACAGTTCGTTTGGTTGCAGGGGACATATTCAGTTTTTATGGCCAAAATGTGCTTTTCAGAGGCTGAAAAGCATGTTTTGGCCGAGTATGATAATTTTCATTAAAACTTGATTACTATCACTTCGAATGATGCCAAATGAATAACTTACTTGAATTGGACCATTTTACACTATGTCCATTGTAGATTTGTGTCTCTGACAGTTCGTTTGGTTGCAGGGGACATTTTCAGTTTTTATGGCCAAAATGTGCTTTTCAGAGGCTGAAAAGCATGTTTTGGCAGAGTATGATAATTTTCATTAAAACTTAATTTCTATCACTTCGAATGATGCCAAATGAATAACTTACTTGAATTGGACCATTTTACACTATGTCCATTGTAGATTTGTGTCTCCGACAGTTCGTTTGGTTGCAGGGATATATTCAGTTTTTATGGCCAAAATGTGCTTTTCAGGGGCTGAAAAGCACGTTTTGGCAGAGTATGATAATTTTCATTAAAACTTGATTTCTATCCATTCGAATGATGCCAAATGAATAACTTACTTGAATTGGACCATTTTACACTATGTCCATTGTAGATTTGTGTCTCCGACAGTTCGTTTGGTTGCAGGGGACATATTCAGTTTTTATGGCCAAAATGTGCTTTTCAGGGGCTGAAAAGCACGTTTTGGCAGAGTATGATAATTTTCATTAAAACTTGATTTCTATCCATTCGAATGATGCCAAATGAATAACTTACTTGAATTGGACCATTTTACACTATGTCCATTGTAGATTTGTGTCTCCGACAGTTCGTTTGGTTGCAGGGGACATTTTCGGTTTTTATGGCCAAAATGTGCTTTTCAGAGGCTGAAAAGCATGTTTTGGCCGAGTATGATAATTTTCATTAAAACTTGATTTCTATCACTTCGAATGATGCCAAATGAATAATTTGCTTGAATTGGACCATTTTACACTATGTCCATTGTAGATTTGTGTCTCTGACAGTTCGTTTGGTTGCAGGGGACATATTCAGTTTTTATGGCCAAAATGTGCTTTTCAGGGGCTGAAAAGCATGTTTTGGCCGAGTATGATAATTTTCATTAAAACTTGATTTCTATCCATTCGAATGATGCCAAATGAATAACTTACTTGAATTGGACCATTTTACACTATGTCCATTGTAGATTTGTGTCTCCGACAGTTCGTTTGGTTGCAGGGGACATTTTCAGTTTTTATGGCCAAAATGTGCTTTTCAGAGCCTGAAAAGCATGTTTTGGCCGAGTATGATAATTTTCATTAAAACTTGATTTCTATCACTTCGAATGATGCCAAATGAATAATTTGCTTGAATTGGACCATTTTACACTATGTCCATTCTAGATTTGTGTCTCTGACAGTTCGTTTGGTTGCAGGGGACATATTCAGTTTTTATGGCCAAAATGTGCTTTTCAGGGGCTGAAAAGCATGTTTTGGCCGAGTATGGTAATTTTCATTAAAACTTGATTTCTATCACTTCGAATGATGCCAAATGAATAACTTACTTGAATTGGACCATTTTACATTATGTCCATTGTAGATTTGTGTCTCCGACAGTTCGTTTGGTTGCAGGGGACATTTTCAGTTTTTATGGCCAAAATGTGCTTTTCAGGGGCTGAAAAGCATGTTTTGGCCGAGTATGATAATTTTCATTAAAACTTGATTTCTATCCATTCGAATGATGCCAAATGAATAACTTACTTGAATTGGACCATTTTACACTATGTCCATTGTAGATTTGTGTCTCCGACAGTTCGTTTGGTTGCAGGGGACATTTTCAGTTTTTATGGCCAAAATGTGCTTTTCAGAGGCTGAAAAGCATGTTTTGGCCGAGTATGATAATTTTCATTAAAACTTGATTTCTATCACTTCGAATGATGCCAAATGAATAATTTGCTTGAATTGGACCATTTTACACTATGTCCATTCTAGATTTGTGTCTATGACAGTTCGTTTGGTTGCAGGGGACATATTCAGTTTTTAAGGCCAAAATGTGCTTTTCAGGGGCTGAAAAGCATGTTTTGGCCGAGTATGATAATTTTCATTAAAACTTGATTTCTATCCATTCGAATGATGCCAAATGAATAACTTACTTGAATTGGACCATTTTACACTATGTCCATTGTAGATTTGTGTCTCTGACAGTTCGTTTGGTTGCAGGGGACATTTTCAGTTTTTATGGCCAAAATGTGCTTTTCAGAGGCTGAAAAGCATGTTTTGGCAGAGTATGATAATTTTCATTAAAACTTAATTTCTATCACTTCGAATGATGCCAAATGAATAACTTACTTGAATTGGACCATTTTACACTATGTCCATTGTAGATTTGTGTCTCCGACAGTTCGTTTGGTTGCAGGGATATATTCAGTTTTTATGGCCAAAATGTGCTTTTCAGGGGCTGAAAAGCACGTTTTGGCAGAGTATGATAATTTTCATTAAAACTTGATTTCTATCCATTCGAATGATGCCAAATGAATAACTTACTTGAATTGGACCATTTTACACTATGTCCATTGTAGATTTGTGTCTCCGACAGTTCGTTTGGTTGCAGGGGACATATTCAGTTTTTATGGCCAAAATGTGCTTTTCAGGGGCTGAAAAGCACGTTTTGGCAGAGTATGATAATTTTCATTAAAACTTGATTTCTATCCATTCGAATGATGCCAAATGAATAACTTACTTGAATTGGACCATTTTACACTATGTCCATTGTAGATTTGTGTCTCCGACAGTTCGTTTGGTTGCAGGGGACATTTTCGGTTTTTATGGCCAAAATGTGCTTTTCAGAGGCTGAAAAGCATGTTTTGGCCGAGTATGATAATTTTCATTAAAACTTGATTTCTATCACTTCGAATGATGCCAAATGAATAATTTGCTTGAATTGGACCATTTTACACTATGTCCATTGTAGATTTGTGTCTCTGACAGTTCGTTTGGTTGCAGGGGACATATTCAGTTTTTATGGCCAAAATGTGCTTTTCAGGGGCTGAAAAGCATGTTTTGGCCGAGTATGATAATTTTCATTAAAACTTGATTTCTATCCATTCGAATGATGCCAAATGAATAACTTACTTGAATTGGACCATTTTACACTATGTCCATTGTAGATTTGTGTCTCCGACAGTTCGTTTGGTTGCAGGGGACATTTTCAGTTTTTATGGCCAAAATGTGCTTTTCAGAGCCTGAAAAGCATGTTTTGGCCGAGTATGATAATTTTCATTAAAACTTGATTTCTATCACTTCGAATGATGCCAAATGAATAATTTGCTTGAATTGGACCATTTTACACTATGTCCATTCTAGATTTGTGTCTCTGACAGTTCGTTTGGTTGCAGGGGACATATTCAGTTTTTATGGCCAAAATGTGCTTTTCAGGGGCTGAAAAGCATGTTTTGGCCGAGTATGGTAATTTTCATTAAAACTTGATTTCTATCACTTCGAATGATGCCAAATGAATAACTTACTTGAATTGGACCATTTTACATTATGTCCATTGTAGATTTGTGTCTCCGACAGTTCGTTTGGTTGCAGGGGACATTTTCAGTTTTTATGGCCAAAATGTGCTTTTCAGGGGCTGAAAAGCATGTTTTGGCCGAGTATGATAATTTTCATTAAAACTTGATTTCTATCCATTCGAATGATGCCAAATGAATAACTTACTTGAATTGGACCATTTTACACTATGTCCATTGTAGATTTGTGTCTCCGACAGTTCGTTTGGTTGCAGGGGACATTTTCAGTTTTTATGGCCAAAATGTGCTTTTCAGAGGCTGAAAAGCATGTTTTGGCCGAGTATGATAATTTTCATTAAAACTTGATTTCTATCACTTCGAATGATGCCAAATGAATAATTTGCTTGAATTGGACCATTTTACACTATGTCCATTCTAGATTTGTGTCTATGACAGTTCGTTTGGTTGCAGGGGACATATTCAGTTTTTAAGGCCAAAATGTGCTTTTCAGGGGCTGAAAAGCATGTTTTGGCCGAGTATGATAATTTTCATTAAAACTTGATTTCTATCCATTCGAATGATGCCAAATGAATAACTTACTTGAATTGGACCATTTTACACTATGTCCGTTGTAGATTTGTGTCTCTGACAGTTCGTTTGGTTGCAGGGGACATATTCAGTTTTTATGGCCAAAATGTGCTTTTCAGGGGCTGAAAAGCATGTTTTGGCCGAGTATGATAATTTTCATTAAAACTTGATTTCTATCACTTCGAATGATGCCAAATGAATAATTTGCTTGAATTGGACCATTTTACACTATGTCCATTCTAGATTTGTGTCTATGACAGTTCGTTTGGTTGCAGGGGACATATTCAGTTTTTAAGGCCAAAATGTGCTTTTCAGGGGCTGAAAAGCATGTTTTGGCCGAGTATGATAATTTTCATTAAAACTTGATTTCTATCCATTCGAATGATGCCAAATGAATAACTTACTTGAATTGGACCATTTTACACTATGTCCGTTGTAGATTTGTGTCTCTGACAGTTCGTTTGGTTGCAGGGGACATATTCAGTTTTTATGGCCAAAATGTGCTTTTCAGGGGCTGAAAAGCATGTTTTGGCCGAGTATGATAATTTTCATTAAAACTTGATTTCTATCACTTCGAATGATGCCAAATGAATAATTTGCTTGAATTGGACCATTTTACACTATGTCCATTCTAGATTTGTGTCTCTGACAGTTCGTTTGGTTGCAGGGGACATATTCAGTTTTTAAGGCCAAAATGTGCTTTTCAGGGGCTGAAAAGCATGTTTTGGCCGAGTATGATAATTTTCATTAAAACTTGATTTCTATCCATTCGAATGATGCCAAATGAATAACTTACTTGAATTGGACCATTTTACACTATGCCCATTGTAGATTTGTGTCTCTGACAGTTCGTTTGGTTGCAGGGGACATATTCAGTTTTTATGGCCAAAATGTGCTTTTCAGGGGCTGAAAAGCATGTTTTGGCCGAGTATGATAATTTTCATTAAAACTTGATTTCTATCACTTCGAATGATGCCAAATGAATAATTTGCTTGAATTGGACCATTTTACACTATGTCCATTCTAGATTTGTGTCTCTGACAGTTCGTTTGGTTGCAGGGGACATATTCAGTTTTTAAGGCCAAAATGTGCTTTTCAGGGGCTGAAAAGCATGTTTTGGCCGAGTATGATAATTTTCATTAAAACTTGATTTCTATCCATTCGAATGATGCCAAATGAATAACTTACTTGAATTGGACCATTTTACACTATGCCCATTGTAGATTTGTGTCTCTGACAGTTCGTTTGGTTGCAGGGGACATATTCAGTTTTTATGGCCAAAATGTGCTTTTCAGAGGCTGAAAAGCATGTTTTGGCCGAGTATGATAATTTTCATTAAAACTTGATTACTATCACTTCGAATGATGCCAAATGAATAACTTACTTGAATTGGACCATTTTACACTATGTCCATTGTAGATTTGTGTCTCTGACAGTTCGTTTGGTTGCAGGGGACATTTTCAGTTTTTATGGCCAAAATTTGCTTTTCAGAGGCTGAAAAGCATGTTTTGGCAGAGTATGATAATTTTCATTAAAACTTAATTTCTATCACTTCGAATGATGCCAAATGAATAACTTACTTGAATTGGACCATTTTACACTATGTCCATTGTAGATTTGTGTCTCCGACAGTTCGTTTGGTTGCAGGGATATATTCAGTTTTTATGGCCAAAATGTGCTTTTCAGGGGCTGAAAAGCACGTTTTGGCAGAGTATGATAATTTTCATTAAAACTTGATTTCTATCCATTCGAATGATGCCAAATGAATAACTTACTTGAATTGGACCATTTTACACTATGTCCATTGTAGATTTGTGTCTCCGACAGTTCGTTTGGTTGCAGGGGACATTTTCAGTTTTTATGGCCAAAATCTGCTTTTCAGAGGCTGAAAAGCATGTTTTGGCCGAGTATGATAATTTTCATTAAAACTTGATTTCTATCACTTCGAATGATGCCAAATGAATAATTTGCTTGAATTGGACCATTTTACACTATGTCCATTGTAGATTTGTGTCTCTGACAGTTCGTTTGGTTGCAGGGGACATATTCAGTTTTTATGGCCAAAATGTGCTTTTCAGGGGCTGAAAAGCATGTTTTGGCCGAGTATGATAATTTTCATTAAAACTTGATTTCTATCCATTCGAATGATGCCAAATGAATAACTTACTTGAATTGGACCATTTTACACTATGTCCATTGTAGATTTGTGTCTCCGACAGTTCGTTTGGTTGCAGGGGACATTTTCAGTTTTTATGGCCAAAATGTGCTTTTCAGAGGCTGAAAAGCATGTTTTGGCCGAGTATGATAATTTTCATTAAAACTTGATTTCTATCCATTCGAATGATGCCAAATGAATAACTTACTTGAATTGGACCATTTTACACTATGTCCATTGTAGATTTGTGTCTCCGACAGTTCGTTTGGTTGCAGGGGACATTTTCAGTTTTTATGGCCAAAATGTGCTTTTCAGAGGCTGAAAAGCATGTTTTGGCCGAGTATGATCATTTTCATTAAAACTTGATTTCTATCACTTCGAATGATGCCAAATGAATAATTTGCTTGAATTGGACCATTTTACACTATGTCCATTCTAGATTTGTGTCTCTGACAGTTCGTTTGGTTGCAGGGGACATATTCAGTTTTTATGGCCAAAATGTGCTTTTCAGGGGCTGAAAAGCATGTTTTGGCCGAGTATGGTAATTTTCATTAAAACTTGATTTCTATCCATTCGAATGATGCCAAATGAATAACTTACTTGAATTGGACCATTTTACACTATGTCCATTGTAGATTTGTGTCTCCGACAGTTCGTTTGGTTGCAGGGGACATTTTCAGTTTTTATGGCCAAAATGTGCTTTTCAGAGGCTGAAAAGCATGTTTTGGCCGAGTATGATAATTTTCATTAAAACTTGATTTCTATCACTTCGAATGATGCCAAATGAATAATTTGCTTGAATTGGACCATTTTACACTATGTCCATTCTAGATTTGTGTCTCTGACAGTTCGTTTGGTTGCAGGGGACATATTCAGTTTTTATGGCCAAAATGTGCTTTTCAGGGGCTGAAAAGCATGTTTTGGCCGAGTATGGTAATTTTCATTAAAACTTGATTTCTATCACTTCGAATGATGCCAAATGAATAACTTACTTGAATTGGACCATTTTACATTATGTCCATTGTAGATTTGTGTCTCCGACAGTTCGTTTGGTTGCAGGGGTCATTTTCAGTTTTTATGGCCAAAATGTGCTTTTCAGAGGCTGAAAAGCATGTTTTGGCCGAGTATGATAATTTTCATTAAAACTTGATTTCCATCACTTCGAATGATGCCAAATGAATAATTTGCTTGAATTGGACCATTTTACACTATGTCCATTGTAGATTCGTGTCTCTGACAGTTCGTTTGGTTGCAGGGGACATATTCAGTTTTTATGGCCAAAATGTGCTTTTCAGGGGCTGAAAAGCATGTTTTGGCCGAGTATGATAATTTTCATTAAAACTTGATTTCTATCCATTCGAATGATGCCAAATGAATAACTTACTTGAATTGGACCATTTTACACTATGTCCATTGTAGATTTGTGTCTCCGACAGTTCGTTTGGTTGCAGGGGACATTTTCAGTTTTTATGGCCAAAATGTGCTTTTCAGAGGCTGAAAAGCATGTTTTGGCCGAGTATGATAATTTTCATTAAAACTTGATTTCTATCACTTCGAATGATGCCAAATGAATAATTTGCTTGAATTGGACCATTTTACACTATGTCCATTCTAGATTTGTGTCTATGACAGTTCGTTTGGTTGCAGGGGACATATTCAGTTTTTAAGGCCAAAATGTGCTTTTCATGGGCTGAAAAGCATGTTTTGGCCGAGTATGATAATTTTCATTAAAACTTGATTTCTATCCATTCGAATGATGCCAAATGAATAACTTACTTGAATTGGACCATTTTACACTATGTCCATTGTAGATTTGTGTCTCTGACAGTTCGTTTGGTTGCAGGGGACATATTCAGTTTTTATGGCCAAAATGTGCTTTTCAGGGGCTGAAAAGCATGTTTTGGCCGAGTATGATAATTTTCATTAAAACTTGATTTCTATCACTTCGAATGATGCCAAATGAATAACTTACTTGAATTGGACCATTTTACACCTATGTCCATTGTAGATTTGTGTCTCTGACAGTTCGTTTGGTTGCAGGGGACATATTCAGTTTTTATGGCCAAAATGTGCTTTTCAGGGGCTGAAAAGCATGTTTTGGCCGAGTATGATAATTTTCATTAAAACTTGATTTCTATCACTTCGAATGATGCCAAATGAATAACTTACTTGAATTGGACCATTTTACACTATGTCCAATGTAGATTTGTGTCTCTGACAGTTCGTTTGGTTGCAGGGGACATATTCAGTTTTTATGGCCAAAATGTGCTTTTCAGGGGCTGAAAAGCATGTTTTGGCCGAGTTTGATAATTTTCATTAAAACTTGATATTTATCACTTCGATTGATGCCAAATGAATAACTTACTTGAATTGGACCATTTTACACTATGTCCATTGTAGATTTGTGTCTCCGACAGTTCGTTTGGTTGCAGGGGACATTTTCAGTTTTTATGGCCAAAATGTGCTTTTCAGAGGCTGAAAAGCATGTTTTGGCCGGGTATGATAATTTTCATTAAAACTTAATTTCTATCACTTCGAATGATGCCAAATGAATAATTTACTTGAATTGTACCATTTTACACTATGTCCATTGTAGATTTGTGTCTCTGACAGTTCATTTGGTTGCAGGGGACATATTCAGTTTTTATGGCCAAAATGTGCTTTTCAGGGGCTGAAAAGCATGTTTTGGCCGAGTATGATAATTTTCATTAAAACTTGATTTCTATCACTTCGAATGATGCCAAATGAATAATTTGCTTGAATTGGACCATTTTACACTATGTCCATTCTAGATTTGTGTCTATGACAGTTCGTTTGGTTGCAGGGGACATATTCAGTTTTTAAGGCCAAAATGTGCTTTTCAGGGGCTGAAAAGCATGTTTTGGCCGAGTATGATAATTTTCATTAAAACTTGATTTCTATCCATTCGAATGATGCCAAATGAATAACTTACTTGAATTGGACCATTTTACACTATGTCCATTGTAGATTTGTGTCTCTGACAGTTCATTTGGTTGCAGGGGACATATTCAGTTTTTATGGCCAAAATGTGCTTTTCAGGGGCTGAAAAGCATGTTTTGGCCGAGTATGATAATTTTCATTAAAACTTAATTTCTATCACTTCGAATGATGCCAAATGAATAACTTACTTGAATTGGACCATTTTACACTATGTCCATTGTAGATTTGTGTCTCCGACAGTTCGTTTGGTTGCAGGGATATATTCAGTTTTTATGGCCAAAATGTGCTTTTCAGGGGCTGAAAAGCACGTTTTGGCAGAGTATGATAATTTTCATTAAAACTTGATTTCTATCCATTCGAATGATGCCAAATGAATAACTTACTTGAATTGGACCATTTTACACTATGTCCATTGTAGATTTGTGTCTCCGACAGTTCGTTTGGTTGCAGGGGACATTTTCAGTTTTTATGGCCAAAATCTGCTTTTCAGAGGCTGAAAAGCATGTTTTGGCCGAGTATGATAATTTTCATTAAAACTTGATTTCTATCACTTCGAATGATGCCAAATGAATAATTTGCTTGAATTGGACCATTTTACACTATGTCCATTGTAGATTTGTGTCTCTGACAGTTCGTTTGGTTGCAGGGGACATATTCAGTTTTTATGGCCAAAATGTGCTTTTCAGGGGCTGAAAAGCATGTTTTGGCCGAGTATGATAATTTTCATTAAAACTTGATTTCTATCCATTCGAATGATGCCAAATGAATAACTTACTTGAATTGGACCATTTTACACTATGTCCATTGTAGATTTGTGTCTCCGACAGTTCGTTTGGTTGCAGGGGACATTTTCAGTTTTTATGGCCAAAATGTGCTTTTCAGAGGCTGAAAAGCATGTTTTGGCCGAGTATGATAATTTTCATTAAAACTTGATTTCTATCACTTCGAATGATGCCAAATGAATAATTTGCTTGAATTGGACCATTTTACACTATGTCCATTCTAGATTTGTGTCTCTGACAGTTCGTTTGGTTGCAGGGGACATATTCAGTTTTTATGGCCAAAATGTGCTTTTCAGGGGCTGAAAAGCATGTTTTGGCCGAGTATGGTAATTTTCATTAAAACTTGATTTCTATCACTTCGAATGATGCCAAATGAATAACTTACTTGAATTGGACCATTTTACATTATGTCCATTGTAGATTTGTGTCTCCGACAGTTCGTTTGGTTGCAGGGGACATTTTCAGTTTTTATGGCCAAAATGTGCTTTTCAGAGGCTGAAAAGCATGTTTTGGCCGAGTATGATAATTTTCATTAAAACTTGATTTCCATCACTTCGAATGATGCCAAATGAATAATTTGCTTGAATTGGACCATTTTACACTATGTCCATTGTAGATTCGTGTCTCTGACAGTTCGTTTGGTTGCAGGGGACATATTCAGTTTTTATGGCCAAAATGTGCTTTTCAGGGGCTGAAAAGCATGTTTTGGCCGAGTATGATAATTTTCATTAAAACTTGATTTCTATCCATTCGAATGATGCCAAATGAATAACTTACTTGAATTGGACCATTTTACACTATGTCCATTGTAGATTTGTGTCTCCGACAGTTCGTTTGGTTGCAGGGGACATTTTCAGTTTTTATGGCCAAAATGTGCTTTTCAGAGGCTGAAAAGCATGTTTTTGCCGAGTATGATAATTTTCATTAAAACTTGATTTCTATCACTTCGAATGATGCCAAATGAATAATTTGCTTGAATTGGACCATTTTACACTATGTCCATTCTAGATTTGTGTCTATGA
Organism: Stigmatopora argus; assembly: GCF_051989625.1. Lineage (NCBI taxonomy): Eukaryota > Metazoa > Chordata > Actinopteri > Syngnathiformes > Syngnathidae > Stigmatopora > Stigmatopora argus. Next base: position 415,640 of record NC_135405.1, on the reverse strand, counting down.
CAGTTCGTTTGGTTGCAGGGGACATATTCAGTTTTTAAGGCCAAAATGTGCTTTTCATGGGCTGAAAAGCATGTTTTGGCCGAGTATGATAATTTTCATTAAAACTTGATTTCTATCCATTCGAATGATGCCAAATGAATAACTTACTTGAATTGGACCATTTTACACTATGTCCATTGTAGATTTGTGTCTCAGACAGTTCGTTTGGTTGCAGGGGACATATTCAGTTTTTATGGCCAAAATGTGCTTTTCAGGGGCTGAAAAGCATGTTTTGGCCGAGTATGATAATTTTCATTAAAACTTGATTTCTATCACTTCGAATGATGCCAAATGAATAACTTACTTGAATTGGACCATTTTACACCTATGTCCATTGTAGATTTGTGTCTCTGACAGTTCGTTTGGTTGCAGGGGACATATTCAGTTTTTATGGCCAAAATGTGCTTTTCAGGGGCTGAAAAGCATGTTTTGGCCGAGTATGATAATTTTCATTAAAACTTGATTTCTATCACTTCGAATGATGCCAAATGAATAACTTACTTGAATTGGACCATTTTACACTATGTCCAATGTAGATTTGTGTCTCTGACAGTTCGTTTGGTTGCAGTGGACATATTCAGTTTTTATGGCCAAAATGTGCTTTTCAGGGGCTGAAAAGCATGTTTTGGCCGAGTTTGATAATTTTCATTAAAACTTGATATTTATCACTTCGATTGATGCCAAATGAATAACTTACTTGAATTGGACCATTTTACACTATGTCCATTGTAGATTTGTGTCTCCGACAGTTCGTTTGGTTGCAGGGGACATTTTCAGTTTTTATGGCCAAAATGTGCTTTTCAGAGGCTGAAAAGCATGTTTTGGCCGGGTATGATAATTTTCATTAAAACTTAATTTCTATCACTTCGAATGATGCCAAATGAATAATTTACTTGAATTGTACCATTTTACACTATGTCCATTGTAGATTTGTGTCTCTGACAGTTCATTTGGTTGCAGGGGACATATTCAGTTTTTATGGCCAAAATGTGCTTTTCAGGGGCTGAAAAGCATGTTTTGGCCGAGTATGATAATTTTCATTAAAACTTGATTTCTATCACTTCGAATGATGCCAAATGAATAACTTACTTGAATTGGACCATTTTACACTATGACAATTGTAGATTTGTGTCTCCGACAGTTCGTTTGGTTGCAGGGGACATTTTCAGTTTTTATGGCCAAAATGTGCTTTTCAGGGGCTGAAAAGCATGTTTTGGCCGAGTATGATGATTTTCATTAAAACTTAATTTCTATCACTTCGAATGATGCCAAATGAATAACTTACTTGAATTGGACCATTTTACACTATGTCCATTGTAGATTTGTGTCTCTGACAGTTCGTTTGGTTGCAGGGGACATATTCAGTTTTTATGGCCAAAATGTGCTTTTCAGGGGCTGAAAAAGCACGTTTTGGCAGAGTATGATAATTTTCATTAAAACTTGATTTCTATCCATTCGAATGATGCCAAATAAATAACTTACTTGAATTGGACCATTTTACACTGTGTCCATTGTAGATTTGTGTCTCCGACAGTTTGTTTGGTTGCAGGGGACATTTTCAGTTTTTATGACCAAAATGTGCTTTTCAGAGGCTGAAAAGCATGTTTTGGCCGAGTATGATAATTTTCATTAAAACTTGATTTCTATCACTTCGAATGATGCCAAATGAATAATTTGCTTGAATTGGACCATTTTACACTATGTCCATTGTAAATTTGTGTCTCTGACAGTTCGTTTGGTTGCAGGGGACATATTCAGTTTTTATGGCCAAAATGTGCTTTTCAGAGGCTGAAAAGCATGTTTTGGCAGAGTATGATAATTTTCATTAAAACTTGATTTCTATCACTTCGAATGATGCCAAATGAATAATTTGCTTGAATTGGACCATTTTACACTATGTCCATTCTAGATTTGTGTCTATGACAGTTCGTTTGGTTGCAGGGGACATATTCAGTTTTTAAGGCCAAAATGTGCTTTTCAGGGGCTGAAAAGCATGTTTTGGCCGAGTATGATAATTTTCATTAAAACTTGATTTCTATCCATTCGAATGATGCCAAATGAATAACTTACTTGAATTGGACCATTTTACACTATGTCCATTGTAGATTTGTGTCTCTGACAGTTCATTTGGTTGCAGGGGACATATTCAGTTTTTATGGCCAAAATGTGCTTTTCAGGGGCTGAAAAGCATGTTTTGGCCGAGTATGATAATTTTCATTAAAACTTAATTTCTATCACTTCGAATGATGCCAAATGAATAACTTACTTGAATTGGACCATTTTACACTATGTCCATTGTAGATTTGTGTCTCCGACAGTTCGTTTGGTTGCAGGGATATATTCAGTTTTTATGGCCAAAATGTGCTTTTCAGGGGCTGAAAAGCACGTTTTGGCAGAGTATGATAATTTTCATTAAAACTTGATTTCTATCCATTCGAATGATGCCAAATGAATAACTTACTTGAATTGGACCATTTTACACTATGTCCATTGTAGATTTGTGTCTCCGACAGTTCGTTTGGTTGCAGGGGACATTTTCAGTTTTTATGGCCAAAATCTGCTTTTCAGAGGCTGAAAAGCATGTTTTGGCCGAGTATGATAATTTTCATTAAAACTTGATTTCTATCACTTCGAATGATGCCAAATGAATAATTTGCTTGAATTGGACCATTTTACACTATGTCCATTGTAGATTTGTGTCTCTGACAGTTCGTTTGGTTGCAGGGGACATATTCAGTTTTTATGGCCAAAATGTGCTTTTCAGGGGCTGAAAAGCATGTTTTGGCCGAGTATGATAATTTTCATTAAAACTTGATTTCTATCCATTCGAATGATGCCAAATGAATAACTTACTTGAATTGGACCATTTTACACTATGTCCATTGTAGATTTGTGTCTCCGACAGTTCGTTTGGTTGCAGGGGACATTTTCAGTTTTTATGGCCAAAATGTGCTTTTCAGAGGCTGAAAAGCATGTTTTGGCCGAGTATGATAATTTTCATTAAAACTTGATTTCTATCACTTCGAATGATGCCAAATGAATAATTTGCTTGAATTGGACCATTTTACACTATGTCCATTCTAGATTTGTGTCTCTGACAGTTCGTTTGGTTGCAGGGGACATATTCAGTTTTTATGGCCAAAATGTGCTTTTCAGGGGCTGAAAAGCATGTTTTGGCCGAGTATGGTAATTTTCATTAAAACTTGATTTCTATCACTTCGAATGATGCCAAATGAATAACTTACTTGAATTGGACCATTTTACATTATGTCCATTGTAGATTTGTGTCTCCGACAGTTCGTTTTGTTGCAGGGGACATTTTCAGTTTTTATGGCCAAAATGTGCTTTTCAGAGGCTGAAAAGCATGTTTTGGCCGAGTATGATAATTTTCATTAAAACTTGATTTCCATCACTTCGAATGATGCCAAATGAATAATTTGCTTGAATTGGACCATTTTACACTATGTCCATTGTAGATTCGTGTCTCTGACAGTTCGTTTGGTTGCAGGGGACATATTCAGTTTTTATGGCCAAAATGTGCTTTTCAGGGGCTGAAAAGCATGTTTTGGCCGAGTATGATAATTTTCATTAAAACTTGATTTCTATCCATTCGAATGATGCCAAATGAATAACTTACTTGAATTGGACCATTTTACACTATGTCCATTGTAGATTTGTGTCTCCGACAGTTCGTTTGGTTGCAGGGGACATTTTCAGTTTTTATGGCCAAAATGTGCTTTTCAGAGGCTGAAAAGCATGTTTTGGCCGAGTATGATAATTTTCATTAAAACTTGATTTCTATCACTTCGAATGATGCCAAATGAATAATTTGCTTGAATTGGACCATTTTACACTATGTCCATTCTAGATTTGTGTCTATGACAGTTCGTTTGGTTGCAGGGGACATATTCAGTTTTTAAGGCCAAAATGTGCTTTTCATGGGCTGAAAAGCATGTTTTGGCCGAGTATGATAATTTTCATTAAAACTTGATTTCTATCCATTCGAATGATGCCAAATGAATAACTTACTTGAATTGGACCATTTTACACTATGTCCATTGTAGATTTGTGTCTCAGACAGTTCGTTTGGTTGCAGGGGACATATTCAGTTTTTATGGCCAAAATGTGCTTTTCAGGGGCTGAAAAGCATGTTTTGGCCGAGTATGATAATTTTCATTAAAACTTGATTTCTATCACTTCGAATGATGCCAAATGAATAACTTACTTGAATTGGACCATTTTACACCTATGTCCATTGTAGATTTGTGTCTCTGACAGTTCGTTTGGTTGCAGGGGACATATTCAGTTTTTATGGCCAAAATGTGCTTTTCAGGGGCTGAAAAGCATGTTTTGGCCGAGTATGATAATTTTCATTAAAACTTGATTTCTATCACTTCGAATGATGCCAAATGAATAACTTACTTGAATTGGACCATTTTACACTATGTCCAATGTAGATTTGTGTCTCTGACAGTTCGTTTGGTTGCAGGGGACATATTCAGTTTTTATGGCCAAAATGTGCTTTTCAGGGGCTGAAAAGCATGTTTTGGCCGAGTTTGATAATTTTCATTAAAACTTGATATTTATCACTTCGATTGATGCCAAATGAATAACTTACTTGAATTGGACCATTTTACACTATGTCCATTGTAGATTTGTGTCTCCGACAGTTCGTTTGGTTGCAGGGGACATTTTCAGTTTTTATGGCCAAAATGTGCTTTTCAGAGGCTGAAAAGCATGTTTTGGCCGGGTATGATAATTTTCATTAAAACTTAATTTCTATCACTTCGAATGATGCCAAATGAATAATTTACTTGAATTGTACCATTTTACACTATGTCCATTGTAGATTTGTGTCTCTGACAGTTCATTTGGTTGCAGGGGACATATTCAGTTTTTATGGCCAAAATGTGCTTTTCAGGGGCTGAAAAGCATGTTTTGGCCGAGTATGATAATTTTCATTAAAACTTGATTTCTATCACTTCGAATGATGCCAAATGAATAACTTACTTGAATTGGACCATTTTACACTATGACAATTGTAGATTTGTGTCTCCGACAGTTCGTTTGGTTGCAGGGGACATTTTCAGTTTTTATGGCCAAAATGTGCTTTTCAGGGGCTGAAAAGCATGTTTTGGCCGAGTATGATGATTTTCATTAAAACTTAATTTCTATCACTTCGAATGATGCCAAATGAATAACTTACTTGAATTGGACCATTTTACACTATGTCCATTGTAGATTTGTGTCTCTGACAGTTCGTTTGGTTGCAGGGGACATATTCAGTTTTTATGGCCAAAATGTGCTTTTCAGGGGCTGAAAAAGCACGTTTTGGCAGAGTATGATAATTTTCATTAAAACTTGATTTCTATCCATTCGAATGATGCCAAATAAATAACTTACTTGAATTGGACCATTTTACACTGTGTCCATTGTAGATTTGTGTCTCCGACAGTTTGTTTGGTTGCAGGGGACATTTTCAGTTTTTATGACCAAAATGTGCTTTTCAGAGGCTGAAAAGCATGTTTTGGCCGAGTATGATAATTTTCATTAAAACTTGATTTCTATCACTTCGAATGATGCCAAATGAATAATTTGCTTGAATTGGACCATTTTACACTATGTCCATTGTAAATTTGTGTCTCTGACAGTTCGTTTGGTTGCAGGGGACATATTCAGTTTTTATGGCCAAAATGTGCTTTTCAGAGGCTGAAAAGCATGTTTTGGCAGAGTATGATAATTTTCATTAAAACTTGATTTCTATCACTTCGAATGATGCCAAATGAATAATTTGCTTGAATTGGACCATTTTACACTATGTCCATTCTAGATTTGTGTCTCTGACAGTTCGTTTGGTTGCAGGGGACATATTCAGTTTTTAAGGCCAAAATGTGCTTTTCAGGGGCTGAAAAGCATGTTTTGGCCGAGTATGATAATTTTCATTAAAACTTGATTTCTATCCATTCGAATGATGCCAAATGAATAACTTACTTGAATTGGACCATTTTACACTATGCCCATTGTAGATTTTTGTCTCTGACAGTTCGTTTGGTTGCAGGGGACATATTCAGTTTTTATGGCCAAAATGTGCTTTTCAGAGGCTGAAAAGCATGTTTTGGCCGAGTATGATAATTTTCATTAAAACTTGATTACTATCACTTCGAATGATGCCAAATGAATAACTTACTTGAATTGGACCATTTTACACTATGTCCATTGTAGATTTGTGTCTCCGACAGTTCGTTTGGTTGCAGGGGACATTTTCAGTTTTTATGGCCAAAATGTGCTTTTCAGAGGCTGAAAAGCATGTTTTGGCAGAGTATGATAATTTTCATTAAAACTTAATTTCTATCACTTCGAATGATGCCAAATGAATAACTTACTTGAATTGGACCATTTTACACTATGTCCATTGTAGATGTGTGTCTCCGACAGTTCGTTTGGTTGCAGGGATATATTCAGTTTTTATGGCCAAAATGTGCTTTTCAGGGGCTGAAAAGCATGTTTTGGCAGAGTATGATAATTTTCATTAAAACTTGATTTCTATCCATTCGAATGATGCCAAATGAATAACTTACTTGAATTGGACCATTTTACACTATGTCCATTGTAGATTTGTGTCTCCGACAGTTCGTTTGGTTGCAGGGGACATATTCAGTTTTTATGGCCAAAATGTGCTTTTCAGGGGCTGAAAAGCACGTTTTGGCAGAGTATGATAATTTTCATTCAAACTTGATTTCTATCCATTCGAATGATGCCAAATGAATAACTTACTTGAATTGGACCATTTTACACTATGTCCATTGTAGATTTGTGTCTCCGACAGTTCGTTTGGTTGCAGGGGACATTTTCAGTTTTTATGGCCAAAATGTGCTTTTCAGAGGCTGAAAAGCATGTTTTGGCCGAGTATGATAATTTTCATTAAAACTTGATTTCTATCACTTCGAATGATGCCAAATGAATAATTTGCTTGAATTGGACCATTTTACACTATGTCCATTGTAGATTTGTGTCTCTGACAGTTCGTTTGGTTGCAGGGGACATATTCAGTTTTTATGGCCAAAATGTGCTTTTCAGGGGCTGAAAAGCATGTTTTGGCCGAGTATGATAATTTTCATTAAAACTTGATTTCTATCCATTCGAATGATGCCAAATGAATAACTTACTTGAATTGGACCATTTTACACTATGTCCATTGTAGATTTGTGTCTCCGACAGTTCGTTTGGTTGCAGGGGACATTTTCAGTTTTTATGGCCAAAATGTGCTTTTCAGAGGCTGAAAAGCATGTTTTGGCCGAGTATGATAATTTTCTTTAAAACTTGATTTCTATCACTTCGAATGATGCCAAATGAATAATTTGCTTGAATTGGACCATTTTACACTATGTCCATTCTAGATTTGTGTCTCTGACAGTTCGTTTGGTTGCAGGGGACATATTCAGTTTTTAAGGCCAAAATGTGCTTTTCAGGGGCTGAAAAGCATGTTTTGGCCGAGTATGATAATTTTCATTAAAACTTGATTTCTATCCATTCGAATGATGCCAAATGAATAACTTACTTGAATTGGACCATTTTACACTATGTCCATTGTAGATTTGTGTCTCCGACAGTTCGTTTGGTTGCAGGGGACATTTTCAGTTTTTATGGCCAAAATGTGCTTTTCAGAGGCTGAAAAGCATGTTTTGGCCGAGTATGAAAATTTTCATTAAAACTTGATTTCTATCACTTCGAATGATGCCAAATGAATAATTTGCTTGAATTGGACCATTTTACACTATGTCCATTCTAGATTTGTGTCTATGACAGTTCGTTTGGTTGCAGGGGACATATTCAGTTTTTAAGGCCAAAATGTGCTTTTCAGGGGCTGAAAAGCATGTTTTGGCCGAGTATGATAATTTTCATTAAAACTTGATTTCTATCCATTCGAATGATGCCAAATGAATAACTTACTTGAATTGGACCATTTTACACTATGTCCATTGTAGATTTGTGTCTCTGACAGTTCGTTTGGTTGCAGGGGATATATTCAGTTTTTATGGCCAAAATGTGCTTTTCAGGGGCTGAAAAGCATGTTTTGGCCGAGTATGATAATTTTCATTAAAACTTGATTTCTATCACTTCGAATGATGCCAAATGAATAACTTACTTGAATTGGACCATTTTACACCTATGTCCATTGTAGATTTGTGTCTCCGACAGTTCGTTTGGTTGCAGGGGACATTTTCAGTTTTTATGGCCAAAATGTGCTTTTCAGAGGCTGAAAAGAATGTTTTGGCCGAGTATGATAATTTACATTAAAACTTAATTTCTATCACTTCGAATGATGCCAAATGAATAACTTACTTGAATTGGACCATTTTACACTATGTCCATTGTAGATTTGTGTCTCTGACAGTTCGTTTGGTTTCAGGGGACATATTCAGTTTTTATGGCCAAAATGTGCTTTTCAGGGGCTGAAAAGCATGTTTTGGCCGAGTTTGATAATTTTCATTAAAACTTGATTTCTATCACTTCGAATGATTCCAAATGAATAACTTACTTGAATTGGACCATTTTACACTATGTCCATTGTAGATTTGTGTCTCCAACAGTTCGTTTGGTTGCAGGGGACATTTTCAGTTTTTATGGCCAAAATGTGCTTTTCAGAGGCTGAAAAGCATGTTTTGGCAGAGTATGATAATTTTCGTTAAAACTTAATTTCTATCACTTCGAATGATGCCAAATGAATAACTTACTTGAATTGGACCATTTTACACTATGTCCATTGTAGATTTGTGTCTCTGACAGTTTGTTTGGTTGCAGGGGACATATTCAGTTTTTATGGCCAAAATGTGCTTTTCAGGGCCTGAAAAGCATGTTTTGGCCGAGTTTGATAATTTTCATTAAAACTTGATTTCTATCCATTCGAATGATGCCAAATGAATAACTTACTTGAATTGGACCATTTTACACTATGTCCATTGTAGATTTGTGTCTCTGACAGTTCGTTTGGTTGCAGGGGACATATTCAGTTTTTATGGCCAAAATGTGCTTTTCAGGGGCTGAAAAGCATGTTTTGGCCGAGTATGATAATTTTCATTAAAACTTGATTTCTATCACTTCGAATGATGCCAAATGAATAACTTACTTGAATTGGACCATTTTACACTATGTCCAATGTAGATTTGTGTCTCTGACAGTTCGTTTGGTTGCAGGGGACATATTCAGTTTTTATGGCCAAAATGTGCTTTTCAGGGGCTGAAAAGCATGTTTTGGCCGAGTTTGATAATTTTCATTAAAACTTGATATTTATCACTTCGATTGATGCCAAATGAATAACTTACTTGAATTGGACCATTTTACACTATGTCCATTGTAGATTTGTGTCTCCGACAGTTCGTTTGGTTGCAGGGGACATATTCAGTTTTTATGGCCAAAATGTGCTTTTCAGGGGCTGAAAAGCATGTTTTGGCCGAGTATGATAATTTTCATTAAAACTTGATTTCTATCACTTCGAATGATGCCAAATGAATAACTTACTTGAATTGGACCATTTTACACTATGTCCAATGTAGATTTGTGTCTCTGACAGTTCGTTTGGTTGCAGGGGACATATTCAGTTTTTATGGCCAAAATGTGCTTTTCAGGGGCTGAAAAGCATGTTTTGGCCGAGTTTGATAATTTTCATTAAAACTTGATATTTATCACTTCGATTGATGCCAAATGAATAACTTACTTGAATTGGACCATTTTACACTATGTCCATTGTAGATTTGTGTCTCCGACAGTTCGTTTGGTTGCAGGGGACATTTTCAGTTTTTATGGCCAAAATGTGCTTTTCAGAGGCTGAAAAGCATGTTTTGGCCGGGTATGATAATTTTCATTAAAACTTAATTTCTATCACTTCGAATGATGCCAAATGAATAATTTACTTGAATTGTACCTTTTTACACTATGTCCATTGTAGATTTGTGTCTCTGACAGTTCATTTGGTTGCAGGGGACATATTCAGTTTTTATGGCCAAAATGTGCTTTTCAGGGGCTGAAAAGCATGTTTTGGCCGAGTATGATAATTTTCATTAAAACTTGATTTCTATCACTTCGAATGATGCCAAATGAATAACTTACTTGAATTGGACCATTTTACACTATGACAATTGTAGATTTGTGTCTCCGACAGTTCGTTTGGTTGCAGGGGACATTTTCAGTTTTTATGGCCAAAATGTGCTTTTCAGGGGCTGAAAAGCATGTTTTGGCCGAGTATGATGATTTTCATTAAAACTTAATTTCTATCACTTCGAATGATGCCAAATGAATAACTTACTTGAATTGGACCATTTTACACTATGTCCATTGTAGATTTGTGTCTCCGACAGTTCGTTTTGGTTGCAGGGGACATTTTCAGTTTTTATGGCCAAAATGTGCTTTTCAGAGGCTGAAAAGAATGTTTTGGCAGAGTATGATAATTTTCATTAAAACTTGATTTCTATCACTTCGAATGATGCCAAATGAATAATTTACTTGAATTGGATCATTTTACACTATGTCCATTGTAGATTTGTGTCTCTGACAGTTCGTTTGGTTGCAGGGGCCATATTCAGTTTTTATGGCCAAAATGTGCTTTTCAGGGGCTGAAAAGCACGTTTTGGCAGAGTATGATAATTTTAATTAAAACTTGATTTCTATCCATTCGAATGATGCCAAATAAATAACTTACTTGAATTGGACCATTTTACACTGTGTCCATTGTAGATTTGTGTCTCCGACAGTTTGTTTGGTTGCAGGGGACATTTTCAGTTTTTATGGCCAAAATGTGCTTTTCAGAGGCTGAAAAGCATGTTTTGGCCGAGTATGATAATTTTCCTTAAAACTTGATTTCTATCACTTCGAATGATGCCAAATGAATAACTTACTTGAATTGGACCATTTTACACTATTAAAATTGTAGATTTGTGTCTCCGACAGTTCGTTTGGTTGCAGGGGACATTTTCAGTTTTTATGGCCAAAATGTGCTTTTCAGGGGCTTAAAAGCATGTTTTGGCCGAGTATGATGATTTTCATTAAAACTTAATTTCTATCACTTCGAATGATGCCAAATGAATAACTTACTTGAATTGGACCATTTTACACTATGTCCATTGTAGATTTGTGTCTCCGACAGTTCGTTTGGTTGCAGGGGACATTTTCAGTTTTTATGGCCAAAATGTGCTTTTCAGAGGCTGAAAAGCATGTTTTGGCAGAGTATGATAATTTTCATTAAAACTTGATTTCTATCACTTCGAATGATGCCAAATGAATAATTTACTTGAATTGGACCATTTTACACTATGTCCATTGTAGATTTGTGTCTCTGACAGTTCGTTTGGTTGCAGGGGACATATTCAGTTTTTATGGCCAAAATGTGCTTTTCAGGGGCTGAAAAGCATGTTTTGGCCGAGTATGATAATTTTCATTAAAACTTGATTTCTATCCATTCGAATGATGCCAAATGAATAACTTACTTGAATTGGACCATTTTACACTATGTCCATTGTAGATTTGTGTCTCCGACAGTTCGTTTGGTTGCAGGGGACATTTTCAGTTTTTATGGCCAAAATGTGCTTTTCAGAGGCTGAAAAGCATGTTTTGGCCGAGTATGATAATTTTCTTTAAAACTTGATTTCTATCACTTCGAATGATGCCAAATGAATAATTTGCTTGAATTGGACCATTTTACACTATGTCCATTCTAGATTTGTGTCTCTGACAGTTCGTTTGGTTGCAGGGGACATATTCAGTTTTTAAGGCCAAAATGTGCTTTTCAGGGGCTGAAAAGCATGTTTTGGCCGAGTATGATAATTTTCATTAAAACTTGATTTCTATCACTTCGAATGATGCCAAATGAATAATTTGCTTGAATTGGACCATTTTACACTATGTCCATTGTAGATTTGTGTCTCTGACAGTTCGTTTGGTTGCAGGGGACATATTCAGTTTTTATGGCCAAAATGTGCTTTTCAGGGGCTGAAAAGCATGTTTTGGCCGAGTATGATAATTTTCATTAAAACTTGATTTCTATCCATTCGAATGATGCCAAATGAATAACTTACTTGAATTGGACCATTTTACACTATGTCCATTGTAGATTTGTGTCTCCGACAGTTCGTTTGGTTGCAGGGGACATTTTCAGTTTTTATGGCCAAAATGTGCTTTTCAGAGGCTGAAAAGCATGTTTTGGCCGAGTATGATAATTTTCTTTAAAACTTGATTTCTATCACTTCGAATGATGCCAAATGAATAATTTGCTTGAATTGGACCATTTTACACTATGTCCATTCTAGATTTGTGTCTCTGACAGTTCGTTTGGTTGCAGGGGACATATTCAGTTTTTATGGCCAAAATGTGCTTTTCAGGGGCTGAAAAGCATGTTTTGGCCGAGTATGGTAATTTTCATTAAAACTTGATTTCTATCACTTTGAATGATGCCAAATGAATAACTTACTTGAATTGGACCATTTTACATTATGTCCATTGTAGATTTGTGTCTCCGACAGTTCGTTTGGTTGCAGGGGACATTTTCAGTTTTTATGGCCAAAATGTGCTTTTCAGAGGCTGAAAAGCATGTTTTGGCCGAGTATGATAATTTTCATTAAAACTTGATTTCCATCACTTCGAATGATGCCAAATGAATAATTTGCTTGAATTGGACCATTTTACACTATGTCCATTGTAGATTTGTGTCTCTGACAGTTCGTTTGGTTGCAGGGGACATATTCAGTTTTTATGGCCAAAATGTGCTTTTCAGGGGCTGAAAAGCATGTTTTGGCCGAGTATGATAATTTTCATTAAAACTTGATTTCTATCCATTCGAATGATGCCAAATGAATAACTTACTTGAATTGGACCATTTTACACTATGTCCATTGTAGATTTGTGTCTCCGACAGTTCGTTTGGTTGCAGGGGACATTTTCAGTTTTTATGGCCAAAATGTGCTTTTCAGAGGCTGAAAAGCATGTTTTGGCCGAGTATGAAAATTTTCATTAAAACTTGATTTCTATCACTTCGAATGATGCCAAATGAATAATTTGCTTGAATTGGACCATTTTACACTATGTCCATTCTAGATTTGTGTCTATGACAGTTCGTTTGGTTGCAGGGGACATATTCAGTTTTTAAGGCCAAAATGTGCTTTTCAGGGGCTGAAAAGCATGTTTTGGCCGAGTATGATAATTTTCATTAAAACTTGATTTCTATCCATTCGAATGATGCCAAATGAATAACTTACTTGAATTGGACCATTTTACACTATGTCCATTGTAGATTTGTGTCTCTGACAGTTCGTTTGGTTGCAGGGGATATATTCAGTTTTTATGGCCAAAATGTGCTTTTCAGGGGCTGAAAAGCATGTTTTGGCCGAGTATGATAATTTTCATTAAAACTTGATTTCTATCACTTCGAATGATGCCAAATGAATAACTTACTTGAATTGGACCATTTTACACCTATGTCCATTGTAGATTTGTGTCTCCGACAGTTCGTTTGGTTGCAGGGGACATTTTCAGTTTTTATGGCCAAAATGTGCTTTTCAGAGGCTGAAAAGAATGTTTTGGCCGAGTATGATAATTTACATTAAAACTTAATTTCTATCACTTCGAATGATGCCAAATGAATAACTTACTTGAATTGGACCATTTTACACTATGTCCATTGTAGATTTGTGTCTCTGACAGTTCGTTTGGTTTCAGGGGACATATTCAGTTTTTATGGCCAAAATGTGCTTTTCAGGGGCTGAAAAGCATGTTTTGGCCGAGTTTGATAATTTTCATTAAAACTTGATTTCTATCACTTCGAATGATGCCAAATGAATAACTTACTTGAATTGGACCATTTTACACTATGTCCATTGTAGATTTGTGTCTCCAACAGTTCGTTTGGTTGCAGGGGACATTTTCAGTTTTTATGGCCAAAATGTGCTTTTCAGAGGCTGAAAAGCATGTTTTGGCAGAGTATGATAATTTTCGTTAAAACTTAATTTCTATCACTTCGAATGATGCCAAATGAATAACTTACTTGAATTGGACCATTTTACACTATGTCCATTGTAGATTTGTGTCTCTGACAGTTTGTTTGGTTGCAGGGGACATATTCAGTTTTTATGGCCAAAATGTGCTTTTCAGGGCCTGAAAAGCATGTTTTGGCCGAGTTTGATAATTTTCATTAAAACTTGATTTCTATCCATTCGAATGATGCCAAATGAATAACTTACTTGAATTGGACCATTTTACACTATGTCCATTGTAGATTTGTGTCTCTGACAGTTCGTTTGGTTGCAGGGGACATATTCAGTTTTTATGGCCAAAATGTGCTTTTCAGGGGCTGAAAAGCATGTTTTGGCCGAGTATGATAATTTTCATTAAAACTTGATTTCTATCACTTCGAATGATGCCAAATGAATAACTTACTTGAATTGGACCATTTTACACTATGTCCAATGTAGATTTGTGTCTCTGACAGTTCGTTTGGTTGCAGGGGACATATTCAGTTTTTATGGCCAAAATGTGCTTTTCAGGGGCTGAAAAGCATGTTTTGGCCGAGTTTGATAATTTTCATTAAAACTTGATATTTATCACTTCGATTGATGCCAAATGAATAACTTACTTGAATTGGACCATTTTACACTATGTCCATTGTAGATTTGTGTCTCCGACAGTTCGTTTGGTTGCAGGGGACATTTTCAGTTTTTATGGCCAAAATGTGCTTTTCAGAGGCTGAAAAGCATGTTTTGGCCGGGTATGATAATTTTCATTAAAACTTAATTTCTATCACTTCGAATGATGCCAAATGAATAATTTACTTGAATTGTACCATTTTACACTATGTCCATTGTAGATTTGTGTCTCTGACAGTTCATTTGGTTGCAGGGGACATATTCAGTTTTTATGGCCAAAATGTGCTTTTCAGGGGCTGAAAAGCATGTTTTGGCCGAGTATGATAATTTTCATTAAAACTTGATTTCTATCACTTCGAATGATGCCAAATGAATAACTTACTTGAATTGGACCATTTTACACTATGAAAATTGTAGATTTGTGTCTCCGACAGTTCGTTTGGTTGCAGGGGACATTTTCAGTTTTTATGGCCAAAATGTGCTTTTCAGGGGCTGAAAAGCATGTTTTGGCCGAGTATGATGATTTTCATTAAAACTTAATTTCTATCACTTCGAATGATGCCAAATGAATAACTTACTTGAATTGGACCATTTTACACTATGTCCATTGTAGATTTGTGTCTCCGACAGTTCGTTTGGTTGCAGGGGACATTTTCAGTTTTTATGGCCAAAATGTGCTTTTCAGAGGCTGAAAAGCATGTTTTGGCAGAGTATGATAATTTTCATTAAAACTTGATTTCTATCACTTTGAATGATGCCAAATGAATAACTTACTTGAATTGGACCATTTTACACTATGTCCATTGTAGATTTGTGTCTCCAACAGTTCGTTTGGTTGCAGGGGACATTTTCAGTTTTTATGTGCTTTTCAGAGGCTGAAAAGCATGTTTTGGCAGAGTATGATAATTTTCGTTAAAACTTAATTTCTATCACTTCGAATGATGCCAAATGAATAACTTACTTGAATTGGACCATTTTACACTATGTCCATTGTAGATTTGTGTCTCTGACAGTTCGTTTGGTTGCAGGGGACATATTCAGTTTTTATGGCCAAAATGTGCTTTTCAGGGCCTGAAAAGCATGTTTTGGCCGAGTTTGATAATTTTCATTAAAACTTGATTTCTATCCATTCGAATGATGCCAAATGAATAACTTACTTGAATTGGACCATTTTACACTATGTCCATTGTAGATTTGTGTCTCTGACAGTTCGTTTGGTTGCAGGGGACATATTCAGTTTTTATGGCCAAAATGTGCTTTTCAGGGGCTGAAAAGCATGTTTTGGCCGAGTATGATAATTTTCATTAAAACTTGATTTCTATCACTTCGAATGATGCCAAATGAATAACTTACTTGAATTGGACCATTTTACACTATGTCCAATGTAGATTTGTGTCTCTGACAGTTCGTTTGGTTGCAGGGGACATATTCAGTTTTTATGGCCAAAATGTGCTTTTCAGGGGCTGAAAAGCATGTTTTGGCCGAGTTTGATAATTTTCATTAAAACTTGATATTTATCACTTCGATTGATGCCAAATGAATAACTTACTTGAATTGGACCATTTTACACTATGTCCATTGTAGATTTGTGTCTCCGACAGTTCGTTTGGTTGCAGGGGACATTTTCAGTTTTTATGGCCAAAATGTGCTTTTCAGAGGCTGAAAAGCATGTTTTGGCCGGGTATGATAATTTTCATTAAAACTTAATTTCTATCACTTCGAATGATGCCAAATGAATAATTTACTTGAATTGTACCATTTTACACTATGTCCATTGTAGATTTGTGTCTCTGACAGTTCATTTGGTTGCAGGGGACATATTCAGTTTTTATGGCCAAAATGTGCTTTTCAGGGGCTGAAAAGCATGTTTTGGCCGAGTATGATAATTTTCATTAAAACTTGATTTCTATCACTTCGAATGATGCCAAATGAATAACTTACTTGAATTGGACCATTTTACACTATGACAATTGTAGATTTGTGTCTCCGACAGTTCGTTTGGTTGCAGGGGACATTTTCAGTTTTTATGGCCAAAATGTGCTTTTCAGGGGCTGAAAAGCATGTTTTGGCCGAGTATGATGATTTTCATTAAAACTTAATTTCTATCACTTCGAATGATGCCAAATGAATAACTTACTTGAATTGGACCATTTTACACTATGTCCATTGTAGATTTGTGTCTCCGACAGTTCGTTTTGGTTGCAGGGGACATTTTCAGTTTTTATGGCCAAAATGTGCTTTTCAGAGGCTGAAAAGAATGTTTTGGCAGAGTATGATAATTTTCATTAAAACTTGATTTCTATCACTTCGAATGATGCCAAATGAATAATTTACTTGAATTGGATCATTTTACACTATGTCCATTGTAGATTTGTGTCTCTGACAGTTCGTTTGGTTGCAGGGGACATATTCAGTTTTTATGGCCAAAATGTGCTTTTCAGGGGCTGAAAAGCACGTTTTGGCAGAGTATGATAATTTTAATTAAAACTTGATTTCTATCCATTCGAATGATGCCAAATAAATAACTTACTTGAATTGGACCATTTTACACTGTGTCCATTGTAGATTTGTGTCTCCGACAGTTTGTTTGGTTGCAGGGGACATTTTCAGTTTTTATGGCCAAAATGTGCTTTTCAGAGGCTGAAAAGCATGTTTTGGCCGAGTATGATAATTTTCATTAAAACTTGATTTCTATCACTTCGAATGATGCCAAATGAATAACTTACTTGAATTGGACCATTTTACACTATGAAAATTGTAGATTTGTGTCTCCGACAGTTCGTTTGGTTGCAGGGGACATTTTCAGTTTTTATGGCCAAAATGTGCTTTTCAGGGGCTTAAAAGCATGTTTTGGCCGAGTATGATGATTTTCATTAAAACTTAATTTCTATCACTTCGAATGATGCCAAATGAATAACTTACTTGAATTGGACCATTTTACACTATGTCCATTGTAGATTTGTGTCTCCGACAGTTCGTTTGGTTGCAGGGGACATTTTCAGTTTTTATGGCCAAAATGTGCTTTTCAGAGGCTGAAAAGCATGTTTTGGCAGAGTATGATAATTTTCATTAAAACTTGATTTCTATCACTTCGAATGATGCCAAATGAATAATTTACTTGAATTGGACCATTTTACACTATGTCCATTGTAGATTTGTGTCTCTGACAGTTCGTTTGTTTGCAGGGGACATATTCAGTTTTTAAGGCCAAAATGTGCTTTTCAGGGGCTGAAAAGCATGTTTTGGCCGAGTATGATAATTTTCATTAAAACTTGATTTCTATCCATTCGAATGATGCCAAATGAATAACTTACTTGAATTGGACCATTTTACACTATGTCCATTGTAGATTTGTGTCTCTGACAGTTTGTTTGGTTGCAGGGGACATATTCAGTTTTTATGGCCAAAATGTGCTTTTCAGGGGCTGAAAAGCATGTTTTGGCCGAGTATGATAATTTTCATTAAAACTTGATTTCTATCACTTTGAATGATGCCAAATGAATAACTTACTTGAATTGGACCATTTTACACTATGTCCATTGTAGATTTGTGTCTCCAACAGTTCGTTTGGTTGCAGGGGACATTTTCAGTTTTTATGTGCTTTTCAGAGGCTGAAAAGCATGTTTTGGCAGAGTATGATAATTTTCGTTAAAACTTAATTTCTATCACTTCGAATGATGCCAAATGAATAACTTACTTGAATTGGACCATTTTACACTATGTCCATTGTAGATTTGTGTCTCTGACAGTTCGTTTGGTTGCAGGGGACATATTCAGTTTTCATGGCCAAAATGTGCTTTTCAGGGCCTGAAAAGCAAGTTTTGGCCGAGTTTGATAATTTTCATTAAAACTTGATTTCTATCCATTCGAATGATGCCAAATGAATAACTTACTTGAATTGGACCATTTTACACTATGTCCATTGTAGATTTGTGTCTCTGACAGTTCGTTTGGTTGCAGGGGACATATTCAGTTTTTATGGCCAAAATGTGCTTTTCAGGGGCTGAAAAGCATGTTTTGGCCGAGTATGATAATTTTCATTAAAACTTGATTTCTATCACTTCGAATGATGCCAAATGAATAACTTACTTGAATTGGACCATTTTACACTATGTCCAATGTAGATTTGTGTCTCTGACAGTTCGTTTGGTTGCAGGGGACATTTTCAGTTTTTATGGCCAAAATGTGCTTTTCAGAGGCTGAAAAGCATGTTTTGGCCGGGTATGATAATTTTCATTAAAACTTGATTTCTATCACTTCGAATGATGCCAAATGAATAATTTACTTGAATTGGATCATTTTACACTATGTCCATTGTAGATTTGTGTCTCTGACAGTTCGTTTGGTTGCAGGGGACATATTCAGTTTTTATGGCCAAAATGTGCTTTTCAGGGGCTGAAAAGCACGTTTTGGCAGAGTATGATAATTTTCATTAAAACTTGATTTCTATCCATTCGAATGATGCCAAATAAATAACTTACTTGAATTGGACCATTTTACACTGTGTCCATTGTAGATTTGTGTCTCCGACAGTTTGTTTGGTTGCAGGGGACATTTTCAGTTTTTATGGCCAAAATGTGCTTTTCAGAGGCTGAAAAGCATGTTTTGGCCGAGTATGATAATTTTCATTAAAACTTGATTTCTATCACTTCGAATGATGCCAAATGAATAATTTGCTTGAATTGGACCATTTTACACTATGTCCATTGTAGATTTGTGTCTCTGACAGTTCGTTTGTTTGCAGGGGACATATTCAGTTTTTAAGGCCAAAATGTGCTTTTCAGGGGCTGAAAAGCATGTTTTGGCCGAGTATGATAATTTTCATTAAAACTTGATTTCTATCCATTCGAATGATGCCAAATGAATAACTTACTTGAATTGGACCATTTTACACTATGTCCATTGTAGATTTGTGTCTCTGACAGTTCGTTTGGTTGCAGGGGACATATTCAGTTTTTATGGCCAAAATGTGCTTTTCAGGGGCTGAAAAGCATGTTTTGGCCGAGTATGATAATTTTCATTAAAACTTGATTTCTATCACTTTGAATGATGCCAAATGAATAACTTACTTGAATTGGACCATTTTACACTATGTCCATTGTAGATTTGTGTCTCCGACAGTTCGTTTGGTTGCAGGGGACATTTTCAGTTTTTATGGCCAAAATGTGCTTTTCAGAGGCTGAAAAGCATGTTTTGGCAGAGTATGATAATTTTCATTAAAACTTGATTTTTTATCACTTCGAATGATGCCAAATGAATAATTTGCTTGAATTGGACCATTTTACACTATGTCCATTCTAGATTTGTGTCTCTGACAGTTCGTTTGGTTGCAGGGGACATATTCAGTTTTTAAGGCCAAAATGTGCTTTTCAGGGGCTGAAAAGCATGTTTTGGCCGAGTATGATAATTTTCATTAAAACTTGATTTCTATCCATTCGAATGATGCCAAATGAATAACTTACTTGAATTGGACCATTTTACACTATGCCCATTGTAGATTTGTGTCTCTGACAGTTCGTTTGGTTGCAGGGGACATATTCAGTTTTTATGGCCAAAATGTGCTTTTCAGAGGCTGAAAAGCATGTTTTGGCAGAGTATGATAATTTTCATTAAAACTTGATTTCTATCACTTCGAATGATGCCAAATGAATAATTTACTTGAATTGGATCATTTTACACTATGTCCATTGTAGATTTGTGTCTCTGACAGTTCGTTTGGTTGCAGGGGACATATTCAGTTTTTATGGCCAAAATGTGCTTTTCAGGGGCTGAAAAGCACGTTTTGGCAGAGTATGATAATTTTCATTAAAACTTGATTTCTATCCATTCGAATGATGCCAAATAAATAACTTACTTGAATTGGACCATTTTACACTGTGTCCATTGTAGATTTGTGTCTCCGACAGTTTGTTTGGTTGCAGGGGACATTTTCAGTTTTTATGGCCAAAATGTGCTTTTCAGAGGCTGAAAAGCATGTTTTGGCAGAGTATGATAATTTTCGTTAAAACTTAATTTCTATCACTTCGAATGATGCCAAATGAATAACTTACTTGAATTGGACCATTTTACACTATGTCCATTGTAGATTTGTGTCTCTGACAGTTCGTTTGTTTGCAGGGGACATATTCAGTTTTTAAGGCCAAAATGTGCTTTTCAGGGGCTGAAAAGCATGTTTTGGCCGAGTATGATAATTTTCATTAAAACTTGATTTCTATCCATTCGAATGATGCCAAATGAATAACTTACTTGAATTGGACCATTTTACACTATGTCCATTGTAAATTTGTGTCTCTGACAGTTCGTTTGGTTGCAGGGGACATATTCAGTTTTTATGGCCAAAATGTGCTTTTCAGGGGCTGAAAAGCATGTTTTGGCCGAGTATGATAATTTTCATTAAAACTTGATTTCTATCACTTTGAATGATGCCAAATGAATAACTTACTTGAATTGGACCATTTTACACTATGTCCATTGTAGATTTGTGTCTCTGACAGTTCGTTTGTTTGCAGGGGACATATTCAGTTTTTAAGGCCAAAATGTGCTTTTCAGGGGCTGAAAAGCATGTTTCGGCCGAGTATGATAATTTTCATTAAAACTTGATTTCTATCCATTCGAATGATGCCAAATGAATAACTTACTTGAATTGGACCATTTTACACTATGTCCATTGTAGATTTGTGTCTCTGACAGTTCGTTTGGTTGCAGGGGACATATTCAGTTTTTATGGCCAAAATGTGCTTTTCAGGGGCTGAAAAGCATGTTTTGGCCGAGTATGATAATTTTCATTAAAACTTGATTTCTATCACTTTGAATGATGCCAAATGAATAACTTACTTGAATTGGACCATTTTACACTATGTCCATTGTAGATTTGTGTCTCCGACAGTTCGTTTGGTTGCAGGGGACATTTTCAGTTTTTATGGCCAAAATGTGCTTTTCAGAGGCTGAAAAGCATGTTTTGGCAGAGTATGATAATTTTCATTAAAACTTGATTTCTATCACTTCGAATGATGCCAAATGAATAATTTGCTTGAATTGGACCATTTTACACTATGTCCATTCTAGATTTGTGTCTTTGACAGTTCGTTTGGTTGCAGGGGACATATTCAGTTTTTAAGGCCAAAATGTGCTTTTCAGGGGCTGAAAAGCATGTTTTGGCCGAGTATGATAATTTTCATTAAAACTTGATTTCTATCCATTCGAATGATGCCAAATGAATAACTTACTTGAATTGGACCATTTTACACTATGCCCATTGTAGATTTGTGTCTCTGACAGTTCGTTTGGTTGCAGGGGACATATTCAGTTTTTATGGCCAAAATGTGCTTTTCAGAGGCTGAAAAGCATGTTTTGGCCGAGTATGATAATTTTCATTAAAACTTGATTTCTATCACTTCGAATGATGCCAAATGAATAATTTGCTTGAATTGGACCATTTTACACTATGTCCATTGTAGATTTGTGTCTCTGACAGTTCGTTTGTTTGCAGGGGACATATTCAGTTTTTAAGGCCAAAATGTGCTTTTCAGGGGCTGAAAAGCATGTTTTGGCCGAGTATGATAATTTTCATTAAAACTTGATTTCTATCCATTCGAATGATGCCAAATGAATAACTTACTTGAATTGGACCATTTTACACTATGTCCATTGTAGATTTGTGTCTTTGACAGTTCGTTTGGTTGCAGGGGACATATTCAGTTTTTAAGGCCAAAATGTGCTTTTCAGGAGCTGAAAAGCATGTTTTGGCCGAGTATGATAATTTTCATTAAAACTTGATTTCTATCACTTTGAATGATGCCAAATGAATAACTTACTTGAATTGGACCATTTTACACTATGTCCATTGTAGATTTGTGTCTCCGACAGTTCGTTTGGTTGCAGGGGACATTTTCAGTTTTTATGGCCAAAATGTGCTTTTCAGAGGCTGAAAAGCATGTTTTGGCAGAGTATGATAATTTTCATTAAAACTTGATTTCTATCACTTCGAATGATGCCAAATGAATAATTTGCTTGAATTGGACCATTTTACACTATGTCCATTGTAGATTTGTGTCTCTGACAGTTCGTTTGTTTGCAGGGGACATATTCAGTTTTTAAGGCCAAAATGTGCTTTTCAGGGGCTGAAAAGCATGTTTTGGCCGAGTATGATAATTTTCATTAAAACTTGATTTCTATCCATTCGAATGATGCCAAATGAATAACTTACTTGAATTGGACCATTTTACACTATGTCCATTGTAGATTTGTGTCTCTGACAGTTCGTTTGGTTGCAGGGGACATATTCAGTTTTTATGGCCAAAATGTGCTTTTCAGGAGCTGAAAAGCATGTTTTGGCCGAGTATGATAATTTTCATTAAAACTTGATTTCTATCACTTTGAATGATGCCAAATGAATAACTTACTTGAATTGGACCATTTTACACTATGTCCATTGTAGATTTGTGTCTCCGACAGTTCGTTTGGTTGCAGGGGACATTTTCAGTTTTTATGGCCAAAATGTGCTTTTCAGAGGCTGAAAAGCATGTTTTGGCAGAGTATGATAATTTTCATTAAAACTTGATTTCTATCACTTCGAATGATGCCAAATGAATAATTTGCTTGAATTGGACCATTTTACACTATGTCCATTCTAGATTTGTGTCTCTGACAGTTCGTTTGGTTGCAGGGGACATATTCAGTTTTTAAGGCCAAAATGTGCTTTTCAGGGGCTGAAAAGCATGTTTTGGCCGAGTATGATAATTTTCATTAAAACTTGATTTCTATCCATTCGAATGATGCCAAATGAATAACTTACTTGAATTGGACCATTTTACACTATGCCCATTGTAGATTTGTGTCTCTGACAGTTCGTTTGGTTGCAGGGGACATATTCAGTTTTTATGGCCAAAATGTGCTTTTCAGAGGCTGAAAAGCATGTTTTGGCCGAGTATGATAATTTTCATTAAAACTTGATTACTATCACTTCGAATGATGCCAAATGAATAACTTACTTGAATTGGACCATTTTACACTATGTCCATTGTAGATTTGTGTCTCCGACAGTTCGTTTGGTTGCAGGGGACATTTTCAGTTTTTATGGCCAAAATGTGCTTTTCAGAGGCTGAAAAGCATGTTTTGGCAGAGTATGATAATTTTCATTAAAACTTAATTTCTATCACTTCGAATGATGCCAAATGAATAACTTACTTGAATTGGACCATTTTACACTATGTCCATTGTAGATTTGTGTCTCCGACAGTTCGTTTGGTTGCAGGGGACATTTTCAGTTTTTATGGCCAAAATGTGCTTTTCAGAGGCTGAAAAGCATGTTTTGGCCGAGTATGATAATTTTCATTAAAACTTAATTTCTATCACTTCGAATGATGCCAAATGAATAATTTACTTGAATTGGACCATTTTACACTATGTCCATTGTAGATTTGTATCTCTGACAGTTCGTTTGGTTGCAGGGGACATATTCAGTTTTTATGGCCAAAATGTGCTTTTCAGGGGCTGAAAAGCATGTTTTGGCCGAGTTTGATAATTTTCATTAAAACTTGATTTCTATCACTTCGAATGATGCCAAATGAATAACTTACTTGAATTGGACCATTTTACACTATGTCCATTGTAGATTTGTGTCTCCGACAGTTCGTTTGGTTGCAGGGGACATTTTCAGTTTTTATGGCCAAAATGTGCTTTTCAGAGGCTGAAAAGCATGTTTTGGCCGAGTATGATAATTTTCATTAAAACTTGATTTCTATCCATTCGAATGATGCCAAATGAATAACTTACTTGAATTGGACCATTTTACACTATGTCCATTGTAGATTTGTGTCTCTGACAGTTCGTTTGGTTGCAGGGGACATATTCAGTTTTTATGGCCAAAATGTGCTTTTCAGAGGCTGAAAAGCATGTTTTGGCCGAGTATGATAATTTTCATTAAAACTTGATTTCTATCACTTCGAATGATGCCAAATGATTAATTTGCTTGAATTGGACCATTTTACACTATGTCCATTGTAGATTTGTGTCTCTGACAGTTCGTTTGTTTGCAGGGGACATATTCAGTTTTTAAGGCCAAAATGTGCTTTTCAGGGGCTGAAAAGCATGTTTTGGCCGAGTATGATAATTTTCATTAAAACTTGATTTCTATCCATTCGAATGATGCCAAATGAATAACTTACTTGAATTGGACCATTTTACACTATGTCCATTGTAGATTTGTGTCTCTGACAGTTCGTTTGGTTGCAGGGGACATATTCAGTTTTTATGGCCAAAATGTGCTTTTCAGGGGCTGAAAAGCATGTTTTGGCCGAGTATGATAATTTTCATTAAAACTTAATTTCTATCACTTTGAATGATGCCAAATGAATAACTTACTTGAATTGGACCATTTTACACTATGTCCATTGTAGATTTGTGTCTCCGACAGTTCGTTTGGTTGCAGGGGACATTTTTAGTTTTTATGGCCAAAATGCTTTTCAGAGGCTGAAAAGCATGTTTTGGCAGAGTATGATAATTTTCATTAAAACTTGATTTCTATCACTTCGAATGATGCCAAATGAATAATTTGCTTGAATTGGACCATTTTACACTATGTCCATTCTAGATTTGTGTCTCTGACAGTTCGTTTGGTTGCAGGGGACATATTCAGTTTTTAAGGCCAAAATGTGCTTTTCAGGGGCTGAAAAGCATGTTTTGGCCGAGTATGATAATTTTCATTAAAACTTGATTTCTATCCATTCGAATGATGCCAAATGAATAACTTACTTGAATTGGACCATTTTACACTATGCCCATTGTAGATTTGTGTCTCTGACAGTTCGTTTGGTTGTAGGGGACATATTCAGTTTTTATGGCCAAAATGTGCTTTTCAGAGGCTGAAAAGCATGTTTTGGCCGAGTATGATAATTTTCATTAAAACTTGATTACTATCACTTCGAATGATGCCAAATGAATAACTTACTTGAATTGGACCATTTTACACTATGTCCATTGTAGATTTGTGTCTCCGACAGTTCGTTTGGTTGCAGGGGACATTTTCAGTTTTTATGGCCAAAATGTGCTTTTCAGAGGCTGAAAAGCATGTTTTGGCAGAGTATGATAATTTTCATTAAAACTTAATTTCTATCACTTCGAATGATGCCAAATGAATAACTTACTTGAATTGGACCATTTTACACTATGTCCATTGTAGATTTGTGTCTCCGACAGTTCGTTTGGTTGCAGGGGACATTTTCAGTTTTTATGGCCAAAATGTGCTTTTCAGAGGCTGAAAAGCATGTTTTGGCAGAGTATGATAATTTTCATTAAAACTTGATTTCTATCACTTCGAATGATGCCAAATGAATAATTTGCTTGAATTGGACCATTTTACACTATGTCCATTCTAGATTTGTGTCTCTGACAGTTCGTTTGGTTGCAGGGGACATATTCAGTTTTTAAGGCCAAAATGTGCTTTTCAGGGGCTGAAAAGCATGTTTTGGCCGAGTATGATAATTTTCATTAAAACTTGATTTCTATCCATTCGAATGATGCCAAATGAATAACTTACTTGAATTGGACCATTTTACACTATGCCCATTGTAGATTTGTGTCTCTGACAGTTCGTTTGGTTGCAGGGGACATATTCAGTTTTTATGGCCAAAATGTGCTTTTCAGAGGCTGAAAAGCATGTTTTGGCCGAGTATGATAATTTTCATTAAAACTTGATTACTATCACTTCGAATGATGCCAAATGAATAACTTACTTGAATTGGACCATTTTACACTATGTCCATTGTAGATTTGTGTCTCCGACAGTTCGTTTGGTTGCAGGGGACATTTTCAGTTTTTATGGCCAAAATGTGCTTTTCAGAGGCTGAAAAGCATGTTTTGGCAGAGTATGATAATTTTCATTAAAACTTAATTTCTATCACTTCGAATGATGCCAAATGAATAACTTACTTGAATTGGACCATTTTACACTATGTCCATTGTAGATTTGTGTCTCCGACAGTTCGTTTGGTTGCAGGGGACATTTTCAGTTTTTATGGCCAAAATGTGCTTTTCAGAGGCTGAAAAGCATGTTTTGGCCGAGTATGATAATTTTCATTAAAACTTAATTTCTATCACTTCGAATGATGCCAAATGAATAATTTACTTGAATTGGACCATTTTACACTATGTCCATTGTAGATTTGTATCTCTGACAGTTCGTTTGGTTGCAGGGGACATATTCAGTTTTTATGGCCAAAATGTGCTTTTCAGGGGCTGAAAAGCATGTTTTGGCTGAGTATGGTAATTTTCATTAAAACTTGATTTCTATCACTTCGAATGATGCCAAATGAATAACTTACTTGAATTGGACCATTTTACACTATGTCCATTGTAGATTTGTGTCTCCGACAGTTCGTTTGGTTGCAGGGGACATTTTCAGTTTTTATGGCCAAAATGTGCTTTTCAGAGGCTGAAAAGCATGTTTTGGCCGAGTATGATAATTTTCATTAAAACTTGATTTCTATCCATTCGAATGATGCCAAATGAATAACTTACTTGAATTGGACCATTTTACACTATGTCCATTGTAGATTTGTGTCTCTGACAGTTCATTTGGTTGCAGGGGACATTTTCAGTTTTTATGGCCAAAATGTGCTTTTCAGAGGCTGAAAAGCATGTTTTGGCAGAGTATGATAATTTTCATTAAAACTTAATTTCTATCACTTCGAATGATGCCAAATGAATAACTTACTTGAATTGGACCATTTTACACTATGTCCATTGTAGATTTGTGTCTCCGACAGTTCGTTTGGTTGCAGGGGACATTTTCAGTTTTTATGGCCAAAATGTGCTTTTCAGAGGCTGAAAAGCATGTTTTGGCCGAGTATGATAATTTTCATTAAAACTTAATTTCTATCACTTCGAATGATGCCAAATGAATAATTTACTTGAATTGGACCATTTTACACTATGTCCATTGTAGATTTGTATCTCTGACAGTTCGTTTGGTTGCAGGGGACATATTCAGTTTTTATGGCCAAAATGTGCTTTTCAGGGGCTGAAAAGCATGTTTTGGCCGAGTATGGTAATTTTCATTAAAACTTGATTTCTATCACTTCGAATGATGCCAAATGAATAACTTACTTGAATTGGACCATTTTACACTATGTCCATTGTAGATTTGTGTCTCCGACAGTTCGTTTGGTTGCAGGGGACATTTTCAGTTTTTATGGCCAAAATGTGCTTTTCAGAGGCTGAAAAGCATGTTTTGGCCGAGTATGATAATTTTCATTAAAACTTGATTTCTATCCATTCGAATGATGCCAAATGAATAACTTACTTGAATTGGACCATTTTACACTATGTCCATTGTAGATTTGTGTCTCTGACAGTTCATTTGGTTGCAGGGGACATATTCAGTTTTTATGGCCAAAATGTGCTTTTCAGGGGCTGAAAAGCACGTTTTGGCAGAATATGATAATTTTCATTAAAACTTGATTTCTATCCATTCGAATGATGCCAAATGAATAACTTACTTGAATTGGACCATTTTACACTGTGTCCATTGTAGATTTGTGTCTCTGACAGTTCGTTTGGTTGCAGGGGACATATTCAGTTTTTATGGCCAAAATGTGCTTTTCAGGGGCTGAAAAGCATGTTTTGGCCGAGTATGATAATTTTCATTAAAACTTGATTTCTATCACTTCGAATGATGCCAAATGAATAACTTACTTGAATTGGACCATTTTACACTATGTCAATTGTAGATTTGTGTCTCCGACAGTTCGTTTGGTTGCAGGGGACATTTTCAGTTTTTATGGCCAAAATGTGCTTTTCAGGGGCTGAAAAGCATGTTTTGGCCGAGTATGATGATTTTCATTAAAACTTAATTTCTATCACTTCGAATGATGCCAAATGAATAACTTACTTGAATTGGACCATTTTACACTATGTCCATTGTAGATTTGTGTCTCCGACAGTTCGTTTGGTTGCAGGGGACATTTTCAGTTTTTATGGCCAAAATGTGCTTTTCAGAGGCTGAAAAGCATGTTTTGGCAGAATATGATAATTTTCATTAAAACTTAATTTCTATCACTTCGAATGATGCCAAATGAATAACTTACTTGAATTGGGCCATTTTACACCATGTCCATTGTAGATTTGTGTCTCTGACAGTTCGTTTGGTTGCAGGGGACATATTCAGTTTTTATGGCCAAAATGTGCTTTTCAGGGGCTGAAAAGCACGTTTTGGCAGAGTATGATAATTTTCATTAAAACTTGATTTCTATCCATTCGAATGATGCCAAATGAATAACTTACTTGAATTGGACCATTTTACACTATGTCCATTGTAGATTTGTGTCTCCGACAGTTCGTTTGGTTGCAGGGGACATTTTCAGTTTTTATGGCCAAAATGTGCTTTTCAGGGGCTGAAAAGCATGTTTTGGCCGAGTTTGATAATTTTCATTAAAACTTGATTTCTATCACTTCGATTGATGCCAAATGAATAACTTACTTGAATTGGACCATTTTACACTATGTCCATTGTATATTTGTGTCTCTGACAGTTCGTTTGGTTGCAGGGGGCATATTCAGTTTTTATGGCCAAAATGTGCTTTTCAGGGGCTGAAAAGCACGTTTTGGCAGAGTATGATAATTTTCATTAAAACTTGATTTCTATCCATTCGAATGATGCCAAATGAATAACTTACTTGAATTGGACCATTTTACACTATGTCCATTGTAGATTTGTGTCTCCGACAGTTCGTTTGGTTGCAGGGGACATTTTCAGTTTTTATGGCCAAAATGTGCTTTTCAGGGGCTGAAAAGCATGTTTTGGCCGAGTTTGATAATTTTCATTAAAACTTGATTTCTATCACTTCGATTGATGCCAAATGAATAACTTACTTGAATTGGACCATTTTACACTATGTCCATTGTATATTTGTGTCTCCGACAGTTCATTTGGTTGCAGGGGACATTTTCAGTTTTTATGGCCAAAATGTGCTTTTCAGAGGCTGAAAAGCATGTTTTGGCCGAGTATGATAATTTTCATTAAAACTTGATTTCTATCACTTCGAATGATGCCAAATGAATAATTTACTTGAATTGGACCATTTTACACTATGTCCATTGTAGATTTGTGTCTCTGACAGTTCGTTTGGTTGCAGGGGGCATATTCAGTTTTTATGGCCAAAATGTGCTTTTCAGGGGCTGAAAAGCACGTTTTGGCAGAGTATGATAATTTTCATTAAAACTTGATTTCTATCCATTCGAATGATGCCAAATGAATAACTTACTTGAATTGGACCAATTTACACTATGTCCATTGTAGATTTGTGTCTCCGACAGTTCGTTTGGTTGCAGGGGACATTTTCAGTTTTTATGGCAAAAATGTGCTTTTCAGAGGCTGAAAAGCATGTTTTGGCCGAGTATGATAATTTTCATTAAAACTTGATTTCTATCACTTCGAATGATGCCAAATGAATAATTTGCTTGAATTGGACCATTTTACACTATGTCCATTGTAGATTTGTATCTCTGACAGTTCGTTTGGTTGCAGGGGACATATTCAGTTTTTAAGGCCAAAATGTGCTTTTCAGGGGCTGAAAAGCATGTTTTGGCCGAGTATGGTAATTTTCATTAAAACTTGATTTCTATCACTTCGAATGATGCCAAATGAATAACTTACTTGAATTGGACCATTTTACACTATGTCCATTGTAGATTTGTGTCTCCGACAGTTCGTTTGGTTGCAGGGGACATTTTCAGTTTTTATGGCCAAAATGTGCTTTTCAGAGGCTGAAAAGCATGTTTTGGCCGAGTATGATAATTTTCATTAAAACTTGATTTCTATCCATTCGAATGATGCCAAATGAATAATTTGCTTGAATTGGACCATTTTACACTATGTCCATTCTAGATTTGTGTCTCTGACAGTTCGTTTGGTTGCAGGGGACATATTCAATTTTTAAGGCCAAAATGTGCTTTTCAGGGGCTGAAAAGCATGTTTTGGCCGAGTATGATAATTTTCATTAAAACTTGATTTCTATCACTTCGAATGATGCCAAATGAATAACTTACTTGAATTGGACCATTTTACACCTATGTCCATTGTAGATTTGTGTCTCCGACAGTTCGTTTGGTTGCAGGGGACATTTTCAGTTTTTATGGCCAAAATGTGCTTTTCAGAGGCTGAAAAGCATGTTTTGGCCGAGTATGATAATTTACATTAAAACTTAATTTCTATCACTTCGAATGATGCCAAATGAATAACTTACTTGAATTGGACCATTTTACACTATGTCCATTGTAGATTTGTGTCTCTGACAGTTCGTTTGGTTTCAGGGGACATATTCAGTTTTTATGGCCAAAATGTGCTTTTCAGGGCCTGAAAAGCATGTTTTGGCCGAGTTTGATAATTTTCATTAAAACTTGATTTCTATCACTTCGATTGATGCCAAATGAATAACTTACTTGAATTGGACCATTTTACACTATGTCCATTGTAGATTTGTGTCTCCGACAGTTCGTTTGGTTGCAGGGGACATATTCAGTTTTTAAGGCCAAAATGTGCTTTTCAGGGGCTGAAAAGCATGTTTTGGCCGAGTATGATAATTTTCATTAAAACTTGATTTCTATCCATTCGAATGATGCCAAATGAATAACTTACTTGAATTGGACCATTTTACACTATGTCCATTGTAGATTTGTGTCTCTGACAGTTCGTTTGGTTGCAGGGGACATATTCAGTTTTTATGGCCAAAATGTGCTTTTCAGGGGCTGAAAAGCATGTTTTGGCCGAGTATGATAATTTTCATTAAAACTTGATTTCTATCACTTCGAATGATGCCAAATGAATAACTTACTTGAATTGGACCATTTTACACTATGTCCATTGTAGATTTGTGTCTCCGACAGTTCGTTTGGTTTCAGGGGACATATTCAGTTTTTATGGCCAAAATGTGCTTTTCAGGGGCTGAAAAGCATGTTTTGGCCGAGTATGATAATTTTCATTAAAACTTGATTTCTATCACTTCGAATGATGCCAAATGAATAACTTACTTGAATTGGACCATTTTACACTATGCCCATTGTAGATTTGTGTCTCTGACAGTTCGTTTGGTTGCAGGGGACATATTCAGTTTTTATGGCCAAAATGTGCTTTTCAGAGGCTGAAAAGCATGTTTTGGCCGAGTATGATAATTTTCATTAAAACTTGATTTCTATCACTTCGAATGATGCCAAATGAATAACTTACTTGAATTGGACCATTTTACACTATGTCCACTGTAGATTTGTGTCTCCGACAGTTCGTTTGGTTGCAGGGGACATTTTCAGTTTTTATGGCCAAAATGTGCTTTTCAGAGGCTGAAAAGCATGTTTTGGCAGAGTATGATAATTTTCATTAAAACTTAATTTCTATCACTTCGAATGATGCCAAATGAATAACTTACTTGAATTGGACCATTTTACACTATGTCCATTGTAGATTTGTGTCTCTGACAGTTCGTTTGGTTGCAGGGGACATATTCAGTTTTTATGGCCAAAATGTGCTTTTCAGGGGCTGAAAAGCATGTTTTGGCCGAGTTTGATAATTTTCATTAAAACTTGATATTTATCACTTCGATTGATGCCAAATGAATAACTTACTTGAATTGGACCATTTTACACTATGTCCATTGTAGATTTGTGTCTCCGACAGTTCGTTTGGTTGCAGGGGACATTTTCAGTTTTTATGGCCAAAATGTGCTTTTCAGAGGCTGAAAAGCATGTTTTGGCCGGGTATGATAATTTTCATTAAAACTTAATTTCTATCACTTCGAATGATGCCAAATGAATAATTTACTTGAATTGGACCATTTTACACTATGTCCATTGTAGATTTGTATCTCTGACAGTTCGTTTGGTTGCAGGGGACATATTCAGTTTTTAAGGCCAAAATGTGCTTTTCAGGGGCTGAAAAGCATGTTTTGGCCGAGTATGGTAATTTTCATTAAAACTTGATTTCTATCACTTCGAATGATGCCAAATGAATAACTTACTTGAATTGGACCATTTTACACTATGTCCATTGTAGATTTGTGTCTCTGACAGTTCGTTTGGTTGCAGGGGACATATTCAGTTTTTATGGCCAAAATGTGCTTTTCAGGGGCTGAAAAGCACGTTTTGGCAGAGTAAGATAATTTTCATTAAAACTTGATTTCTATCCATTCGAAAGATGCCAAATGAATAACTTACTTGAATTGGACCATTTTACACTATGTCCATTGTAGATTTGTGTCTCCGACAGTTCGTTTGGTTGCAGGGGACATTTTCAGTTTTTATGGCCAAAATGTGCTTTTCAGGGGCTGAAAAGCATGTTTTTGCCGAGTTTGATAATTTTCATTAAAACTTGATTTCTATCACTTCGATTGATGCCAAATGAATAACTTACTTGAATTGGACCATTTTACACTATGTCCATTGTAGATTTGTGTCTCCGACAGTTCGTTTGGTTGCAGGGGACATTTTCAGTTTTTATGGCCAAAATGTGCTTTTCAGAGGCTGAAAAGCATGTTTTGGCCGAGTATGATAATTTTCATTAAAACCTGATTTCTATCACTTCGAATGATGCCAAATGAATAATTTGCTTGAATTGGACCATTTTACACTATGTCCATTGTAGATTTGTGTCTCTGACAGTTCGTTTGGTTGCAGGGGACATATTCAGTTTTTATGGCCGAAATGTGCTTTTCAGGGGCTGAAAAGCATGTTTTGGCCGAGTATGATAATTTTCATTAAAACTTGATTTCTATCCATTCGAATGATGCCAAATGAATAACTTACTTGAAATGGACCTTTTTACACTATGTCCATTGTAGATTTGTGTCTCCGACAGTTCGTTCGGTTGCAGGGGACATTTTCAGTTTTTATGGCCAAAATGTGCTTTTCAGAGGCTGAAAAGCATGTTTTGGCCGAGTATGATAATTTTCATTAAAACTTGATTTCTATCACTTCGAATGATGCCAAATGAATAATTTGCTTGAATTGGACCATTTTACACTATGTCCATTCTAGATTTGTGTCTCTGACAGTTCGTTTGGTTGCAGGGGACATATTCAGTTTTTAAGGCCAAAATGTGCTTTTCAGGGGCTGAAAAGCATGTTTTGGCCGAGTATGATAATTTTCATTAAAACTTGATTTCTATCCATTCGAATGATGCCAAATGAATAACTTACTTGAATTGGACCATTTTACACTATGTCCATTGTAGATTTGTGTCTCTGACAGTTCGTTTGGTTGCAGGGGACATATTCAGTTTTTATGGCCAAAATGTGCTTTTCAGGGGCTGAAAAGCATGTTTTGGCCGAGTATGATAATTTTCATTAAAACTTGATTTCTATCACTTCGAATGATGCCAAATGAATAACTTACTTGAATTGGACCATTTTACACCTATGTCCATTGTAGATTTGTGTCTCCGACAGTTCGTTTGGTTGCAGGGGACATTTTCAGTTTTTATGGCCAAAATGTGCTTTTCAGAGGCTGAAAAGCATGTTTTGGCCGAGTATGATGATTTTCATTAAAACTTAATTTCTATCACTTCGAATGATGCCAAATGAATAACTTACTTGAATTGGACCATTTTACACTATGTCCATTGTAGATTTGTGTCTCCGACAGTTTGTTTGGTTGCAGGGGACATTTTCAGTTTTTATGGCCAAAATGTGCTTTTCAGAGACTGAAAAGCATGTTTTGGCCGAGTATGATAATTTTCATTAAAACTTGATTTCTATCACTTCGAATGATGCCAAATGAATAACTTACTTGAATTGGACCATTTTACACTATGCCCATTGTAGATTTGTGTCTCTGACAGTTCGTTTGGTTGCAGGGGACATATTCAGTTTTTATGGCCAAAATGTGCTTTTCAGAGGCTGAAAAGCATGTTTTGGCCGAGTATGATAATTTTCATTAAAACTTGATTTCTATCACTTCGAATGATGCCAAATGAATAACTTACTTGAATTGGACCATTTTACACTATGTCCATTGTAGATTTGTGTCTCCGACAGTTCGTTTGGTTGCAGGGGACATTTTCAGTTTTTATGGCCAAAATGTGCTTTTCAGAGGCTGAAAAGCATGTTTTGGCAGAGTATGATAATTTTCATTAAAACTTAATTTCTATCACTTCGAATGATGCCAAATGAATAACTTACTTGAATTGGACCATTTTACACTATGTCCATTGTAGATTTGTGTCTCTGACAGTTCGTTTGGTTGCAGGGGACATATTCAGTTTTTATGGCCAAAATGTGCTTTTCAGGGGCTGAAAAGCATGTTTTGGCCGAGTTTGATAATTTTCATTAAAACTTGATATTTATCACTTCGATTGATGCCAAATGAATAACTTACTTGAATTGGACCATTTTACACTATGTCCATTGTAGATTTGTGTCTCCGACAGTTCGTTTGGTTGCAGGGGACATTTTCAGTTTTTATGGCCAAAATGTGCTTTTCAGAGGCTGAAAAGCATGTTTTGGCCGAGTATGGTAATTTTCATTAAAACTTGATTTCTATCACTTCGAATGATGCCAAATGAATAACTTACTTGAATTGGACCATTTTACACTATGTCCATTGTAGATTTGTGTCTCTGACAGTTCGTTTGGTTGCAGGGGACATATTCAGTTTTTATGGCCAAAATGTGCTTTTCAGGGGCTGAAAAGCACGTTTTGGCAGAGTAAGATAATTTTCATTAAAACTTGATTTCTATCCATTCGAATGATGCCAAATGAATAACTTACTTGAATTGGACCATTTTACACTATGTCCATTGTAGATTTGTGTCTCCGACAGTTCGTTTGGTTGCAGGGGACATTTTCAGTTTTTATGGCCAAAATGTGCTTTTCAGGGGCTGAAAAGCATGTTTTTGCCGAGTTTGATAATTTTCATTAAAACTTGATTTCTATCACTTCGATTGATGCCAAATGAATAACTTACTTGAATTGGACCATTTTACACTATGTCCATTGTAGATTTGTGTCTCCGACAGTTCGTTTGGTTGCAGGGGACATTTTCAGTTTTTATGGCCAAAATGTGCTTTTCAGAGGCTGAAAAGCATGTTTTGGCCGAGTATGATAATTTTCATTAAAACCTGATTTCTATCACTTCGAATGATTCCAAATGAATAATTTGCTTTAATTGGACCATTTTACACTATGTCCATTGTAGATTTGTGTCTCTGACAGTTCGTTTGGTTGCAGGGGACATATTCAGTTTTTATGGCCGAAATGTGCTTTTCAGGGGCTGAAAAGCATGTTTTGGCCGAGTATGATAATTTTCATTAAAACTTGATTTCTATCCATTCGAATGATGCCAAATGAATAACTTACTTGAACTGGACCTTTTTACACTATGTCCATTGTAGATTTGTGTCTCCGACAGTTCGTTTGGTTGCAGGGGACATTTTCAGTTTTTATGGCCAAAATGTGCTTTTCAGAGGCTGAAAAGCATGTTTTGGCCGAGTATGATAATTTTCATTAAAACTTGATTTCTATCACTTCGAATGATGCCAAATGAATAATTTGCTTGAATTGGACCATTTTACACTATGTCCATTCTAGATTTGTGTCTCTGACAGTTCGTTTGGTTGCAGGGGACATATTCAGTTTTTAAGGCCAAAATGTGCTTTTCAGGGGCTGAAAAGCATGTTTTGGCCGAGTATGATAATTTTCATTAAAACTTGATTTCTATCCATTCGAATGATGCCAAATGAATAACTTACTTGAATTGGACCATTTTACACTATGTCCATTGTAGATTTGTGTCTCTGACAGTTCGTTTGGTTGCAGGGGACATATTCAGTTTTTATGGCCAAAATGTGCTTTTCAGGGGCTGAAAAGCATGTTTTGGCCGAGTATGATAATTTTCATTAAAACTTGATTTCTATCACTTCGAATGATGCCAAATGAATAACTTACTTGAATTGGACCATTTTACACCTATGTCCATTGTAGATTTGTGTCTCCGACAGTTCGTTTGGTTGCAGGGGACATTTTCAGTTTTTATGGCCAAAATGTGCTTTTCAGAGGCTGAAAAGCATGTTTTGGCCGAGTATGATGATTTTCATTAAAACTTAATTTCTATCACTTCGAATGATGCCAAATGAATAACTTACTTGAATTGGACCATTTTACACTATGTCCATTGTAGATTTGTGTCTCCGACAGTTTGTTTGGTTGCAGGGGACATTTTCAGTTTTTATGGCCAAAATGTGCTTTTCAGAGACTGAAAAGCATGTTTTGGCAGAGTATGATAATTTTCATTAAAACTTAATTTCTATCACTTCGAATGATGCCAAATGAATAACTTACTTGAATTGGACCATTTTACACTATGTCCATTGTAGATTTGTGTCTCCGACAGTTTGTTTGGTTGCAGGGGACATTTTCAGTTTTTATGGCCAAAATGTGCTTTTCAGAGGCTGAAAAGCATGTTTTGGCCGAGTATGATAATTTTCATTAAAACTTGATTTCTATCACTTCGAATGATGCCAAATGAATAATTTACTTGAATTGGACCATTTTACACTATGTCCATTGTAGATTTGTGTCTCTGACAGTTCGTTTCGTTGCAGGGGACATATTCAGTTTTTATGGCCAAAATGTGCTTTTCAGGGGCTGAAAAGCATGTTTTGGCCGAGTTTGATAATTTTCATTAAAACTTGATTTCTATCACTTCGATTGATGCCAAATGAATAACTTACTTGAATTGGACCATTTTACACTATGTCCATTGTAGATTTGTGTCTCCGACAGTTCGTTTGGTTGCAGGGGACATTTTCAGTTTTTATGGCCAAAATGTGCTTTTCAGAGGCTGAAAAGCATGTTTTGGCCGAGTATGATAATTTTCATTAAAACTTGATTTCTATCACTTCGAATGATGCCAAATGAATAATTTACTTGAATTGGACCATTTTACACTATGTCCATTGTAGATTTGTGTCTTTGACAGTTCATTTGGTTGCAGGGGACATATTCAGTTTTTATGGCCAAAATGTGCTTTTCAGGGGCTGAAAAGCACATTTTTGCAGAATATGATAATTTTCATTAAAACTTGATTTCTATCCATTCGAATGATGCCAAATGAATATCTTACTTGAATTGGACCATTTTACACTATGTCCATTGTAGATTTGTGTCTCTGACAGTTCGTTTGGTTGCAGGGGACATATTCAGTTTTTATGGCCAAAATGTGCTTTTCAGAGGCTGAAAAGCATGTTTTGGCCGAGTATGATAATTTTCATTAAAACTTGATTTCTATCACTTCGAATGATGCCAAATGAATAACTTACTTGAATTGGACCATTTTACACTATGTCCATTGTAGATTTGTGTCTCCGACAGTTCGTTTGGTTGCAGGGGACATATTCAGTTTTTATGGCCAAAATGTGCTTTTCAGGGGCGGAAAAGCATGTTTTGGCCGAGTATGATAATTTTCATTAAAACTTGATTTCAATCACTTCGAATGATGCCAAATGAATAATTTACTTGAATTGGACCATTTTACACTATGTCCATTGTAGATTTGTGTCTCTGACAGTTCGTTTGGTTGCAGGGGACATATTCAGTTTTTATGGCCAAAATGTGCTTTTCAGGGGCTGAAAAGCACGTTTTGGCAGAGTATGATAATTTTCATTAAAACTTGATTTCTATCCATCTGAATGATGCCAATTGAATAACTTACTTGAATTGGACCATTTTACACTATGTCCATTGTAGATTTGTGTCTCTGACAGTTCGTTTGGTTGCAGGGGACATATTCAGTTTTTATGGCCAAAATGTGCTTTTCAGGGGCTGAAAAGCATGTTTTGGCCGAGTATGATAATTTTCATTAAAACTTGATTTCTATCACTTCGAATGATGCCAAATGAATAACTTACTTGAATTGGACCATTTTACACTATGTCAATTGTAGATTTGTGTCTCCGACAGTTTGTTTGGTTGCAGGGGACATTTTCAGTTTTTATGGCCAAAATGTGCTTTTCAGAGACTGAAAAGCATGTTTTGGCAGAGTATGATAATTTTCATTAAAACTTAATTTCTATCACTTCGAATGATGCCAAATGAATAACTTACTTGAATTGGACCATTTTACACTATGTCCATTGTAGATTTGTGTCTCTGACAGTTCGTTTGGTTGCAGGGGACATATTCAGTTTTTATGGCCAAAATGTGCTTTTCAGGGGCTGAAAAGCATGTTTTGGCCGAGTTTGATAATTTTCATTAAAACTTGATTTCTATCACTTCGATTGATGCCAAATGAATAACTTACTTGAATTGGACCATTTTACA
Source organism: Stigmatopora argus (assembly GCF_051989625.1). NCBI lineage: Eukaryota > Metazoa > Chordata > Actinopteri > Syngnathiformes > Syngnathidae > Stigmatopora > Stigmatopora argus. The sequence continues at coordinate 376,675 of NC_135405.1, read as the reverse complement.
CTATGTCCATTGTAGATTTGTGTCTCCGACAGTTTGTTTGGTTGCAGGGGACATTTTCAGTTTTTATGGCCAAAATGTGCTTTTCAGAGGCTGAAAAGCATGTTTTGGCCGAGTATGATAATTTTCATTAAAACTTGATTTCTATCACTTCGAATGATGCCAAATGAATAATTTACTTGAATTGGACCATTTTACACTATGTCCATTGTAGATTTGTGTCTCTGACAGTTCGTTTCGTTGCAGGGGACATATTCAGTTTTTATGGCCAAAATGTGCTTTTCAGGGGCTGAAAAGCATGTTTTGGCCGAGTTTGATAATTTTCATTAAAACTTGATTTCTATCACTTCGATTGATGCCAAATGAATAACTTACTTGAATTGGACCATTTTACACTATGTCCATTGTAGATTTGTGTCTCCGACAGTTCGTTTGGTTGCAGGGGACATTTTCAGTTTTTATGGCCAAAATGTGCTTTTCAGAGGCTGAAAAGCATGTTTTGGCCGAGTATGATAATTTTCATTAAAACTTGATTTCTATCACTTCGAAAAATGCCAAATGAATAATTTACTTGAATTGGACCATTTTACACTATGTCCATTGTAGATTTGTGTCTCCGACAGTTCGTTTGGTTTCAGGGGACATATTCAGTTTTTATGGCCAAAATGTGCTTTTCAGGGGCTGAAAAGCATGTTTTGGCCGAGTATGATAATTTTCATTAAAACTTGATTTCTATCACTTCGAATGATGCCAAATGAATAACTTACTTGAATTGGACCATTTTACACTATGCCCATTGTAGATTTGTGTCTCTGACAGTTCGTTTGGTTGCAGGGGACATATTCAGTTTTTATGGCCAAAATATGCTTTTCAGAGGCTGAAAAGCATGTTTTGGCCGAGTATGATAATTTTCATTAAAACTTGATTTCTATCACTTCGAATGATGCCAAATGAATAACTTACTTGAATTGGACCATTTTACACTATGTCCATTGTAGATTTGTGTCTCCGACAGTTCGTTTGGTTGCAGGGGACATTTTCAGTTTTTATGGCCAAAATGTGCTTTTCAGAGGCTGAAAAGCATGTTTTGGCAGAGTATGATAATTTTCATTAAAACTTAATTTCTATCACTTCGAATGATGCCAAATGAATAACTTACTTGAATTGGACCATTTTACACTATGTCCATTGTAGATTTGTGTCTCTGACAGTTCGTTTGGTTGCAGGGGACATATTCAGTTTTTATGGCCAAAATGTGCATTTCAGGGGCTGAAAAGCATGTTTTGGCCGAGTTTGATAATTTTCATTAAAACTTGATATTTATCACTTCGATTGATGCCAAATGAATAACTTACTTGAATTGGACCATTTTACACTATGTCCATTGTAGATTTGTGTCTCCGACAGTTCGTTTGGTTGCAGGGGACATTTTCAGTTTTTATGGCCAAAATGTGCTTTTCAGAGGCTGAAAAGCATGTTTTGGCCGGGTATGATAATTTTCATTAAAACTTAATTTCTATCACTTCGAATGATGCCAAATGAATAATTTACTTGAATTGGACCATTTTACACTATGTCCATTGTAGATTTGTATCTCTGACAGTTCGTTTGGTTGCAGGGGACATATTCAGTTTTTAAGGCCAAAATGTGCTTTTCAGGGGCTGAAAAGCATGTTTTGGCCGAGTATGGTAATTTTCATTAAAACTTGATTTCTATCACTTCGAATGATGCCAAATGAATAACTTACTTGAATTGGACCATTTTACACTATGTCCATTGTAGATTTGTGTCTCTGACAGTTCGTTTGGTTGCAGGGGACATATTCAGTTTTTATGGCCAAAATGTGCTTTTCAGGGGCTGAAAAGCACGTTTTGGCAGAGTAAGATAATTTTCATTAAAACTTGATTTCTATCCATTCGAATGATGCCAAATGAATAACTTACTTGAATTGGACCATTTTACACTATGTCCATTGTAGATTTGTGTCTCCGACAGTTCGTTTGGTTGCAGGGGACATTTTCAGTTTTTATGGCCAAAATGTGCTTTTCAGGGGCTGAAAAGCATGTTTTTGCCGAGTTTGATAATTTTCATTAAAACTTGATTTCTATCACTTCGATTGATGCCAAATGAATAACTTACTTGAATTGGACCATTTTACACTATGTCCATTGTAGATTTGTGTCTCCGACAGTTCGTTTGGTTGCAGGGGACATTTTCAGTTTTTATGGCCAAAATGTGCTTTTCAGAGGCTGAAAAGCATGTTTTGGCCGAGTATGATAATTTTCATTAAAACCTGATTTCTATCACTTCGAATGATGCCAAATGAATAATTTGCTTGAATTGGACCATTTTACACTATGTCCATTGTAGATTTGTGTCTCCGACAGTTCGTTTGGTTGCAGGGGACATTTTCAGTTTTTATGGCCGAAATGTGCTTTTCAGGGGCTGAAAAGCATGTTTTGGCCGAGTATGATAATTTTCATTAAAACTTGATTTCTATCCATTCGAATGATGCCAAATGAATAACTTACTTGAATTGGACCTTTTTACACTATGTCCATTGTAGATTTGTGTCTCCGACAGTTCGTTTGGTTGCAGGGGACATTTTCAGTTTTTATGGCCAAAATGTGCTTTTCAGAGGCTGAAAAGCATGTTTTGGCCGAGTATGATAATTTTCATTAAAACTTGATTTCTATCACTTCGAATGATGCCAAATGAATAATTTGCTTGAATTGGACCATTTTACACTATGTCCATTCTAGATTTGTGTCTCTGACAGTTCGTTTGGTTGCAGGGGACATATTCAGTTTTTAAGGCCAAAATGTGCTTTTCAGGGGCTGAAAAGCATGTTTTGGCCGAGTATGATAATTTTCATTAAAACTTGATTTCTATCCATTCGAATGATGCCAAATGAATAACTTACTTGAATTGGACCATTTTACACTATGTCCATTGTAGATTTGTGTCTCTGACAGTTCGTTTGGTTGCAGGGGACATATTCAGTTTTTATGGCCAAAATGTGCTTTTCAGGGGCTGAAAAGCATGTTTTGGCCGAGTATGATAATTTTCATTAAAACTTGATTTCTATCACTTCGAATGATGCCAAATGAATAACTTACTTGAATTGGACCATTTTACACCTATGTCCATTGTAGATTTGTGTCTCCGACAGTTCGTTTGGTTGCAGGGGACATTTTCAGTTTTTATGGCCAAAATGTGCTTTTCAGAGGCTGAAAAGCATGTTTTGTCCGAGTATGATGATTTTCATTAAAACTTAATTTCTATCACTTCGAATGATGCCAAATGAATAACTTACTTGAATTGGACCATTTTACACTATGTCCATTGTAGATTTGTGTCTCTGACAGTTCATTTGGTTGCAGGGGACATATTCAGTTTTTATGGCCAAAATGTGCTTTTCAGGGGCTGAAAAGCACATTTTTGCAGAATATGATAATTTTCATTAAAACTTGATTTCTATCCATTCGAATGATGCCAAATGAATATCTTACTTGAATTGGACCATTTTACACTATGTCCATTGTAGATTTGTGTCTCTGACAGTTCGTTTGGTTGCAGGGGACATATTCAGTTTTTATGGCCAAAATGTGCTTTTCAGAGGCTGAAAAGCATGTTTTGGCCGAGTATGATAATTTTCATTAAAACTTGATTTCTATCACTTCGAATGATGCCAAATGAATAATTTACTTGAATTGGACCATTTTACACTATGTCCATTGTAGATTTTTGTCTCTGACAGTTTGTTTGGTTGCAGGGGACATATTCAGTTTTTATGGCCAAAATGTGCTTTTCAGGGGCTGAAAAGCATGTTTTGGCAGAGTATGATAATTTTCATTAAAACTTGATTTCTATCCATTCGAATGATGCCAAATGAATAACTTACTTGAATTGGACCATTTTACACTATGTCCATTGTAGATTTGTGTCTCCGACAGTTCGTTTGGTTGCAGGGGACATATTCAGTTTTTATGGCCAAAATGTGCTTTTCAGGGGCGGAAAAGCATGTTTTGGCCGAGTATGATAATTTTCATTAAAACTTGATTTCAATCACTTCGAATGATGCCAAATGAATAATTTACTTGAATTGGACCATTTTACACTATGTCCATTGTAGATTTGTGTCTCTGACAGTTCGTTTGGTTGCAGGGGACATATTCAGTTTTTATGGCCAAAATGTGCTTTTCAGGGGCTGAAAAGCACGTTTTGGCAGAGTATGATAATTTTCATTAAAACTTGATTTCTATCCATTCGAATGATGCCAATTGAATAACTTACTTGAATTGGACCATTTTACACTATGTCCATTGTAGATTTGTGTCTCTGACAGTTCGTTTGGTTGCAGGGGACATATTCAGTTTTTATGGCCAAAATGTGCTTTTCAGGGGCTGAAAAGCATGTTTTGGCCGAGTATGATAATTTTCATTAAAACTTGATTTCTATCACTTCGAATGATGCCAAATGAATAACTTACTTGAATTGGACCATTTTACACTATGTCAATTGTAGATTTATGTCTCCGACAGTTTGTTTGGTTGCAGGGGACATTTTCAGTTTTTATGGCCAAAATGTGCTTTTCAGAGACTGAAAAGCATGTTTTGGCAGAGTATGATAATTTTCATTAAAACTTAATTTCTATCACTTCGAATGATGCCAAATGAATAACTTACTTGAATTGGACCATTTTACACTATGTCCATTGTAGATTTGTGTCTCTGACAGTTCGTTTGGTTGCAGGGGACATATTCAGTTTTTATGGCCAAAATGTGCTTTTCAGGGGCTGAAAAGCATGTTTTGGCCGAGTTTGATAATTTTCATTAAAACTTGATTTCTATCACTTCGATTGATGCCAAATGAATAACTTACTTGAATTGGACCATTTTACACTATGTCCATTGTAGATTTGTGTCTCCGACAGTTTGTTTGGTTGCAGGGGACATTTTCAGTTTTTATGGCCAAAATGTGCTTTTCAGAGGCTGAAAAGCATGTTTTGGCCGAGTATGATAATTTTCATTAAAACTTGATTTCTATCACTTCGAATGATGCCAAATGAATAATTTACTTGAATTGGACCATTTTACACTATGTCCATTGTAGATTTGTGTCTCTGACAGTTCGTTTCGTTGCAGGGGACATATTCAGTTTTTATGGCCAAAATGTGCTTTTCAGGGGCTGAAAAGCATGTTTTGGCCGAGTTTGATAATTTTCATTAAAACTTGATTTCTATCACTTCGATTGATGCCAAATGAATAACTTACTTGAATTGGACCATTTTACACTATGTCCATTGTAGATTTGTGTCTCCGACAGTTCGTTTGGTTGCAGGGGACATTTTCAGTTTTTATGGCCAAAATGTGCTTTTCAGAGGCTGAAAAGCATGTTTTGGCCGAGTATGATAATTTTCATTAAAACTTGATTTCTATCACTTCGAAAAATGCCAAATGAATAATTTACTTGAATTGGACCATTTTACACTATGTCCATTGTAGATTTGTGTCTCCGACAGTTCGTTTGGTTTCAGGGGACATATTCAGTTTTTATGGCCAAAATGTGCTTTTCAGGGGCTGAAAAGCATGTTTTGGCCGAGTATGATAATTTTCATTAAAACTTGATTTCTATCACTTCGAATGATGCCAAATGAATAACTTACTTGAATTGGACCATTTTACACTATGCCCATTGTAGATTTGTGTCTCTGACAGTTCGTTTGGTTGCAGGGGACATATTCAGTTTTTATGGCCAAAATGTGCTTTTCAGAGGCTGAAAAGCATGTTTTGGCCGAGTATGATAATTTTCATTAAAACTTGATTTCTATCACTTCGAATGATGCCAAATGAATAACTTACTTGAATTGGACCATTTTACACTATGTCCATTGTAGATTTGTGTCTCCGACAGTTCGTTTGGTTGCAGGGGACATTTTCAGTTTTTATGGCCAAAATGTGCTTTTCAGAGGCTGAAAAGCATGTTTTGGCAGAGTATGATAATTTTCATTAAAACTTAATTTCTATCACTTCGAATGATGCCAAATGAATAACTTACTTGAATTGGACCATTTTACACTATGTCCATTGTAGATTTGTGTCTCTGACAGTTCGTTTGGTTGCAGGGGACATATTCAGTTTTTATGGCCAAAATGTGCTTTTCAGGGGCTGAAAAGCATGTTTTGGCCGAGTTTGATAATTTTCATTAAAACTTGATATTTATCACTTCGATTGATGCCAAATGAATAACTTACTTGAATTGGACCATTTTACACTATGTCCATTGTAGATTTGTGTCTCCGACAGTTCGTTTGGTTGCAGGGGACATTTTCAGTTTTTATGGCCAAAATGTGCTTTTCAGAGGCTGAAAAGCATGTTTTGGCCGGGTATGATAATTTTCATTAAAACTTAATTTCTATCACTTCGAATGATGCCAAATGAATAATTTACTTGAATTGGACCATTTTACACTATGTCCATTGTAGATTTGTATCTCTGACAGTTCGTTTGGTTGCAGGGGACATATTCAGTTTTTAAGGCCAAAATGTGCTTTTCAGGGGCTGAAAAGCATGTTTTGGCCGAGTATGGTAATTTTCATTAAAACTTGATTTCTATCACTTCGAATGATGCCAAATGAATAACTTACTTGAATTGGACCATTTTACACTATGTCCATTGTAGATTTGTGTCTCTGACAGTTCGTTTGGTTGCAGGGGACATATTCAGTTTTTATGGCCAAAATGTGCTTTTCAGGGGCTGAAAAGCACGTTTTGGCAGAGTAAGATAATTTTCATTAAAACTTGATTTCTATCCATTCGAATGATGCCAAATGAATAACTTACTTGAATTGGACCATTTTACACTATGTCCATTGTAGATTTGTGTCTCCGACAGTTCGTTTGGTTGCAGGGGACATTTTCAGTTTTTATGGCCAAAATGTGCTTTTCAGGGGCTGAAAAGCATGTTTTTGCCGAGTTTGATAATTTTCATTAAAACTTGATTTCTATCACTTCGATTGATGCCAAATGAATAACTTACTTGAATTGGACCATTTTACACTATGTCCATTGTAGATTTGTGTCTCCGACAGTTCGTTTGGTTGCAGGGGACATTTTCAGTTTTTATGGCCAAAATGTGCTTTTCAGAGGCTGAAAAGCATGTTTTGGCCGAGTATGATAATTTTCATTAAAACCTGATTTCTATCACTTCGAATGATGCCAAATGAATAATTTGCTTGAATTGGACCATTTTACACTATGTCCATTGTAGATTTGTGTCTCTGACAGTTCGTTTGGTTGCAGGGGACATATTCAGTTTTTATGGCCGAAATGTGCTTTTCAGGGGCTGAAAAGCATGTTTTGGCCGAGTATGATAATTTTCATTAAAACTTGATTTCTATCCATTCGAATGATGCCAAATGAATAACTTACTTGAATTGGACCTTTTTACACTATGTCCATTGTAGATTTGTGTCTCCGACAGTTCGTTTGGTTGCAGGGGACATTTTCAGTTTTTATGGCCAAAATGTGCTTTTCAGAGGCTGAAAAGCATGTTTTGGCCGAGTATGATAATTTTCATTAAAACTTGATTTCTATCACTTCGAATGATGCCAAATGAATAATTTGCTTGAATTGGACCATTTTACACTATGTCCATTCTAGATTTGTGTCTCTGACAGTTCGTTTGGTTGCAGGGGACATATTCAGTTTTTAAGGCCAAAATGTGCTTTTCAGGGGCTGAAAAGCATGTTTTGGCCGAGTATGATAATTTTCATTAAAACTTGATTTCTATCCATTCGAATGATGCCAAATGAATAACTTACTTGAATTGGACCATTTTACACTATGTCCATTGTAGATTTGTGTCTCTGACAGTTCGTTTGGTTGCAGGGGACATATTCAGTTTTTATGGCCAAAATGTGCTTTTCAGGGGCTGAAAAGCATGTTTTGGCCGAGTATGATAATTTTCATTAAAACTTGATTTCTATCACTTCGAATGATGCCAAATGAATAACTTACTTGAATTGGACCATTTTACACCTATGTCCATTGTAGATTTGTGTCTCCGACAGTTCGTTTGGTTGCAGGGGACATTTTCAGTTTTTATGGCCAAATTGTGCTTTTCAGAGGCTGAAAAGCATGTTTTGGCCGAGTATGATGATTTTCATTAAAACTTAATTTCTATCACTTCGAATGATGCCAAATGAATAACTTACTTGAATTGGACCATTTTACACTATGTCCATTGTAGATTTGTGTCTCCGACAGTTTGTTTGGTTGCAGGGGACATTTTCAGTTTTTATGGCCAAAATGTGCTTTTCAGAGACTGAAAAGCATGTTTTGGCAGAGTATGATAATTTTCATTAAAACTTAATTTCTATCACTTCGAATGATGCCAAATGAATAACTTACTTGAATTGGACCATTTTACACTATGTCCATTGTAGATTGGTGTCTCCGACAGTTTGTTTGGTTGCAGGGGACATTTTCAGTTTTTATGGCCAAAATGTGCTTTTCAGAGGCTGAAAAGCATGTTTTGGCCGAGTATGATAATTTTCATTAAAACTTGATTTCTATCACTTCGAATGATGCCAAATGAATAATTTACTTGAATTGGACCATTTTACACTATGTCCATTGTAGATTTGTGTATCTGACAGTTCGTTTCGTTGCAGGGGACATATTCAGTTTTTATGGCCAAAATGTGCTTTTCAGGGGCTGAAAAGCATGTTTTGGCCGAGTTTGATAATTTTCATTAAAACTTGATTTCTATCACTTCGATTGATGCCAAATGAATAACTTACTTGAATTGGACCATTTTACACTATGTCCATTGTAGATTTGTGTCTCCGACAGTTCGTTTGGTTGCAGGGGACATTTTCAGTTTTTATGGCCAAAATGTGCTTTTCAGAGGCTGAAAAGCATGTTTTGGCCGAGTATGATAATTTTCATTAAAACTTGATTTCTATCACTTCGAATGATGCCAAATGAATAATTTACTTGAATTGGACCATTTTACACTATGTCCATTGTAGATTTGTGTCTCTGACAGTTCATTTGGTTGCAGGGGACATATTCAGTTTTTATGGCCAAAATGTGCTTTTCAGGGGCTGAAAAGCACATTTTTGCAGAATATGATAATTTTCATTAAAACTTGATTTCTATCCATTCGAATGATGCCAAATGAATATCTTACTTGAATTGGACCATTTTACACTATGTCCATTGTAGATTTGTGTCTCTGACAGTTCGTTTGGTTGCAGGGGACATATTCAGTTTTTATGGCCAAAATGTGCTTTTCAGAGGCTGAAAAGCATGTTTTGGCCGAGTATGATAATTTTCATTAAAACTTGATTTCTATCACTTCGAATGATGCCAAATGAATAATTTACTTGAATTGGACCATTTTACACTATGTCCATTGTAGATTTTTGTCTCTGACAGTTTGTTTGGTTGCAGGGGACATATTCAGTTTTTATGGCCAAAATGTGCTTTTCAGGGGCTGAAAAGCATGTTTTGGCAGAGTATGATAATTTTCATTAAAACTTGATTTCTATCCATTCGAATGATGCCAAATGAATAACTTACTTGAATTGGACCATTTTACACTATGTCCATTGTAGATTTGTGTCTCCGACAGTTCGTTTGGTTGCAGGGGACATATTCAGTTTTTATGGCCAAAATGTGCTTTTCAGGGGCGGAAAAGCATGTTTTGGCCGAGTATGATAATTTTCATTAAAACTTGATTTCAATCACTTCGAATGATGCCAAATGAATAATTTACTTGAATTGGACCATTTTACACTATGTCCATTGTAGATTTGTGTCTCTGACAGTTCGTTTGGTTGCAGGGGACATATTCAGTTTTTATGGCCAAAATGTGCTTTTCAGGGGCTGAAAAGCACGTTTTGGCAGAGTATGATAATTTTCATTAAAACTTGATTTCTATCCATTCGAATGATGCCAATTGAATAACTTACTTGAATTGGACCATTTTACACTATGTCCATTGTAGATTTGTGTCTCTGACAGTTCGTTTGGTTGCAGGGGACATATTCAGTTTTTATGGCCAAAATGTGCTTTTCAGGGGCTGAAAAGCATGTTTTGGCCGAGTATGATAATTTTCATTAAAACTTGATTTCTATCACTTCGAATGATGCCAAATGAATAACTTACTTGAATTGGACCATTTTACACTATGTCAATTGTAGATTTGTGTCTCCGACAGTTCGTTTGGTTGCAGGGGACATTTTCAGTTTTTATGGCCAAAATGTGCTTTTCAGAGGCTGAAAAGCATGTTTTGGCCGAGTATGATAATTTTCATTAAAACTTGATTTCTATCACTTCGAATGATGCCAAATGAATAATTTACTTGAATTGGACCATTTTACACTATGTCCATTGTAGATTTGTGTCTCTGACAGTTCGTTTCGTTGCAGGGGACATATTCAGTTTTTATGGCCAAAATGTGCTTTTCAGGGGCTGAAAAGCATGTTTTGGCCGAGTTTGATAATTTTCATTAAAACTTGATTTCTATCACTTCGATTGATGCCAAATGAATAACTTACTTGAATTGGACCATTTTACACTATGTCCATTGTAGATTTGTGTCTCCGACAGTTCGTTTGGTTGCAGGGGACATTTTCAGTTTTTATGGCCAAAATGTGCTTTTCAGAGGCTGAAAAGCATGTTTTGGCCGAGTATGATAATTTTCATTAAAACTTGATTTCTATCACTTCGAAAAATGCCAAATGAATAATTTACTTGAATTGGACCATTTTACACTATGTCCATTGTAGATTTGTGTCTCTGACAGTTCATTTGGTTGCAGGGGACATATTCAGTTTTTATGGCCAAAATGTGCTTTTCAGGGGCTGAAAAGCACATTTTTGCAGAATATGATAATTTTCATTAAAACTTGATTTCTATCCATTCGAATGATGCCAAATGAATATCTTACTTGAATTGGACCATTTTACACTATGTCCATTGTAGATTTGTGTCTCTGACAGTTCGTTTGGTTGCAGGGGACATATTCAGTTTTTATGGCCAAAATGTGCTTTTCAGAGGCTGAAAAGCATGTTTTGGCCGAGTATGATAATTTTCATTAAAACTTGATTTCTATCACTTCGAATGATGCCAAATGAATAATTTACTTGAATTGGACCATTTTACACTATGTCCATTGTAGATTTTTGTCTCTGACAGTTTGTTTGGTTGCAGGGGACATATTCAGTTTTTATGGCCAAAATGTGCTTTTCAGGGGCTGAAAAGCATGTTTTGGCAGAGTATGATAATTTTCATTAAAACTTGATTTCTATCCATTCGAATGATGCCAAATGAATAACTTACTTGAATTGGACCATTTTACACTATGTCCATTGTAGATTTGTGTCTCCGACAGTTCGTTTGGTTGCAGGGGACATATTCAGTTTTTATGGCCAAAATGTGCTTTTCAGGGGCGGAAAAGCATGTTTTGGCCGAGTATGATAATTTTCATTAAAACTTGATTTCAATCACTTCGAATGATGCCAAATGAATAATTTACTTGAATTGGACCATTTTACACTATGTCCATTGTAGATTTGTGTCTCTGACAGTTCGTTTGGTTGCAGGGGACATATTCAGTTTTTATGGCCAAAATGTGCTTTTCAGGGGCTGAAAAGCACGTTTTGGCAGAGTATGATAATTTTCATTAAAACTTGATTTCTATCCATTCGAATGATGCCAATTGAATAACTTACTTGAATTGGACCATTTTACACTATGTCCATTGTAGATTTGTGTCTCTGACAGTTCGTTTGGTTGCAGGGGACATATTCAGTTTTTATGGCCAAAATGTGCTTTTCAGGGGCTGAAAAGCATGTTTTGGCCGAGTATGATAATTTTCATTAAAACTTGATTTCTATCACTTCGAATGATGCCAAATGAATAACTTACTTGAATTGGACCATTTTACACTATGTCAATTGTAGATTTGTGTCTCCGACAGTTCGTTTGGTTGCAGGGGACATTTTCAGTTTTTATGGCCAAAATGTGCTTTTCAGAGGCTGAAAAGCATGTTTTGGCCGAGTTTGATAATTTTCATTAAAACTTGATTTCTATCACTTCGATTGATGCCAAATGAATAACTTACTTGAATTGGACCATTTTACACTATGTCCATTGTAGATTTGTGTCTCCGACAGTTCGTTTGGTTGCAGGGGACATTTTCAGTTTTTATGGCCAAAATGTGCTTTTCAGAGGCTGAAAAGCATGTTTTGGCCGAGTATGATAATTTTCATTAAAACTTGATTTCTATCACTTCGAAAAATGCCAAATGAATAATTTACTTGAATTGGACCATTTTACACTATGTCCATTGTAGATTTGTGTCTCTGACAGTTCATTTGGTTGCAGGGGACATATTCAGTTTTTATGGCCAAAATGTGCTTTTCAGGGGCTGAAAAGCACGTTTTTGCAGAATATGATAATTTTCATTAAAACTTGATTTCTATCCATTCGAATGATGCCAAATGAATATCTTACTTGAATTGGACCATTTTACACTATGTCCATTGTAGATTTGTGTCTCTGACAGTTCGTTTGGTTGCAGGGGACATATTCAGTTTTTATGGCCAAAATGTGCTTTTCAGAGGCTGAAAAGCATGTTTTGGCCGAGTATGATAATTTTCATTAAAACTTGATTTCTATCACTTCGAATGATGCCAAATGAATAATTTACTTGAATTGGACCATTTTACACTATGTCCATTGTAGATTTTTGTCTCTGACAGTTTGTTTGGTTGCAGGGGACATATTCAGTTTTTATGGCCAAAATGTGCTTTTCAGGGGCTGAAAAGCATGTTTTGGCAGAGTATGATAATTTTCATTAAAACTTGATTTCTATCCATTCGAATGATGCCAAATGAATAACTTACTTGAATTGGACCATTTTACACTATGTCCATTGTAGATTTGTGTCTCCGACAGTTCGTTTGGTTGCAGGGGACATATTCAGTTTTTATGGCCAAAATGTGCTTTTCAGGGGCGGAAAAGCATGTTTTGGCCGAGTATGATAATTTTCATTAAAACTTGATTTCTATCCATTCGAATGATGCCAAATGAATATCTTACTTGAATTGGACCATTTTACACTATGTCCATTGTAGATTTGTGTCTCTGACAGTTCGTTTGGTTGCAGGGGACATATTCAGTTTTTATGGCCAAAATGTGCTTTTCAGGGGCTGAAAAGCATGTTTTGGCCGAGTATGATAATTTTCATTAAAACTTGATTTCTATCACTTCGAATGATGCCAAATGAATAATTTACTTGAATTGGACCATTTTACACTATGTCCATTGCAGATTTGTGTCTCTGACAGTTCGTTTGGTTGCAGGGGACATATTCAGTTTTTATGGCCAAAATGTGCTTTTCAGGGGCTGAAAAGCACGTTTTGGCAGATTATGATAATTTTCATTAAAACTTGATTTCTATCCATTCGAATGATGCCAATTGAATAAATTACTTGAATTGGACCATTTTACACTATGTCAATTGTAGATTTGTGTCTCCGACAGTTCGTTTGGTTGCAGGGGACATTTTCAGTTTTTATGGCCAAAATGTGCTTTTCAGGGCCTGAAAAGCATGTTTTGGCAGAGTATGATGATTTTCATTAAAACTTAATTTCTATCACTTCGAATGATGCCAAATGAATAACTTACTTGAATTGGACCATTTTACACTATGTCCATTGTAGATTTGTGTCTCCGACAGTTCGTTTCGTTGCAGGGGACATATTCAGTTTTTATGGCCAAAATGTGCTTTTCAGGGGCTGAAAAGCATGTTTTGGCCGAGTTTGATAATTTTCATTAAAACTTGATTTCTATCACTTCGATTGATGCCAAATGAATAACTTACTTGAATTGGACCATTTTACACTATGTCCATTGTAGATTTGTGTCTCCGACAGTTCGTTTGGTTGCAGGGGACATTTTCAGTTTTTATGGCCAAAATGTGCTTTTCAGAGGCTGAAAAGCATGTTTTGGCCGAGTATGATAATTTTCATTAAAACTTGATTTCTATCACTTCGAATGATGCCAAATGAATAATTTGCTTGAATTGGACCATTTTACACTATGTCCATTCTAGATTTGTGTCTCTGACAGTTCGTTTGGTTGCAGGGGACATATTCAGTTTTTAAGGCCAAAATGTGCTTTTCAGGGGCTGAAAAGCATGTTTTGGCCGAGTATGATAATTTTCATTAAAACTTGATTTCTATCACTTCGAATGATGCCAAATGAATAATTTGCTTGAATTGGACCATTTTACACTATGTCAATTGTAGATTTGTGTCTCTGACAGTTCGTTTGGTTGCAGGGGACATTTTCAGTTTTTATGGCCAAAATGTGCTTTTCAGAGGCTGAAAAGCATGTTTTGGCCGAGTATGATAATTTTCATTAAAACTTGATTTCTATCACTTCGAATGATGCCAAATGAATAATTTGCTTGAATTGGACCATTTTACACTATGTCCATTCTAGATTTGTGTCTCCGACAGTTCGTTTGGTTGCAGGGGACATATTCAGTTTTTATGGCCAAAATGTGCTTTTCAGGGGCGGAAAAGCATGTTTTGGCCGAGTATGATAATTTTCATTAAAACTTGATTTCTATCCATTCGAATGATGCCAAATGAATATCTTACTTGAATTGGACCATTTTACACTATGTCCATTGTAGATTTGTGTCTCTGACAGTTCGTTTGGTTGCAGGGGACATATTCAGTTTTTATGGCCAAAATGTGCTTTTCAGGGGCTGAAAAGCATGTTTTGGCCGAGTATGATAATTTTCATTAAAACTTGATTTCTATCACTTCGAATGATGCCAAATGAATAATTTACTTGAATTGGACCATTTTACACTATGTCCATTGTAGATTTGTGTCTCTGACAGTTCGTTTGGTTGCAGGGGACATATTCAGTTTTTATGGCCAAAATGTGCTTTTCAGGGGCTGAAAAGCACGTTTTGGCAGATTATGATAATTTTCATTAAAACTTGATTTCTATCCATTCGAATGATGCCAATTGAATAAATTACTTGAATTGGACCATTTTACACTATGTCAATTGTAGATTTGTGTCTCCGACAGTTCGTTTGGTTGCAGGGGACATTTTCAGTTTTTATGGCCAAAATGTGCTTTTCAGGGCCTGAAAAGCATGTTTTGGCAGAGTATGATGATTTTCATTAAAACTTAATTTCTATCACTTCGAATGATGCCAAATGAATAACTTACTTGAATTGGACCATTTTACACTATGTCCATTGTAGATTTGTGTCTCCGACAGTTCGTTTCGTTGCAGGGGACATATTCAGTTTTTATGGCCAAAATGTGCTTTTCAGGGGCTGAAAAGCATGTTTTGGCCGAGTTTGATAATTTTCATTAAAACTTGATTTCTATCACTTCGATTGATGCCAAATGAATAACTTACTTGAATTGGACCATTTTACACTATGTCCATTGTAGATTTGTGTCTCCGACAGTTCGTTTGGTTGCAGGGGACATTTTCAGTTTTTATGGCCAAAATGTGCTTTTCAGAGGCTGAAAAGCATGTTTTGGCCGAGTATGATAATTTTCATTAAAACTTGATTTCTATCACTTCGAATGATGCCAAATGAATAATTTGCTTGAATTGGACCATTTTACACTATGTCCATTCTAGATTTGTGTCTCTGACAGTTCGTTTGGTTGCAGGGGACATATTCAGTTTTTAAGGCCAAAATGTGCTTTTCAGGGGCTGAAAAGCATGTTTTGGCCGAGTATGATAATTTTCATTAAAACTTGATTTCTATCACTTCGAATGATGCCAAATGAATAACTTACTTGAATTGGACCATTTTACACTATGTCAATTGTAGATTTGTGTCTCCGACAGTTTGTTTGGTTGCAGGGGACATTTTCAGTTTTTATGGCCAAAATGTGCTTTTCAGGGGCTGAAAAGCACGTTTTGGCAGAGTATGATAATTTTCATTAAAACTTGATTTCTATCCATCTGAATGATGCCAATTGAATAACTTACTTGAATTGGACCATTTTACACTATGTCCATTGTAGATTTGTGTCTCTGACAGTTCGTTTGGTTGCAGGGGACATATTCAGTTTTTATGGCCAAAATGTGCTTTTCAGGGGCTGAAAAGCATGTTTTGGCCGAGTATGATAATTTTCATTAAAACTTGATTTCTATCACTTCGAATGATGCCAAATGAATAACTTACTTGAATTGGACCATTTTACACTATGTCAATTGTAGATTTGTGTCTCCGACAGTTTGTTTGGTTGCAGGGGACATTTTCAGTTTTTATGGCCAAAATGTGCTTTTCAGAGACTGAAAAGCATGTTTTGGCAGAGTATGATAATTTTCATTAAAACTTAATTTCTATCACTTCGAATGATGCCAAATGAATAACTTACTTGAATTGGACCATTTTACACTATGTCCATTGTAGATTTGTGTCTCTGACAGTTCGTTTGGTTGCAGGGGACATATTCAGTTTTTATGGCCAAAATGTGCTTTTCAGGGGCTGAAAAGCATGTTTTGGCCGAGTTTGATAATTTTCATTAAAACTTGATTTCTATCACTTCGATTGATGCCAAATGAATAACTTACTTGAATTGGACCATTTTACACTATGTCCATTGTAGATTTGTGTCTCCGACAGTTTGTTTGGTTGCAGGGGACATTTTCAGTTTTTATGGCCAAAATGTGCTTTTCAGAGGCTGAAAAGCATGTTTTGGCCGAGTATGATAATTTTCATTAAAACTTGATTTCTATCACTTCGAATGATGCCAAATGAATAATTTACTTGAATTGGACCATTTTACACTATGTCCATTGTAGATTTGTGTCTCTGACAGTTCGTTTCGTTGCAGGGGACATATTCAGTTTTTATGGCCAAAATGTGCTTTTCAGGGGCTGAAAAGCATGTTTTGGCCGAGTTTGATAATTTTCATTAAAACTTGATTTCTATCACTTCGATTGATGCCAAATGAATAACTTACTTGAATTGGACCATTTTACACTATGTCCATTGTAGATTTGTGTCTCCGACAGTTCGTTTGGTTGCAGGGGACATTTTCAGTTTTTATGGCCAAAATGTGCTTTTCAGAGGCTGAAAAGCATGTTTTGGCCGAGTATGATAATTTTCATTAAAACTTGATTTCTATCACTTCGAAAAATGCCAAATGAATAATTTACTTGAATTGGACCATTTTACACTATGTCCATTGTAGATTTGTGTCTCCGACAGTTTGTTTGGTTTCAGGGGACATATTCAGTTTTTATGGCCAAAATGTGCTTTTCAGGGGCTGAAAAGCATGTTTTGGCCGAGTATGATAATTTTCATTAAAACTTGATTTCTATCACTTCGAATGATGCCAAATGAATAACTTACTTGAATTGGACCATTTTACACTATGCCCATTGTAGATTTGTGTCTCTGACAGTTCGTTTGGTTGCAGGGGACATATTCAGTTTTTATGGCCAAAATGTGCTTTTCAGAGGCTGAAAAGCATGTTTTGGCCGAGTATGATAATTTTCATTAAAACTTGATTTCTATCACTTCGAATAATGCCAAATGAATAACTTACTTGAATTGGACCATTTTACACTATGTCCATTGTAGATTTGTGTCTCCGACAGTTCGTTTGGTTGCAGGGGACATTTTCAGTTTTTATGGCCAAAATGTGCTTTTCAGAGGCTGAAAAGCATGTTTTGGCAGAGTATGATAATTTTCATTAAAACTTAATTTCTATCACTTCGAATGATGCCAAATGAATAACTTACTTGAATTGGACCATTTTACACTATGTCCATTGTAGATTTGTGTCTCTGACAGTTCGTTTGGTTGCAGGGGACATATTCAGTTTTTATGGCCAAAATGTGCATTTCAGGGGCTGAAAAGCATGTTTTGGCCGAGTTTGATAATTTTCATTAAAACTTGATATTTATCACTTCGATTGATGCCAAATGAATAACTTACTTGAATTGGACCATTTTACACTATGTCCATTGTAGATTTGTGTCTCCGACAGTTCGTTTGGTTGCAGGGGACATTTTCAGTTTTTATGGCCAAAATGTGCTTTTCAGAGGCTGAAAAGCATGTTTTGGCCGGGTATGATAATTTTCATTAAAACTTAATTTCTATCACTTCGAATGATGCCAAATGAATAATTTACTTGAATTGGACCATTTTACACTATGTCCATTGTAGATTTGTATCTCTGACAGTTCGTTTGGTTGCAGGGGACATATTCAGTTTTTAAGGCCAAAATGTGCTTTTCAGGGGCTGAAAAGCATGTTTTGGCCGAGTATGGTAATTTTCATTAAAACTTGATTTCTATCACTTCGAATGATGCCAAATGAATAACTTACTTGAATTGGACCATTTTACACTATGTCCATTGTAGATTTGTGTCTCTGACAGTTCGTTTGGTTGCAGGGGACATATTCAGTTTTTATGGCCAAAATGTGCTTTTCAGGGGCTGAAAAGCACGTTTTGGCAGAGTAAGATAATTTTCATTAAAACTTGATTTCTATCCATTCGAATGATGCCAAATGAATAACTTACTTGAATTGGACCATTTTACACTATGTCCATTGTAGATTTGTGTCTCCGACAGTTCGTTTGGTTGCAGGGGACATTTTCAGTTTTTATGGCCAAAATGTGCTTTTCAGGGGCTGAAAAGCATGTTTTTGCCGAGTTTGATAATTTTCATTAAAACTTGATTTCTATCACTTCGATTGATGCCAAATGAATAACTTACTTGAATTGGACCATTTTACACTATGTCCATTGTAGATTTGTGTCTCCGACAGTTCGTTTGGTTGCAGGGGACATTTTCAGTTTTTATGGCCAAAATGTGCTTTTCAGAGGCTGAAAAGCATGTTTTGGCCGAGTATGATAATTTTCATTAAAACCTGATTTCTATCACTTCGAATGATGCCAAATGAATAATTTGCTTGAATTGGACCATTTTACACTATGTCCATTGTAGATTTGTGTCTCCGACAGTTCGTTTGGTTGCAGGGGACATTTTCAGTTTTTATGGCCGAAATGTGCTTTTCAGGGGCTGAAAAGCATGTTTTGGCCGAGTATGATAATTTTCATTAAAACTTGATTTCTATCCATTCGAATGATGCCAAATGAATAACTTACTTGAATTGGACCTTTTTACACTATGTCCATTGTAGATTTGTGTCTCCGACAGTTCGTTTGGTTGCAGGGGACATTTTCAGTTTTTATGGCCAAAATGTGCTTTTCAGAGGCTGAAAAGCATGTTTTGGCCGAGTATGATAATTTTCATTAAAACTTGATTTCTATCACTTCGAATGATGCCAAATGAATAATTTGCTTGAATTGGACCATTTTACACTATGTCCATTCTAGATTTGTGTCTCTGACAGTTCGTTTGGTTGCAGGGGACATATTCAGTTTTTAAGGCCAAAATGTGCTTTTCAGGGGCTGAAAAGCATGTTTTGGCCGAGTATGATAATTTTCATTAAAACTTGATTTCTATCCATTCGAATGATGCCAAATGAATAACTTACTTGAATTGGACCATTTTACACTATGTCCATTGTAGATTTGTGTCTCTGACAGTTCGTTTGGTTGCAGGGGACATATTCAGTTTTTATGGCCAAAATGTGCTTTTCAGGGGCTGAAAAGCATGTTTTGGCCGAGTATGATAATTTTCATTAAAACTTGATTTCTATCACTTCGAATGATGCCAAATGAATAACTTACTTGAATTGGACCATTTTACACCTATGTCCATTGTAGATTTGTGTCTCCGACAGTTCGTTTGGTTGCAGGGGACATTTTCAGTTTTTATGGCCAAAATGTGCTTTTCAGAGGCTGAAAAGCATGTTTTGGCCGAGTATGATGATTTTCATTAAAACTTAATTTCTATCACTTCGAATGATGCCAAATGAATAACTTACTTGAATTGGACCATTTTACACTATGTCCATTGTAGATTTGTGTCTCTGACAGTTCATTTGGTTGCAGGGGACATATTCAGTTTTTATGGCCAAAATGTGCTTTTCAGGGGCTGAAAAGCACATTTTTGCAGAATATGATAATTTTCATTAAAACTTGATTTCTATCCATTCGAATGATGCCAAATGAATATCTTACTTGAATTGGACCATTTTACACTATGTCCATTGTAGATTTGTGTCTCTGACAGTTCGTTTGGTTGCAGGGGACATATTCAGTTTTTATGGCCAAAATGTGCTTTTCAGAGGCTGAAAAGCATGTTTTGGCCGAGTATGATAATTTTCATTAAAACTTGATTTCTATCACTTCGAATGATGCCAAATGAATAATTTACTTGAATTGGACCATTTTACACTATGTCCATTGTAGATTTTTGTCTCTGACAGTTTGTTTGGTTGCAGGGGACATATTCAGTTTTTATGGCCAAAATGTGCTTTTCAGGGGCTGAAAAGCATGTTTTGGCAGAGTATGATAATTTTCATTAAAACTTGATTTCTATCCATTCGAATGATGCCAAATGAATAACTTACTTGAATTGGACCATTTTACACTATGTCCATTGTAGATTTGTGTCTCCGACAGTTCGTTTGGTTGCAGGGGACATATTCAGTTTTTATGGCCAAAATGTGCTTTTCAGGGGCGGAAAAGCATGTTTTGGCCGAGTATGATAATTTTCATTAAAACTTGATTTCAATCACTTCGAATGATGCCAAATGAATAATTTACTTGAATTGGACCATTTTACACTATGTCCATTGTAGATTTGTGTCTCTGACAGTTCGTTTGGTTGCAGGGGACATATTCAGTTTTTATGGCCAAAATGTGCTTTTCAGGGGCTGAAAAGCACGTTTTGGCAGAGTATGATAATTTTCATTAAAACTTGATTTCTATCCATTCGAATGATGCCAATTGAATAACTTACTTGAATTGGACCATTTTACACTATGTCCATTGTAGATTTGTGTCTCTGACAGTTCGTTTGGTTGCAGGGGACATATTCAGTTTTTATGGCCAAAATGTGCTTTTCAGGGGCTGAAAAGCATGTTTTGGCCGAGTATGATAATTTTCATTAAAACTTGATTTCTATCACTTCGAATGATGCCAAATGAATAACTTACTTGAATTGGACCATTTTACACTATGTCAATTGTAGATTTATGTCTCCGACAGTTTGTTTGGTTGCAGGGGACATTTTCAGTTTTTATGGCCAAAATGTGCTTTTCAGAGACTGAAAAGCATGTTTTGGCAGAGTATGATAATTTTCATTAAAACTTAATTTCTATCACTTCGAATGATGCCAAATGAATAACTTACTTGAATTGGACCATTTTACACTATGTCCATTGTAGATTTGTGTCTCTGACAGTTCGTTTGGTTGCAGGGGACATATTCAGTTTTTATGGCCAAAATGTGCTTTTCAGGGGCTGAAAAGCATGTTTTGGCCGAGTTTGATAATTTTCATTAAAACTTGATTTCTATCACTTCGATTGATGCCAAATGAATAACTTACTTGAATTGGACCATTTTACACTATGTCCATTGTAGATTTGTGTCTCCGACAGTTTGTTTGGTTGCAGGGGACATTTTCAGTTTTTATGGCCAAAATGTGCTTTTCAGAGGCTGAAAAGCATGTTTTGGCCGAGTATGATAATTTTCATTAAAACTTGATTTCTATCACTTCGAATGATGCCAAATGAATAATTTACTTGAATTGGACCATTTTACACTATGTCCATTGTAGATTTGTGTCTCTGACAGTTCGTTTCGTTGCAGGGGACATATTCAGTTTTTATGGCCAAAATGTGCTTTTCAGGGGCTGAAAAGCATGTTTTGGCCGAGTTTGATAATTTTCATTAAAACTTGATTTCTATCACTTCGATTGATGCCAAATGAATAACTTACTTGAATTGGACCATTTTACACTATGTCCATTGTAGATTTGTGTCTCCGACAGTTCGTTTGGTTGCAGGGGACATTTTCAGTTTTTATGGCCAAAATGTGCTTTTCAGAGGCTGAAAAGCATGTTTTGGCCGAGTATGATAATTTTCATTAAAACTTGATTTCTATCACTTCGAAAAATGCCAAATGAATAATTTACTTGAATTGGACCATTTTACACTATGTCCATTGTAGATTTGTGTCTCCGACAGTTCGTTTGGTTTCAGGGGACATATTCAGTTTTTATGGCCAAAATGTGCTTTTCAGGGGCTGAAAAGCATGTTTTGGCCGAGTATGATAATTTTCATTAAAACTTGATTTCTATCACTTCGAATGATGCCAAATGAATAACTTACTTGAATTGGACCATTTTACACTATGCCCATTGTAGATTTGTGTCTCTGACAGTTCGTTTGGTTGCAGGGGACATATTCAGTTTTTATGGCCAAAATGTGCTTTTCAGAGGCTGAAAAGCATGTTTTGGCCGAGTATGATAATTTTCATTAAAACTTGATTTCTATCACTTCGAATGATGCCAAATGAATAACTTACTTGAATTGGACCATTTTACACTATGTCCATTGTAGATTTGTGTCTCCGACAGTTCGTTTGGTTGCAGGGGACATTTTCAGTTTTTATGGCCAAAATGTGCTTTTCAGAGGCTGAAAAGCATGTTTTGGCAGAGTATGATAATTTTCATTAAAACTTAATTTCTATCACTTCGAATGATGCCAAATGAATAACTTACTTGAATTGGACCATTTTACACTATGTCCATTGTAGATTTGTGTCTCTGACAGTTCGTTTGGTTGCAGGGGACATATTCAGTTTTTATGGCCAAAATGTGCTTTTCAGGGGCTGAAAAGCATGTTTTGGCCGAGTTTGATAATTTTCATTAAAACTTGATATTTATCACTTCGATTGATGCCAAATGAATAACTTACTTGAATTGGACCATTTTACACTATGTCCATTGTAGATTTGTGTCTCCGACAGTTCGTTTAGTTGCAGGGGACATTTTCAGTTTTTATGGCCAAAATGTGCTTTTCAGAGGCTGAAAAGCATGTTTTGGCCGGGTATGATAATTTTCATTAAAACTTAATTTCTATCACTTCGAATGATGCCAAATGAATAATTTACTTGAATTGGACCATTTTACACTATGTCCATTGTAGATTTGTATCTCTGACAGTTCGTTTGGTTGCAGGGGACATATTCAGTTTTTAAGGCCAAAATGTGCTTTTCAGGGGCTGAAAAGCATGTTTTGGCCGAGTATGGTAATTTTCATTAAAACTTGATTTCTATCACTTCGAATGATGTCAAATGAATAACTTACTTGAATTGGACCATTTTACACTATGTCCATTGTAGATTTGTGTCTCTGACAGTTCGTTTGGTTGCAGGGGACATATTCAGTTTTTATGGCCAAAATGTGCTTTTCAGGGGCTGAAAAGCACGTTTTGGCAGAGTAAGATAATTTTCATTAAAACTTGATTTCTATCCATTCGAATGATGCCAAATGAATAACTTACTTGAATTGGACCATTTTACACTATGTCCATTGTAGATTTGTGTCTCCGACAGTTCGTTTGGTTGCAGGGGACATTTTCAGTTTTTATGGCCAAAATGTGCTTTTCAGGGGCTGAAAAGCATGTTTTTGCCGAGTTTGATAATTTTCATTAAAACTTGATTTCTATCACTTCGATTGATGCCAAATGAATAACTTACTTGAATTGGACCATTTTACACTATGTCCATTGTAGATTTGTGTCTCCGACAGTTCGTTTGGTTGCAGGGGACATTTTCAGTTTTTATGGCCAAAATGTGCTTTTCAGAGGCTGAAAAGCATGTTTTGGCCGAGTATGATAATTTTCATTAAAACCTGATTTCTATCACTTCGAATGATGCCAAATGAATAATTTGCTTGAATTGGACCATTTTACACTATGTCCATTGTAGATTTGTGTCTCTGACAGTTCGTTTGGTTGCAGGGGACATATTCAGTTTTTATGGCCGAAATGTGCTTTTCAGGGGCTGAAAAGCATGTTTTGGCCGAGTATGATAATTTTCATTAAAACTTGATTTCTATCCATTCGAATGATGCCAAATGAATAACTTACTTGAATTGGACCTTTTTACACTATGTCCATTGTAGATTTGTGTCTCCGACAGTTCGTTTGGTTGCAGGGGACATTTTCAGTTTTTATGGCCAAAATGTGCTTTTCAGAGGCTGAAAAGCATGTTTTGGCCGAGTATGATAATTTTCATTAAAACTTGATTTCTATCACTTCGAATGATGCCAAATGAATAATTTGCTTGAATTGGACCATTTTACACTATGTCCATTCTAGATTTGTGTCTCTGACAGTTCGTTTGGTTGCAGGGGACATATTCAGTTTTTAAGGCCAAAATGTGCTTTTCAGGGGCTGAAAAGCATGTTTTGGCCGAGTATGATAATTTTCATTAAAACTTGATTTCTATCCATTCGAATGATGCCAAATGAATAACTTACTTGAATTGGACCATTTTACACTATGTCCATTGTAGATTTGTGTCTCTGACAGTTCGTTTGGTTGCAGGGGACATATTCAGTTTTTATGGCCAAAATGTGCTTTTCAGGGGCTGAAAAGCATGTTTTGGCCGAGTATGATAATTTTCATTAAAACTTGATTTCTATCACTTCGAATGATGCCAAATGAATAACTTACTTGAATTGGACCATTTTACACCTATGTCCATTGTAGATTTGTGTCTCCGACAGTTCGTTTGGTTGCAGGGGACATTTTCAGTTTTTATGGCCAAAATGTGCTTTTCAGAGGCTGAAAAGCATGTTTTGGCCGAGTATGATGATTTTCATTAAAACTTAATTTCTATCACTTCGAATGATGCCAAATGAATAACTTACTTGAATTGGACCATTTTACACTATGTCCATTGTAGATTTGTGTCTCCGACAGTTTGTTTGGTTGCAGGGGACATTTTCAGTTTTTATGGCCAAAATGTGCTTTTCAGAGACTGAAAAGCATGTTTTGGCAGAGTATGATAATTTTCATTAAAACTTAATTTCTATCACTTCGAATGATGCCAAATGAATAACTTACTTGAATTGGACCATTTTACACTATGTCCATTGTAGATTGGTGTCTCCGACAGTTTGTTTGGTTGCAGGGGACATTTTCAGTTTTTATGGCCAAAATGTGCTTTTCAGAGGCTGAAAAGCATGTTTTGGCAGAGTATGATAATTTTCATTAAAACTTGATTTCTATCACTTCGAATGATGCCAAATGAATAATTTACTTGAATTGGACCATTTTACACTATGTCCATTGTAGATTTGTGTCTCTGACAGTTCGTTTCGTTGCAGGGGACATATTCAGTTTTTATGGCCAAAATGTGCTTTTCAGGGGCTGAAAAGCATGTTTTGGCCGAGTTTGATAATTTTCATTAAAACTTGATTTCTATCACTTCGATTGATGCCAAATGAATAACTTACTTGAATTGGACCATTTTACACTATGTCCATTGTAGATTTGTGTCTCCGACAGTTCGTTTGGTTGCAGGGGACATTTTCAGTTTTTATGGCCAAAATGTGCTTTTCAGAGGCTGAAAAGCATGTTTTGGCCGAGTATGATAATTTTCATTAAAACTTGATTTCTATCACTTCGAATGATGCCAAATGAATAATTTACTTGAATTGGACCATTTTACACTATGTCCATTGTAGATTTGTGTCTCTGACAGTTCATTTGGTTGCAGGGGACATATTCAGTTTTTATGGCCAAAATGTGCTTTTCAGGGGCTGAAAAGCACATTTTTGCAGAATATGATAATTTTCATTAAAACTTGATTTCTATCCATTCGAATGATGCCAAATGAATATCTTACTTGAATTGGACCATTTTACACTATGTCCATTGTAGATTTGTGTCTCTGACAGTTCGTTTGGTTGCAGGGGACATATTCAGTTTTTATGGCCAAAATGTGCTTTTCAGAGGCTGAAAAGCATGTTTTGGCCGAGTATGATAATTTTCATTAAAACTTGATTTCTATCACTTCGAATGATGCCAAATGAATAATTTACTTGAATTGGACCATTTTACACTATGTCCATTGTAGATTTTTGTCTCTGACAGTTTGTTTGGTTGCAGGGGACATATTCAGTTTTTATGGCCAAAATGTGCTTTTCAGGGGCTGAAAAGCATGTTTTGGCAGAGTATGATAATTTTCATTAAAACTTGATTTCTATCCATTCGAATGATGCCAAATGAATAACTTACTTGAATTGGACCATTTTACACTATGTCCATTGTAGATTTGTGTCTCCGACAGTTCGTTTGGTTGCAGGGGACATATTCAGTTTTTATGGCCAAAATGTGCTTTTCAGGGGCGGAAAAGCATGTTTTGGCCGAGTATGATAATTTTCATTAAAACTTGATTTCAATCACTTCGAATGATGCCAAATGAATAATTTACTTGAATTGGACCATTTTACACTATGTCCATTGTAGATTTGTGTCTCTGACAGTTCGTTTGGTTGCAGGGGACATATTCAGTTTTTATGGCCAAAATGTGCTTTTCAGGGGCTGAAAAGCACGTTTTGGCAGAGTATGATAATTTTCATTAAAACTTGATTTCTATCCATTCGAATGATGCCAATTGAATAACTTACTTGAATTGGACCATTTTACACTATGTCCATTGTAGATTTGTGTCTCTGACAGTTCGTTTGGTTGCAGGGGACATATTCAGTTTTTATGGCCAAAATGTGCTTTTCAGGGGCTGAAAAGCATGTTTTGGCCGAGTATGATAATTTTCATTAAAACTTGATTTCTATCACTTCGAATGATGCCAAATGAATAACTTACTTGAATTGGACCATTTTACACTATGTCCATTGTAGATTTGTGTCTCCGACAGTTCGTTTGGTTGCAGGGGACATTTTCAGTTTTTATGGCCAAAATGTGCTTTTCAGAGGCTGAAAAGCATGTTTTGGCCGAGTATGATAATTTTCATTAAAACTTGATTTCTATCACTTCGAATGATGCCAAATGAATAATTTGCTTGAATTGGACCATTTTACACTATGTCCATTCTAGATTTGTGTCTCTGACAGTTCGTTTGGTTGCAGGGGACATATTCAGTTTTTAAGGCCAAAATGTGCTTTTCAGGGGCTGAAAAGCATGTTTTGGCCGAGTATGATAATTTTCATTAAAACTTGATTTCTATCCATTCGAATGATGCCAAATGAATAACTTACTTGAATTGGACCATTTTACACTATGTCCATTGTAGATTTGTGTCTCTGACAGTTCGTTTGGTTGCAGGGGACATATTCAGTTTTTATGGCCAAAATGTGCTTTTCAGGGGCTGAAAAGCATGTTTTGGCCGAGTATGATAATTTTCATTAAAACTTGATTTCTATCACTTCGAATGATGCCAAATGAATAACTTACTTGAATTGGACCATTTTACACCTATGTCCATTGTAGATTTGTGTCTCCGACAGTTCGTTTGGTTGCAGGGGACATTTTCAGTTTTTATGGCCAAAATGTGCTTTTCAGAGGCTGAAAAGCATGTTTTGGCCGAGTATGATGATTTTCATTAAAACTTAATTTCTATCACTTCGAATGATGCCAAATGAATAACTTACTTGAATTGGACCATTTTACACTATGTCCATTGTAGATTTGTGTCTCCGACAGTTTGTTTGGTTGCAGGGGACATTTTCAGTTTTTATGGCCAAAATGTGCTTTTCAGAGACTGAAAAGCATGTTTTGGCAGAGTATGATAATTTTCATTAAAACTTAATTTCTATCACTTCGAATGATGCCAAATGAATAACTTACTTGAATTGGACCATTTTACACTATGTCCATTGTAGATTGGTGTCTCCGACAGTTTGTTTGGTTGCAGGGGACATTTTCAGTTTTTATGGCCAAAATGTGCTTTTCAGAGGCTGAAAAGCATGTTTTGGCCGAGTATGATAATTTTCATTAAAACTTGATTTCTATCACTTCGAATGATGCCAAATGAATAATTTACTTGAATTGGACCATTTTACACTATGTCCATTGTAGATTTGTGTCTCTGACAGTTCGTTTCGTTGCAGGGGACATATTCAGTTTTTATGGCCAAAATGTGCTTTTCAGGGGCTGAAAAGCATGTTTTGGCCGAGTTTGATAATTTTCATTAAAACTTGATTTCTATCACTTCGATTGATGCCAAATGAATAACTTACTTGAATTGGACCATTTTACACTATGTCCATTGTAGATTTGTGTCTCCGACAGTTCGTTTGGTTGCAGGGGACATTTTCAGTTTTTATGGCCAAAATGTGCTTTTCAGAGGCTGAAAAGCATGTTTTGGCCGAGTATGATAATTTTCATTAAAACTTGATTTCTATCACTTCGAATGATGCCAAATGAATAATTTACTTGAATTGGACCATTTTACACTATGTCCATTGTAGATTTGTGTCTCTGACAGTTCATTTGGTTGCAGGGGACATATTCAGTTTTTATGGCCAAAATGTGCTTTTCAGGGGCTGAAAAGCACATTTTTGCAGAATATGATAATTTTCATTAAAACTTGATTTCTATCCATTCGAATGATGCCAAATGAATATCTTACTTGAATTGGACCATTTTACACTATGTCCATTGTAGATTTGTGTCTCTGACAGTTCGTTTGGTTGCAGGGGACATATTCAGTTTTTATGGCCAAAATGTGCTTTTCAGAGGCTGAAAAGCATGTTTTGGCCGAGTATGATAATTTTCATTAAAACTTGATTTCTATCACTTCGAATGATGCCAAATGAATAATTTACTTGAATTGGACCATTTTACACTATGTCCATTGTAGATTTTTGTCTCTGACAGTTTGTTTGGTTGCAGGGGACATATTCAGTTTTTATGGCCAAAATGTGCTTTTCAGGGGCTGAAAAGCATGTTTTGGCAGAGTATGATAATTTTCATTAAAACTTGATTTCTATCCATTCGAATGATGCCAAATGAATAACTTACTTGAATTGGACCATTTTACACTATGTCCATTGTAGATTTGTGTCTCCGACAGTTCGTTTGGTTGCAGGGGACATATTCAGTTTTTATGGCCAAAATGTGCTTTTCAGGGGCGGAAAAGCATGTTTTGGCCGAGTATGATAATTTTCATTAAAACTTGATTTCAATCACTTCGAATGATGCCAAATGAATAATTTACTTGAATTGGACCATTTTACACTATGTCCATTGTAGATTTGTGTCTCTGACAGTTCGTTTGGTTGCAGGGGACATATTCAGTTTTTATGGCCAAAATGTGCTTTTCAGGGGCTGAAAAGCACGTTTTGGCAGAGTATGATATTTTTCATTAAAACTTGATTTCTATCCATTCGAATGATGCCAATTGAATAACTTACTTGAATTGGACCATTTTACACTATGTCCATTGTAGATTTGTGTCTCTGACAGTTCGTTTGGTTGCAGGGGACATATTCAGTTTTTATGGCCAAAATGTGCTTTTCAGGGGCTGAAAAGCATGTTTTGGCCGAGTATGATAATTTTCATTAAAACTTGATTTCTATCACTTCGAATGATGCCAAATGAATAACTTACTTGAATTGGACCATTTTACACTATGTCAATTGTAGATTTGTGTCTCCGACAGTTCGTTTGGTTGCAGGGGACATTTTCAGTTTTTATGGCCAAAATGTGCTTTTCAGAGGCTGAAAAGCATGTTTTGGCCGAGTATGATAATTTTCATTAAAACTTGATTTCTATCACTTCGAATGATGCCAAATGAATAATTTACTTGAATTGGACCATTTTACACTATGTCCATTGTAGATTTGTGTCTCTGACAGTTCGTTTCGTTGCAGGGGACATATTCAGTTTTTATGGCCAAAATGTGCTTTTCAGGGGCTGAAAAGCATGTTTTGGCCGAGTTTGATAATTTTCATTAAAACTTGATTTCTATCACTTCGATTGATGCCAAATGAATAACTTACTTGAATTGGACCATTTTACACTATGTCCATTGTAGATTTGTGTCTCCGACAGTTCGTTTGGTTGCAGGGGACATTTTCAGTTTTTATGGCCAAAATGTGCTTTTCAGAGGCTGAAAAGCATGTTTTGGCCGAGTATGATAATTTTCATTAAAACTTGATTTCTATCACTTCGAAAAATGCCAAATGAATAATTTACTTGAATTGGACCATTTTACACTATGTCCATTGTAGATTTGTGTCTCTGACAGTTCATTTGGTTGCAGGGGACATATTCAGTTTTTATGGCCAAAATGTGCTTTTCAGGGGCTGAAAAGCACGTTTTTGCAGAATATGATAATTTTCATTAAAACTTGATTTCTATCCATTCGAATGATGCCAAATGAATATCTTACTTGAATTGGACCATTTTACACTATGTCCATTGTAGATTTGTGTCTCTGACAGTTCGTTTGGTTGCAGGGGACATATTCAGTTTTTATGGCCAAAATGTGCTTTTCAGAGGCTGAAAAGCATGTTTTGGCCGAGTATGATAATTTTCATTAAAACTTGATTTCTATCACTTCGAATGATGCCAAATGAATAATTTACTTGAATTGGACCATTTTACACTATGTCCATTGTAGATTTTTGTCTCTGACAGTTTGTTTGGTTGCAGGGGACATATTCAGTTTTTATGGCCAAAATGTGCTTTTCAGGGGCTGAAAAGCATGTTTTGGCAGAGTATGATAATTTTCATTAAAACTTGATTTCTATCCATTCGAATGATGCCAAATGAATAACTTACTTGAATTGGACCATTTTACACTATGTCCATTGTAGATTTGTGTCTCCGACAGTTCGTTTGGTTGCAGGGGACATATTCAGTTTTTATGGCCAAAATGTGCTTTTCAGAGGCTGAAAAGCATGTTTTGGCCGAGTATGATAATTTTCATTAAAACTTGATTTCTATCACTTCGAATGATGCCAAATGAATAATTTACTTGAATTGGACCATTTTACACTATGTCCATTGTAGATTTGTGTCTCCGACAGTTCGTTTGGTTGCAGGGGACATTTTCAGTTTTTATGGCCAAAATGTGCTTTTCAGAGGCTGAAAAGCATGTTTTGGCCGAGTATGATAATTTTCATTAAAACTTGATTTCTATCACTTCGAAAAATGCCAAATGAATAATTTACTTGAATTGGACCATTTTACACTATGTCCATTGTAGATTTGTGTCTCTGACAGTTCATTTGGTTGCAGGGGACATATTCAGTTTTTATGGCCAAAATGTGCTTTTCAGGGGCTGAAAAGCACGTTTTTGCAGAATATGATAATTTTCATTAAAACTTGATTTCTATCCATTCGAATGATGCCAAATGAATATCTTACTTGAATTGGACCATTTTACACTATGTCCATTGTAGATTTGTGTCTCTGACAGTTCGTTTGGTTGCAGGGGACATATTCAGTTTTTATGGCCAAAATGTGCTTTTCAGAGGCTGAAAAGCATGTTTTGGCCGAGTATGATAATTTTCATTAAAACTTGATTTCTATCACTTCGAATGATGCCAAATGAATAATTTACTTGAATTGGACCATTTTACACTATGTCCATTGTAGATTTTTGTCTCTGACAGTTTGTTTGGTTGCAGGGGACATATTCAGTTTTTATGGCCAAAATGTGCTTTTCAGGGGCTGAAAAGCATGTTTTGGCAGAGTATGATAATTTTCATTAAAACTTGATTTCTATCCATTCGAATGATGCCAAATGAATAACTTACTTGAATTGGACCATTTTACACTATGTCCATTGTAGATTTGTGTCTCCGACAGTTCGTTTGGTTGCAGGGGACATATTCAGTTTTTATGGCCAAAATGTGCTTTTCAGGGGCGGAAAAGCATGTTTTGGCCGAGTATGATAATTTTCATTAAAACTTGATTTCTATCCATTCGAATGATGCCAAATGAATATCTTACTTGAATTGGACCATTTTACACTATGTCCATTGTAGATTTGTGTCTCTGACAGTTCGTTTGGTTGCAGGGGACATATTCAGTTTTTATGGCCAAAATGTGCTTTTCAGGGGCTGAAAAGCATGTTTTGGCCGAGTATGATAATTTTCATTAAAACTTGATTTCTATCACTTCGAATGATGCCAAATGAATAATTTACTTGAATTGGACCATTTTACACTATGTCCATTGTAGATTTGTGTCTCTGACAGTTCGTTTGGTTGCAGGGGACATATTCAGTTTTTATGGCCAAAATGTGCTTTTCAGGGGCTGAAAAGCACGTTTTGGCAGATTATGATAATTTTCATTAAAACTTGATTTCTATCCATTCGAATGATGCCAATTGAATAAATTACTTGAATTGGACCATTTTACACTATGTCAATTGTAGATTTGTGTCTCCGACAGTTCGTTTGGTTGCAGGGGACATTTTCAGTTTTTATGGCCAAAATGTGCTTTTCAGGGCCTGAAAAGCATGTTTTGGCAGAGTATGATGATTTTCATTAAAACTTAATTTCTATCACTTCGAATGATGCCAAATGAATAACTTACTTGAATTGGACCATTTTACACTATGTCCATTGTAGATTTGTGTCTCCGACAGTTCGTTTCGTTGCAGGGGACATATTCAGTTTTTATGGCCAAAATGTGCTTTTCAGGGGCTGAAAAGCATGTTTTGGCCGAGTTTGATAATTTTCATTAAAACTTGATTTCTATCACTTCGATTGATGCCAAATGAATAACTTACTTGAATTGGACCATTTTACACTATGTCCATTGTAGATTTGTGTCTCCGACAGTTCGTTTGGTTGCAGGGGACATTTTCAGTTTTTATGGCCAAAATGTGCTTTTCAGAGGCTGAAAAGCATGTTTTGGCCGAGTATGATAATTTTCATTAAAACTTGATTTCTATCACTTCGAAAAATGCCAAATGAATAATTTACTTGAATTGGACCATTTTACACTATGTCCATTGTAGATTTGTGTCTCTGACAGTTCATTTGGTTGCAGGGGACATATTCAGTTTTTATGGCCAAAATGTGCTTTTCAGGGGCTGAAAAGCACGTTTTTGCAGAATATGATAATTTTCATTAAAACTTGATTTCTATCCATTCGAATGATGCCAAATGAATATCTTACTTGAATTGGACCATTTTACACTATGTCCATTGTAGATTTGTGTCTCTGACAGTTCGTTTGGTTGCAGGGGACATATTCAGTTTTTATGGCCAAAATGTGCTTTTCAGAGGCTGAAAAGCATGTTTTGGCCGAGTATGATAATTTTCATTAAAACTTGATTTCTATCACTTCGAATGATGCCAAATGAATAATTTACTTGAATTGGACCATTTTACACTATGTCCATTGTAGATTTTTGTCTCTGACAGTTTGTTTGGTTGCAGGGGACATATTCAGTTTTTATGGCCAAAATGTGCTTTTCAGGGGCTGAAAAGCATGTTTTGGCAGAGTATGATAATTTTCATTAAAACTTGATTTCTATCCATTCGAATGATGCCAAATGAATAACTTACTTGAATTGGACCATTTTACACTATGTCCATTGTAGATTTGTGTCTCCGACAGTTCGTTTGGTTGCAGGGGACATATTCAGTTTTTATGGCCAAAATGTGCTTTTCAGGGGCGGAAAAGCTTGTTTTGGCCGAGTATGATAATTTTCATTAAAACTTGATTTCTATCCATTCGAATGATGCCAAATGAATATCTTACTTGAATTGGACCATTTTACACTATGTCCATTGTAGATTTGTGTCTCTGACAGTTCGTTTGGTTGCAGGGGACATATTCAGTTTTTATGGCCAAAATGTGCTTTTCAGGGGCTGAAAAGCATGTTTTGGCCGAGTATGATAATTTTCATTAAAACTTGATTTCTATCACTTCGAATGATGCCAAATGAATAATTTACTTGAATTGGACCATTTTACACTATGTCCATTGTAGATTTGTGTCTCTGACAGTTCGTTTGGTTGCAGGGGACATATTCAGTTTTTATGGCCAAAATGTGCTTTTCAGGGGCTGAAAAGCACGTTTTGGCAGATTATGATAATTTTCATTAAAACTTGATTTCTATCCATTCGAATGATGCCAATTGAATAACTTACTTGAATTGGACCATTTTACACTATGTCAATTGTAGATTTGTGTCTCCGACAGTTCGTTTGGTTGCAGGGGACATTTTCAGTTTTTATGGCCAAAATGTGCTTTTCAGGGCCTGAAAAGCATGTTTTGGCAGAGTATGATGATTTTCATTAAAACTTAATTTCTATCACTTCGAATGATGCCAAATGAATAACTTACTTGAATTGGACCATTTTACACTATGTCCATTGTAGATTTGTGTCTCCGACAGTTCGTTTGGTTGCAGGGGACATTTTCAGTTTTTATGGCCAAAATGTGCTTTTCAGGGGCTGAAAAGCACGTTTTGGCAGAGTATGATAATTTTCATTAAAACTTGATTTCTATCCATTCGAATGATTCCAAATAAATAACTTACTTGAATTGGACCATTTTACACTGTGTCCATTGTAGATTTGTGTCTCCGACAGTTCGTTTGGTTGCAGGGGACATTTTCAGTTTTTATGGCCAAAATGTGCTTTTCAGAGGCTGAAAAGCATGTTTTGGCCGAGTATGATAATTTTCATTAAAACTTGATTTCTATCACTTCGAATGATGCCAAATGAATAATTTGCTTGAATTGGACCATTTTACACTATGTCCATTGTAGATTTGTGTCTCTGACAGTTTGTTTGTTTGCAGGGGACATATTCAGTTTTTAAGGCCAAAATGTGCTTTTCAGGGGCTGAAAAGCATGTTTTGGCCGAGTATGATAATTTTCATTAAAACTTGATTTCTATCCATTCGAATGATGCCAAATGAATAACTTACTTGAATTGGACCATTTTACACTATGTCCATTGTAGATTTGTGTCTCCGACAGTTCGTTTGGTTGCAGGGGACATTTTCAGTTTTTATGGCCAAAATGTGCTTTTCAGAGGCTGAAAAGCATGTTTTGGCCGAGTATGATAATTTTCATTAAAACTTGATTTCTATCACTTCGAATGATGCCAAATGAATAATTTGCTTGAATTGGACCATTTTACACTATGTCCATTGTAGATTTGTGTCTCTGACAGTTTGTTTGTTTGCAGGGGACATATTCAGTTTTTAAGGCCAAAATGTGCTTTTCAGGGGCTGAAAAGCATGTTTTGGCCGAGTATGATAATTTTCATTAAAACTTGATTTCTATCCATTCGAATGATGCCAAATGAATAACTTACTTGAATTGGACCATTTTACACTATGTCCATTGTAGATTTGTGTCTCTGACAGTTCGTTTGGTTGCAGGGGACATATTCAGTTTTTATGGCCAAAATGTGCTTTTCAGGGGCTGAAAAGCATGTTTTGGCCGAGTATGATAATTTTCATTAAAACTTGATTTCTATCCATTCGAATGATGCCAATTGAATAACTTACTTGAATTGGACCATTTTACACTATGTCAATTGTAGATTTGTGTCTCCGACAGTTCGTTTGGTTGCAGGGGACATTTTCAGTTTTTATGGCCAAAATGTGCTTTTCAGGGCCTGAAAAGCATGTTTTGGCAGAGTATGATGATTTTCATTAAAACTTAATTTCTATCACTTCGAATGATGCCAAATGAATAACTTACTTGAATTGGACCATTTTACACTATGTCCATTGTAGATTTGTGTCTCCGACAGTTCGTTTGGTTGCAGGGGACATTTTCAGTTTTTATGGCCAAAATGTGCTTTTCAGGGGCTGAAAAGCACGTTTTGGCAGAGTATGATAATTTTCATTAAAACTTGATTTCTATCCATTCGAATGATTCCAAATAAATAACTTACTTGAATTGGACCATTTTACACTGTGTCCATTGTAGATTTGTGTCTCCGACAGTTCGTTTGGTTGCAGGGGACATTTTCAGTTTTTATGGCCAAAATGTGCTTTTCAGAGGCTGAAAAGCATGTTTTGGCCGAGTATGATAATTTTCATTAAAACTTGATTTCTATCACTTCGAATGATGCCAAATGAATAATTTGCTTGAATTGGACCATTTTACACTATGTCCATTGTAGATTTGTGTCTCTGACAGTTTGTTTGTTTGCAGGGGACATATTCAGTTTTTAAGGCCAAAATGTGCTTTTCAGGGGCTGAAAAGCATGTTTTGGCCGAGTATGATAATTTTCATTAAAACTTGATTTCTATCCATTCGAATGATGCCAAATGAATAACTTACTTGAATTGGACCATTTTACACTATGTCCATTGTAGATTTGTGTCTCTGACAGTTCGTTTGGTTGCAGGGGACATATTCAGTTTTTATGGCCAAAATGTGCTTTTCAGGGGCTGAAAAGCATGTTTTGGCCGAGTATGATAATTTTCATTAAAACTTGATTTCTATCACTTCGAATGATGCCAAATGAATAACTTACTTGAATTGGACCATTTTACACTATGTCCATTGTAGATTTGTGTCTCCGACAGTTCGTTTGGTTGCAGGGGACATTTTCAGTTTTTATGGCCAAAATGTGCTTTTCAGAGGCTGAAAAGCATGTTTTGGCAGAGTATGATAATTTTCATTAAAACTTGATTTCTATCACTTCGAATGATGCCAAATGAATAATTTGCTTGAATTGGACCATTTTACACTATGTCCATTCTAGATTTGTGTCTCTGACAGTTCGTTTGGTTGCAGGGGACATATTCAGTTTTTAAGGCCAAAATGTGCTTTTCAGGGGCTGAAAAGCATGTTTTGGCCGAGTATGATAATTTTCATTAAAACTTGATTTCTATCCATTCGAATGATGCCAAATGAATAACTTACTTGAATTGGACCATTTTACACTATGTCCATTGTAGATTTGTGTCTCTGACAGTTCATTTGGTTGCAGGGGACATATTCAGTTTTTATGGCCAAAATGTGCTTTTCAGGGGCTGAAAAGCACGTTTTGGCAGAATATGATAATTTTCATTAAAACTTTATTTCTATCCATTCGAATGATGCCAAATGAATAACTTACTTGAATTGGACCATTTTACACTATGTCCATTGTAGATTTGTGTCTCTGACAGTT
The DNA here is from genome assembly GCF_051989625.1 of Stigmatopora argus. Lineage (NCBI taxonomy): Eukaryota > Metazoa > Chordata > Actinopteri > Syngnathiformes > Syngnathidae > Stigmatopora > Stigmatopora argus. The sequence goes on along the minus strand of NC_135405.1, from coordinate 339,592 downwards.
CGTTTGGTTGCAGGGGACATATTCAGTTTTTATGGCCAAAATGTGCTTTTCAGGGGCTGAAAAGCATGTTTTGGCCGAGTATGATAATTTTCATTAAAACTTGATTTCTATCACTTCGAATGATGCCAAATGAATAACTTACTTGAATTGGACCATTTTACACTATTACAATTGTAGATTTGTGTCTCCGACAGTTCGTTTGGTTGCAGGGGACATTTTCAGTTTTTATGGCCAAAATGTGCTTTTCAGGGGCTGAAAAGCATGTTTTGGCCGAGTTTGATAATTTTCAATAAAACTTGATTTCTATCACTTCGATTGATGCCAAATGAATAACTTACTTGAATTGGACCATTTTACACTATGTCCATTGTAGATTTGTGTCTCCGACAGTTCGTTTGGTTGCAGGGGACATTTTCAGTTTTTATGGCCAAAATGTGCTTTTCAGAGGCTGAAAAGCATGTTTTGGCCGAGTATGATAATTTTCATTAAAACTTGATTTCTATCACTTCGAAAAATGCCAAATGAATAATTTACTTGAATTGGAGCATTTTACACTATGTCCATTGTAGATTTGTGTCTCTGACAGTTCATTTGGTTGCAGGGGACATATTCAGTTTTTATGGCCAAAATGTGCTTTTCAGGGGCTGAAAAGCACGTTTTTGCAGAATATGATAATTTTCATTAAAACTTGATTTCTATCCATTCGAATGATGCCAAATGAATATCTTACTTGAATTGGACCATTTTACACTATGTCCATTGTAGATTTGTGTCTCTGACAGTTCGTTTGGTTGCAGGGGACATATTCAGTTTTTATGGCCAAAATGTGCTTTTCAGAGGCTGAAAAGCATGTTTTGGCCGAGTATGATAATTTTCATTAAAACTTGATTTCTATCACTTCGAATGATGCCAAATGAATAATTTACTTGAATTGGACCATTTTACACTATGTCCATTGTAGATTTTTGTCTCTGACAGTTTGTTTGGTTGCAGGGGACATATTCAGTTTTTATGGCCAAAATGTGCTTTTCAGGGGCTGAAAAGCATGTTTTGGCAGAGTATGATAATTTTCATTAAAACTTGATTTCTATCCATTCGAATGATGCCAAATGAATAACTTACTTGAATTGGACCATTTTACACTATGTCCATTGTAGATTTGTGTCTCCGACAGTTCGTTTGGTTGCAGGGGACATATTCAGTTTTTATGGCCAAAATGTGCTTTTCAGGGGCGGAAAAGCATGTTTTGGCCGAGTATGATAATTTTCATTAAAACTTGATTTCTATCCATTCGAATGATGCCAAATGAATATCTTACTTGAATTGGACCATTTTACACTATGTCCATTGTAGATTTGTGTCTCTGACAGTTCGTTTGGTTGCAGGGGACATATTCAGTTTTTATGGCCAAAATGTGCTTTTCAGGGGCTGAAAAGCATGTTTTGGCCGAGTATGATAATTTTCATTAAAACTTGATTTCTATCACTTCGAATGATGCCAAATGAATAATTTACTTGAATTGGACCATTTTACACTATGTCCATTGTAGATTTGTGTCTCTGACAGTTCGTTTGGTTGCAGGGGACATATTCAGTTTTTATGGCCAAAATGTGCTTTTCAGGGGCTGAAAAGCACGTTTTGGCAGATTATGATAATTTTCATTAAAACTTGATTTCTATCCATTCGAATGATGCCAATTGAATAAATTACTTGAATTGGACCATTTTACACTATGTCAATTGTAGATTTGTGTCTCCGACAGTTCGTTTGGTTGCAGGGGACATTTTCAGTTTTTATGGCCAAAATGTGCTTTTCAGGGCCTGAAAAGCATGTTTTGGCAGAGTATGATGATTTTCATTAAAACTTAATTTCTATCACTTCGAATGATGCCAAATGAATAACTTACTTGAATTGGACCATTTTACACTATGTCCATTGTAGATTTGTGTCTCCGACAGTTCGTTTCGTTGCAGGGGACATATTCAGTTTTTATGGCCAAAATGTGCTTTTCAGGGGCTGAAAAGCATGTTTTGGCCGAGTTTGATAATTTTCATTAAAACTTGATTTCTATCACTTCGATTGATGCCAAATGAATAACTTACTTGAATTGGACCATTTTACACTATGTCCATTGTAGATTTGTGTCTCCGACAGTTCGTTTGGTTGCAGGGGACATTTTCAGTTTTTATGGCCAAAATGTGCTTTTCAGAGGCTGAAAAGCATGTTTTGGCCGAGTATGATAATTTTCATTAAAACTTGATTTCTATCACTTCGAAAAATGCCAAATGAATAATTTACTTGAATTGGACCATTTTACACTATGTCCATTGTAGATTTGTGTCTCTGACAGTTCATTTGGTTGCAGGGGACATATTCAGTTTTTATGGCCAAAATGTGCTTTTCAGGGGCTGAAAAGCACGTTTTTGCAGAATATGATAATTTTCATTAAAACTTGATTTCTATCCATTCGAATGATGCCAAATGAATATCTTACTTGAATTGGACCATTTTACACTATGTCCATTGTAGATTTGTGTCTCTGACAGTTCGTTTGGTTGCAGGGGACATATTCAGTTTTTATGGCCAAAATGTGCTTTTCAGAGGCTGAAAAGCATGTTTTGGCCGAGTATGATAATTTTCATTAAAACTTGATTTCTATCACTTCGAATGATGCCAAATGAATAATTTACTTGAATTGGACCATTTTACACTATGTCCATTGTAGATTTTTGTCTCTGACAGTTTGTTTGGTTGCAGGGGACATATTCAGTTTTTATGGCCAAAATGTGCTTTTCAGGGGCTGAAAAGCATGTTTTGGCAGAGTATGATAATTTTCATTAAAACTTGATTTCTATCCATTCGAATGATGCCAAATGAATATCTTACTTGAATTGGACCATTTTACACTATGTCCATTGTAGATTTGTGTCTCTGACAGTTCGTTTGGTTGCAGGGGACATATTCAGTTTTTATGGCCAAAATGTGCTTTTCAGGGGCTGAAAAGCATGTTTTGGCCGAGTATGATAATTTTCATTAAAACTTGATTTCTATCACTTCGAATGATGCCAAATGAATAATTTACTTGAATTGGACCATTTTACACTATGTCCATTGTAGATTTGTGTCTCTGACAGTTCGTTTGGTTGCAGGGGACATATTCAGTTTTTATGGCCAAAATGTGCTTTTCAGGGGCTGAAAAGCACGTTTTGGCAGATTATGATAATTTTCATTAAAACTTGATTTCTATCCATTCGAATGATGCCAATTGAATAACTTACTTGAATTGGACCATTTTACACTATGTCAATTGTAGATTTGTGTCTCCGACAGTTCGTTTGGTTGCAGGGGACATTTTCAGTTTTTATGGCCAAAATGTGCTTTTCAGGGCCTGAAAAGCATGTTTTGGCAGAGTATGATGATTTTCATTAAAACTTAATTTCTATCACTTCGAATGATGCCAAATGAATAACTTACTTGAATTGGACCATTTTACACTATGTCCATTGTAGATTTGTGTCTCCGACAGTTCGTTTGGTTGCAGGGGACATTTTCAGTTTTTATGGCCAAAATGTGCTTTTCAGGGGCTGAAAAGCACGTTTTGGCAGAGTATGATAATTTTCATTAAAACTTGATTTCTATCCATTCGAATGATTCCAAATAAATAACTTACTTGAATTGGACCATTTTACACTGTGTCCATTGTAGATTTGTGTCTCCGACAGTTCGTTTGGTTGCAGGGGACATTTTCAGTTTTTATGGCCAAAATGTGCTTTTCAGAGGCTGAAAAGCATGTTTTGGCCGAGTATGATAATTTTCATTAAAACTTGATTTCTATCACTTCGAATGATGCCAAATGAATAATTTGCTTGAATTGGACCATTTTACACTATGTCCATTGTAGATTTGTGTCTCTGACAGTTTGTTTGTTTGCAGGGGACATATTCAGTTTTTAAGGCCAAAATGTGCTTTTCAGGGGCTGAAAAGCACGTTTTGGCCGAGTATGATAATTTTCATTAAAACTTGATTTCTATCCATTCGAATGATGCCAAATGAATAACTTACTTGAATTGGACCATTTTACACTATGTCCATTGTAGATTTGTGTCTCTGACAGTTCGTTTGGTTGCAGGGGACATATTCAGTTTTTATGGCCAAAATGTGCTTTTCAGGGGCTGAAAAGCATGTTTTGGCCGAGTATGATAATTTTCATTAAAACTTGATTTCTATCACTTCGAATGATGCCAAATGAATAACTTACTTGAATTGGACCATTTTACACTATGTCCATTGTAGATTTGTGTCTCCGACAGTTCGTTTGGTTGCAGGGGACATTTTCAGTTTTTATGGCCAAAATGTGCTTTTCAGAGGCTGAAAAGCATGTTTTGGCAGAGTATGATAATTTTCATTAAAACTTGATTTCTATCACTTCGAATGATGCCAAATGAATAATTTGCTTGAATTGGACCATTTTACACTATGTCCATTCTAGATTTGTGTCTCTGACAGTTCGTTTGGTTGCAGGGGACATATTCAGTTTTTAAGGCCAAAATGTGCTTTTCAGGGGCTGAAAAGCATGTTTTGGCCGAGTATGATAATTTTCATTAAAACTTGATTTCTATCCATTCGAATGATGCCAAATGAATAACTTACTTGAATTGGACCATTTTACACTATGTCCATTGTAGATTTGTGTCTCTGACAGTTCATTTGGTTGCAGGGGACATATTCAGTTTTTATGGCCAAAATGTGCTTTTCAGGGGCTGAAAAGCACGTTTTGGCAGAATATGATAATTTTCATTAAAACTTTATTTCTATCCATTCGAATGATGCCAAATGAATAACTTACTTGAATTGGACCATTTTACACTATGTCCATTGTAGATTTGTGTCTCTGACAGTTCGTTTGGTTGCAGGGGACATATTCAGTTTTTATGGCCAAAATGTGCTTTTCAGGGGCTGAAAAGCATGTTTTGGCCGAGTATGATAATTTTCATTAAAACTTGATTTCTATCACTTCGAATGATGCCAAATGAATAACTTACTTGAATTGGACCATTTTACACTATTACAATTGTAGATTTGTGTCTCCGACAGTTCGTTTGGTTGCAGGGGACATTTTCAGTTTTTATGGCCAAAATGTGCTTTTCAGGGGCTGAAAAGCATGTTTTGGCCGAGTATGATGATTTTCATTAAAACTTAATTTCTATCACTTCGAATGATGCCAAATGAATAACTTACTTGAATTGGACCATTTTACACTATGTCCATTGTAGATTTGTGTCTCCGACAGTTCGTTTGGTTGCAGGGGACATATTCAGTTTTTATGGCCAAAATGTGCTTTTCAGGGGCTGAAAAGCATGTTTTGGCCGAGTATGATAATTTTCATTAAAACTTGATTTCTATCCATTCGAATGATGCCAAATGAATAACTTACTTGAATTGGACCATTTTACACTATGTCCATTGTAGATTTGTGTCTCTGACAGTTCGTTTGGTTGCAGGGGACATATTCAGTTTTTATGGCCAAAATGTGCTTTTCAGGGGCTGAAAAGCATGTTTTGGCCGAGTATGATAATTTTCATTAAAACTTGATTTCTATCACTTCGAATGATGCCAAATGAATAACTTACTTGAATTGGACCATTTTACACCTATGTCCATTGTAGATTTGTGTCTCCGACAGTTCGTTTGGTTGCAGGGGACATTTTCAGTTTTTATGGCCAAAATGTGCTTTTCAGAGGCTGAAAAGCATGTTTTGGCCGAGTATGATAATTTACATTAAAACTTAATTTCTATCACTTCGAATGATGCCAAATGAATAACTTACTTGAATTGTACCATTTTACACTATGTCCATTGTAGATTTGTGTCTCTGACAGTTCGTTTGGTTTCAGGGGACATATTCAGTTTTTATGGCCAAAATGTGCTTTTCAGGGGCTGAAAAGCATGTTTTGGCCAAGTATGATAATTTTCATTAAAACTTGATTTCTATCACTTCGAATGATGCCAAATGAATAACTTACTTGAACTGGACCATTTTACACTATGTCCATTGTAGATTTGTGTCTCTGACAGTTCGTTTGGTTGCAGGGGACATATTCAGTTTTTATGGCCAAAATGTGCTTTTCAGGGGCTGAAAAGCATGTTTTGGCCGAGTATGATAATTTTCATTAAAACTTGATTTCTATCACTTCGAATGATGCCAAATGAATAACTTACTTGAATTGTACCATTTTACACTATGTCCATTGTAGATTTGTGTCTCTGACAGTTCGTTTGGTTTCAGGGGACATATTCAGTTTTTATGGCCAAAATGTGCTTTTCAGGGGCTGAAAAGCATGTTTTGGCCAAGTATGATAATTTTCATTAAAACTTGATTTCTATCACTTCGAATGATGCCAAATGAATAACTTAGTTGAACTGGACCATTTTACACTATGTCCATTGTAGATTTGTGTCTCCGACAGTTCGTTTGGTTGCAGGGGACATTTTCAGTTTTTATGGCCAAAATGTGCTTTTCAGAGGCTGAAAAGCATGTTTTGGCAGAGTATGATAATTTTCGTTAAAACTTAATTTCTATCACTTCGAATGATGCCAAATGAATAACTTACTTGAATTGGACCATTTTACACTATGTCCATTGTAGATTTGTGTCTCTGACAGTTCGTTTGGTTGCAGGGGACATATTCAGTTTTTATGGCCAAAATGTGCTTTTCAGGGGCTGAAAAGCATGTTTTGGCCGAGTATGATAATTTTCATTAAAACTTGATTTCTATCACTTCGAATGATGCCAAATGAATAACTTACTTGAATTGGACCATTTTACACTATGACAATTGTAGATTTGTGTCTCCGACAGTTCGTTTGGTTGCAGGGGACATTTTCAGTTTTTATGGCCAAAATGTGCTTTTCAGGGGCTGAAAAGCATGTTTTGGCCGAGTATGATGATTTTCATTAAAACTTAATTTCTATCACTTCGAATGATGCCAAATGAATAACTTACTTGAATTGGACCATTTTACACTATGTCCATTGTAGATTTGTGTCTCCGACAGTTCGTTTGGTTGCAGGGGACATTTTCAGTTTTTATGGCCAAAATGTGCTTTTCAGAGACTGAAAAGCATGTTTTGGCAGAGTATGATAATTTTCATTAAAACTTAATTTCTATCACTTCGAATGATGCCAAATGAATAACTTACTTGAATTGGACCATTTTACACTATGACAATTGTAGATTTGTGTCTCCGACAGTTCGTTTGGTTTGGTTGCAGGGGACATTTTCAGTTTTTATGGCCAAAATGTGCTTTTCAGGGGCTGAAAAGCATGTTTTGGCCGAGTATGATGATTTTCATTAAAACTTAATTTCTATCACTTCGAATGATGCCAAATGAATAACTTACTTGAATTGGACCATTTTACACTATGTCCATTGTAGATTTGTGTCTCCGACAGTTCGTTTGGTTGCAGGGGACATTTTCAGTTTTTATGGCCAAAATGTGCTTTTCAGAGACTGAAAAGCATGTTTTGGCAGAGTATGATAATTTTCATTAAAACTTAATTTCTATCACTTCGAATGATGCCAAAGGAATAACTTACTTGAATTGGACCATTTTACACTATGTCCATTGTAGATTTGTGTCTCTGACAGTTCGTTTGGTTGCAGGGGACATATTCAGTTTTTATGGCCAAAATGTGCTTTTCAGGGGCTGAAAAGCATGTTTTGGCCGAGTTTGATAATTTTCATTAAAACTTGATTTCTATCACTTCGATTGATGCCAAATGAATAACTTACTTGAATTGGACCATTTTACACTATGTCCATTGTAGATTTGTGTCTCCGACAGTTCGTTTGGTTGCAGGGGACATTTTCAGTTTTTATGGCCAAAATGTGCTTTTCAGAGGCTGAAAAGCATGTTTTGGCCGAGTATGATAATTTTCATTAAAACTTGATTTCTATCACTTCGAATGATGCCAAATGAATAATTTACTTGAATTGGACCATTTTACACTATGTCCATTGTAGATTTGTGTCTCTGACAGTTCGTTTCGTTGCAGGGGACATATTCAGTTTTTATGGCCAAAATGTCCTTTTCAGGGGCTGAAAAGCATGTTTTGGCCGAGTTTGATAATTTTCATTAAAACTTGATTTCTATCACTTCGATTGATGCCAAATGAATAACTTACTTGAATTGGACCATTTTACACTATGTCCTTTGTAGATTTGTGTCTCCGACAGTTCGTTTGGTTGCAGGGGACATTTTCAGTTTTTATGGCCAAAATGTGCTTTTCAGAGGCTGAAAAGCATGTTTTGGCCGAGTATGATAATTTTCATTAAAACTTGATTTCTATCACTTCGAATGATGCCAAATGAATAATTTACTTGAATTGGACCATTTTACACTATGTCCATTGTAGATTTGTGTCTCTGACAGTTCGTTTGGTTGCAGGGGACATATTCAGTTTTTAAGGCCAAAATGTGCTTTTCAGGGGCTGAAAAGCATGTTTTGGCCGAGTATGATAATTTTCATTAAAACTTGATTTCTATCCATTCGAATGATGCCAAATGAATAACTTACTTGAATTGGACCATTTTACACTATGTCCATTGTAGATTTGTGTCTCTGACAGTTCGTTTGGTTGCAGGGGACAAATTCAGTTTTTATGGCCAAAATGTGCTTTTCAGGGGCTGAAAAGCATGTTTTGGCCGAGTATGATAATTTTCATTAAAACTTGATTTCTATCACTTCGAATGATGCCAAATGAATAACTTACTTGAATTGGACCATTTTACACTATGTCCATTGTAGATTTGTGTCTCCGACAGTTCGTTTGGTTGCAGGGGACATTTTAAGTTTTTATGGCCAAAATGTGCTTTTCAGAGGCTGAAAAGCATGTTTTGGCAGAGTATGATAATTTTCATTAAAACTTGATTTCTATCACTTCGAATGATGCCAAATGAATAATTTGCTTGAATTGGACCATTTTACACTATGTCCATTCTAGATTTGTGTCTCCGACAGTTCGTTTGGTTGCAGGGGACATTTTCAGTTTTTATGGCCAAAATGTGCTTTTCAGAGACTGAAAAGCATGTTTTGGCAGAGTATGATAATTTTCATTAAAACTTAATTTCTATCACTTCGAATGATGCCAAATGAATAACTTACTTGAATTGGACCATTTTACACTATGTCCATTGTAGATTTGTGTCTCTGACAGTTCGTTTGGTTGCAGGGGACATAATCAGTTTTTATGGCCAAAATGTGCTTTTCAGGGGCTGAAAAGCATGTTTTGGCCGAGTTTGATAATTTTCATTAAAACTTGATTTCTATCACTTCGATTGATGCCAAATGAATAACTTACTTGAATTGGACCATTTTACACTATGTCCATTGTAGATTTGTGTCTCCGACAGTTCGTTTGGTTGCAGGGGACATTTTCAGTTTTTATGGCCAAAATGTGCTTTTCAGAGGCTGAAAAGCATGTTTTGGCCGAGTATGATAATTTTCATTAAAACTTGATTTCTATCACTTCGAATGATGCCAAATGAATAATTTACTTGAATTGGACCATTTTACACTATGTCCATTGTAGATTTGTGTCTCTGACAGTTCGTTTGCTTGCAGGGGACATATTCAGTTTTTATGGCCAAAATGTGCTTTTCAGGGGCTGAAAAGCACGTTTTGGCAGAGTATGATAATTTTCATTAAAACTTGATTTCTATCCATTCGAATGATGCCAAATAAATAACTTACTTGAATTGGACCATTTTACACTGTGTCCATTGTAGATTTGTGTCTCCGACAGTTCGTTTGGTTGCAGGGGACATTTTCAGTTTTTATGGCCAAAATGTGCTTTTCAGAGGCTGAAAAGCATGTTTTGGCCGAGTATGATAATTTTCATTAAAACTTGATTTCTATCACTTCGAATGATGCCAAATGAATAATTTGCTTGAATTGGACCATTTTACACTATGTCCATTGTAGATTTGTGTCTCTGACAGTTCGTTTGTTTGCAGGGGACATATTCAGTTTTTAAGGCCAAAATGTGCTTTTCAGGGGCTGAAAAGCATGTTTTGGCCGAGTATGATAATTTTCATTAAAACTTGATTTCTATCCATTCGAATGATGCCAAATGAATAACTTACTTGAATTGGACCATTTTACACTATGTCCATTGTAGATTTGTGTCTCTGACAGTTCGTTTGGTTGCAGGGGACAAATTCAGTTTTTATGGCCAAAATGTGCTTTTCAGGGGCTGAAAAGCATGTTTTGGCCGAGTATGATAATTTTCATTAAAACTTGATTTCTATCCATTCGAATGATGCCAAATAAATAACTTACTTGAATTGGACCATTTTACACTGTGTCCATTGTAGATTTGTGTCTCCGACAGTTCGTTTGGTTGCAGGGGACATTTTAAGTTTTTATGGCCAAAATGTGCTTTTCAGAGGCTGAAAAGCATGTTTTGGCAGAGTATGATAATTTTCATTAAAACTTGATTTCTATCACTTCGAATGATGCCAAATGAATAATTTGCTTGAATTGGACCATTTTACACTATGTCCATTCTAGATTTGTGTCTCCGACAGTTCGTTTGGTTGCAGGGGACATTTTCAGTTTTTATGGCCAAAATGTGCTTTTCAGAGACTGAAAAGCATGTTTTGGCAGAGTATGATAATTTTCATTAAAACTTAATTTCTATCACTTCGAATGATGCCAAATGAATAACTTACTTGAATTGGACCATTTTACACTATGTCCATTGTAGATTTGTGTCTCTGACAGTTCGTTTGGTTGCAGGGGACATAATCAGTTTTTATGGCCAAAATGTGCTTTTCAGGGGCTGAAAAGCATGTTTTGGCCGAGTTTGATAATTTTCATTAAAACTTGATTTCTATCACTTCGATTGATGCCAAATGAATAACTTACTTGAATTGGACCATTTTACACTATGTCCATTGTAGATTTGTGTCTCCGACAGTTCGTTTGGTTGCAGGGGACATTTTCAGTTTTTATGGCCAAAATGTGCTTTTCAGAGGCTGAAAAGCATGTTTTGGCCGAGTATGATAATTTTCATTAAAACTTGATTTCTATCACTTCGAATGATGCCAAATGAATAATTTACTTGAATTGGACCATTTTACACTATGTCCATTGTAGATTTGTGTCTCTGACAGTTCGTTTGCTTGCAGGGGACATATTCAGTTTTTATGGCCAAAATGTGCTTTTCAGGGGCTGAAAAGCACGTTTTGGCAGAGTATGATAATTTTCATTAAAACTTGATTTCTATCCATTCGAATGATGCCAAATAAATAACTTACTTGAATTGGACCATTTTACACTGTGTCCATTGTAGATTTGTGTCTCCGACAGTTCGTTTGGTTGCAGGGGACATTTTCAGTTTTTATGGCCAAAATGTGCTTTTCAGAGGCTGAAAAGCATGTTTTGGCCGAGTATGATAATTTTCATTAAAACTTGATTTCTATCACTTCGAATGATGCCAAATGAATAATTTGCTTGAATTGGACCATTTTACACTATGTCCATTGTAGATTTGTGTCTCTGACAGTTCGTTTGTTTGCAGGGGACATATTCAGTTTTTAAGGCCAAAATGTGCTTTTCAGGGGCTGAAAAGCATGTTTTGGCCGAGTATGATAATTTTCATTAAAACTTGATTTCTATCCATTCGAATGATGCCAAATGAATAACTTACTTGAATTGGACCATTTTACACTATGTCCATTGTAGATTTGTGTCTCTGACAGTTCGTTTGGTTGCAGGGGACAAATTCAGTTTTTATGGCCAAAATGTGCTTTTCAGGGGCTGAAAAGCATGTTTTGGCCGAGTATGATAATTTTCATTAAAACTTGATTTCTATCACTTCGAATGATGCCAAATGAATAACTTACTTGAAATGGACCATTTTACACTATGTCCATTGTAGATTTGTGTCTCCGACAGTTCGTTTGGTTGCAGGGGACATTTTCAGTTTTTATGGCCAAAATGTGCTTTTCAGAGGCTGAAAAGCATGTTTTGGCAGAGTATGATAATTTTCATTAAAACTTGATTTCTATCACTTCGAATGATGCCAAATGAATAACTTACTTGAATTGGACCATTTTACACTATGTCCATTGTAGATTTGTGTCTCCGACAGTTCGTTTGGTTGCAGGGGACATTTTCAGTTTTTATGGCCAAAATGTGCTTTTCAGAGGCTGAAAAGCATGTTTTGGCCGAGTATGATAATTTTCATTAAAACTTAATTTCTATCACTTCGAATGATGCCAAATGAATAATTTACTTGAATTGGACCATTTTACACTATGTCCATTGTAGATTTGTATCTCTGACAGTTCGTTTGGTTGCAGGGGACATATTCAGTTTTTATGGCCAAAATGTGCTTTTCAGAGGCTGAAAAGCATGTTTTGGCCGAGTATGATAATTTTCATTAAAACTTGATTTCTATCACTTCGAATGATGCCAAATGAATAATTTACTTGAATTGGACCATTTTACACTATGTCCATTGTAGATTTGTGTCTCTGACAGTTCGTTTGGTTGCAGGGGACAAATTCAGTTTTTATGGCCAAAATGTGCTTTTCAGGGGCTGAAAAGCATGTTTTGGCCGAGTATGATAATTTTCATTAAAACTTGATTTCTATCACTTCGAATGATGCCAAATGAATAACTTACTTGAATTGGACCATTTTACACTATGTTCATTGTAGATTTGTGTCTCCGACAGTTCGTTTGGTTGCAGGGGACATTTTCAGTTTTTATGGCCAAAATGTGCTTTTCAGGGGCTGAAAAGCATGTTTTGGCCGAGTTTGATAATTTTCATTAAAACTTGATTTCTATCACTTCGATTGATGCCAAATGAATAACTTACTTGAATTGGACCATTTTACACTATGTCCATTGTAGATTTGTGTCTCCGACAGTTCGTTTGGTTGCAGGGGACATATTCAGTTTTTATGGCCAAAATGTGCTTTTCAGGGGCTGAAAAGCACGTTTTGGCCGAGTATGATAATTTTCATTAAAACTTGATTTCTATCCATTCGAATGATGCCAAATAAATAACTTACTTGAATTGGACCATTTTACACTGTGTCCATTGTAGATTTGTGTCTCTGACAGTTCGTTTGTTTGCAGGGGACATTTTCAGTTTTTATGGCCAAAATGTGCTTTTCAGGGGCTGAAAAGCATGTTTTGGCCGAGTATGATAATTTTCATTAAAACTTGATTTCTATCCATTCGAATGATGCCAAATGAATAACTTACTTGAATTGGACCATTTTACACTATGTCCATTGTAGATTTGTGTCTCTGACAGTTCGTTTGTTTGCAGGGGACATATTCAGTTTTTAAGGCCAAAATGTGCTTTTCAGGTGCTGAAAAGCATGTTTTGGCCGAGTATGATAATTTTCATTAAAACTTGATTTCTATCCATTCGAATGATGCCAAATGAATAACTTACTTGAATTGGACCATTTTACACTATGTCCATTGTAGATTTGTGTCTCTGACAGTTCGTTTGGTTGCAGGGGACAAATTCAGTTTTTATGGCCAAAATGTGCTTTTCAGGGGCTGAAAAGCATGTTTTGGCCGAGTATGATAATTTTCATTAAAACTTGATTTCTATCACTTCGAATGATGCCAAATGAATAACTTACTTGAATTGGACCATTTTACACTATGTCCATTGTAGATTTGTCTCCGACAGTTCGTTTGGTTGCAGGGGACATTTTCAGTTTTTATGGCCAAAATGTGCTTTTCAGAGGCTGAAAAGCATGTTTTGGCAGAGTATGATAATTTTCATTAAAACTTGATTTCTATCACTTCAAATGATGCCAAATGAATAACTTACTTGAATTGGACCATTTTACACTATGTCCATTGTAGATTTGTGTCTCCGACAGTTCGTTTGGTTGCAGGGGACATTTTCAGTTTTTATGGCCAAAATGTGCTTTTCAGAGGCTGAAAAGCATGTTTTGGCCGAGTATGATAATTTTCATTAAAACTTAATTTCTATCACTTCGAATGATGCCAAATGAATAATTTACATGAATTGGACCATTTTACACTATGTCCATTGTAGATTTGTATCTCTGACAGTTCGTTTGGTTGTAGGGGACATATTCAGTTTTTATGGCCAAAATGTGCTTTTCAGAGGCTGAAAAGCATGTTTTGGCCGAGTATGATAATTTTCATTAAAACTTGATTTCTATCACTTCGAATGATGCCAAATGAATAATTTACTTGAATTGGACCATTTTACACTATGTCCATTGTAGATTTGTGTCTCTGACAGTTCGTTTGGTTGCAGGGGACATATTCAGTTTTTATGGCCAAAATGTGCTTTTCAGGGGCTGAAAAGCACGTTTTGGCAGAGTATGATAATTTTCATTAAAACTTGATTTCTATCCATTCGAATGATGCCAAATAAATAACTTACTTGAATTGGACCATTTTACACTGTGTCCATTGTAGATTTGTGTCTCCGACAGTTCGTTTGGTTGCAGGGGACATTTTCAGTTTTTTTATGGCCAAAATGTGCTTTTCAGAGGCTGAAAAGCATGTTTTGGCCGAGTATGATAATTTTCATTAAAACTTGATTTCTATCACTTCGAATGATGCCAAATGAATAATTTGCTTGAATTGGACCATTTTACACTATGTCCATTGTAGATTTGTGTCTCTGACAGTTCGTTTGTTTGCAGGGGACATATTTAGTTTTTAAGGCCAAAATGTGCTTTTCAGGGGCTGAAAAGCATGTTTTGGCCGAGTATGATAATTTTCATTAAAACTTGGTTTCTATCCATTCGAATGATGCCAAATGAATAACTTACTTGAATTGGACCATTTTACACTATGTCCATTGTAGATTTGTGTCTCTGACAGTTCGTTTGGTTGCAGGGGACAAATTCAGTTTTTATGGCCAAAATGTGCTTTTCAGGGGCTGAAAAGCATGTTTTGGCCGAGTATGATAATTTTCATTAAAACTTGATTACTATCACTTCGAATGATGCCAAATGAATAACTTACTTGAATTGGACCATTTTACACTATGTCATTTGTAGATTTGTGTCTCCGACAGTTCGTTTGGTTGCAGGGGACATTTTCAGTTTTTATGGCCAAAATGTGCTTTTCAGAGGCTGAAAAGCATGTTTTGGCAGAGTATGATAATTTTCATTAAAACTTAATTTCTATCACTTCGAATGATGCCAAATGAATAACTTACTTGAATTGGACCATTTTACACTATGTCCATTGTAGATTTGTGTCTCCGACAAGTCGTTTGGTTGCAGGGGACATTTTCAGTTTTTATGGCCAAAATGTGCTTTTCAGAGGCTGAAAAGCATGTTTTGGCCGAGTATGATAATTTTCATTAAAACTTAATTTCTATCACTTCGAATGATTCCAAATGAATAATTTACTTGAATTGGACCATTTTACACTATGTCCATTGTAGATTTGTATCTCTGACAGTTCGTTTGGTTGCAGGGGACATATTCAGTTTTTATGGCCAAAATGTGCTTTTCAGGGGCTGAAAAGCATGTTTTGGCCGAGTATGGTAATTTTCATTAAAACTTGATTTCTATCACTTCGAATGATGCCAAATGAATAACTTACTTGAATTGGACCATTTTACACTATGTCCATTGTAGATTTGTGTCTCCGACAGTTCGTTTGGTTGCAGGGGACATTTTCAGTTTTTATGGCCAAAATGTGCTTTTCAGAGGCTGAAAAGCATGTTTTGGCAGAGTATGATAATTTTCATTAAAACTTGATTTCTATCACTTCGAATGATGCCAAATGAATAATTTGCTTGAATTGGACCATTTTACACTATGTCCATTCTAGATTTGTGTCTCTGACAGTTCGTTTGGTTGCAGGGGACATATTCAGTTTTTAAGGCCAAAATGTGCTTTTCAGGGGCTGAAAAGCATGTTTTGGCCGAGTATGATAATTTTCATTAAAACTTGATTTCGATCCATTCGAATGATGCCAAATGAATAACTTACTTGAATTGGACCATTTTACACTATGCCCATTGTAGATTTGTGTCTCTGACAGTTCGTTTGGTTGCAGGGGACATTTTCAGTTTTTATGGCCAAAATGTGCTTTTCAGAGGCTGAAAAGCATGTTTTGGCCGAGTATGATAATTTTCATTAAAACTTGATTTCTATCACTTCGAATGATGCCAAATGAATAATTTACTTGAATTGGACCATTTTACACTATGTCCATTGTAGATTTGTGTCTCTGACAGTTCGTTTGGTTGCAGGGGACATATTCAGTTTTTATGGCCAAAATGTGCTTTTCAGGGGCTGAAAAGCACGTTTTGGCAGAGTATGATAATTTTCATTAAAACTTGATTTCTATCCATTCGAATGATGCCAAATAAATAACTTACTTGAATTGGACCATTTTACACTGTGTCCATTGTAGATTTGTGTCTCCGACAGTTCGTTTGGTTGCAGGGGACATTTTCAGTTTTTATGGCCAAAATGTGCTTTTCAGAGGCTGAAAAGCATGTTTTGGCCGAGTATGATAATTTTCATTAAAACTTGATTTCTATCACTTCGAATGATGCCAAATGAATAATTTGCTTGAATTGGACCATTTTACACTATGTCCATTGTAGATTTGTGTCTCTGACAGTTCGTTTGTTTGCAGGGGACATATTCAGTTTTTAAGGCCAAAATGTGCTTTTCAGGGGCTGAAAAGCATGTTTTGGCCGAGTATGATAATTTTCATTAAAACTTGATTTCTATCCATTCGAATGATGCCAAATGAATAACTTACTTGAATTGGACCATTTTACACTATGTCCATTGTAGATTTGTGTCTCTGACAGTTCGTTTGGTTGCAGGGGACAAATTCAGTTTTTATGGCCAAAATGTGCTTTTCAGGGGCTGAAAAGCATGTTTTGGCCGAGTATGATAATTTTCATTAAAACTTGATTTCTATCACTTCGAATGATGCCAAATGAATAACTTACTTGAATTGGACCATTTTACACTATGTCCATTGTAGATTTGTGTCTCCGACAGTTCGTTTGGTTGCAGGGGACATTTTCAGTTTTTATGGCCAAAATGTGCTTTTCAGAGGCTGAAAAGCATGTTTTGGCAGAGTATGATAATTTTCATTAAAACTTGATTTCTATCACTTCGAATGATGCCAAATGAATAATTTGCTTGAATTGGACCATTTTACACTATGTCCATTGTAGATTTGTGTCTCCGACAGTTCGTTTGGTTGCAGGGGACATTTTCAGTTTTTATGGCCAAAATGTGCTTTTCAGAGGCTGAAAAGCATGTTTTGGCCGAGTATGATAATTTTCATTAAAATTTAATTTCTATCACTTCGAATGATGCCAAATGAATAATTTACTTGAATTGGACCATTTTACACTATGTCCATTGTAGATTTGTATCTCTGACAGTTCGTTTGGTTGCAGGGGACATATTCAGTTTTTATGGCCAAAATGTGCTTTTCAGGGGCTGAAAAGCATGTTTTGGCCGAGTATGGTAATTTTCATTAAAACTTGATTTCTATCACTTCGAATGATGCCAAATGAATAACTTACTTGAATTGGACCGTTTTTACACTATGTCCATTGTAGATTTGTGTCTCCGACAGTTCGTTTGGTTGCAGGGGACATTTTCAGTTTTTATGGCCAAAATGTGCTTTTCAGAGGCTGAAAAGCATGTTTTGGCCGAGTATGATAATTTTCATTAAAACTTGATTTCTATCCATTCGAATGATGCCAAATGAATATCTTACTTGAATTGGACCATTTTACACTATGTCCATTGTAGATTTGTGTCTCTGACAGTTCGTTTGGTTGCAGGGGACATATTCAGTTTTTATGGCCAAAATGTGCTTTTCAGGGGCTGAAAAGCATGTTTTGGCCGAGTATGATAATTTTCATTAAAACTTGATTTCTATCACTTCAAATGATGCCAAATGAATAACTTACTTGAATTGGACCATTTTACACTATGTCAATTGTAGATTTGTGTCTCCGACAGTTCGTTTGGTTGCAGGGGACATTTTCAGTTTTTATGGCCAAAATGTGCTTTTCAGGGGCTGAAAAGCATGTTTTGGCCGAGTATGATGATTTTCATTAAAACTTAATTTCTATCACTTCGAATGATGCCAAATGAATAACTTACTTGAATTGGACCATATTACACTATGTCCATTGTAGATTTGTGTCTCCGACAGTTCGTTTGGTTGCAGGGGACATTTTCAGTTTTTATGGCCAAAATGTGCTTTTCAGAGGCTGAAAAGCATGTTTTGGCAGAGTATGATAATTTTCATTAAAACTTAATTTCTATCACTTCGAATGATGCCAAATGAATAACTTACTTGAATTGGACCATTTTACACTATGTCCATTGTAGATTTGTGTCTCTGACAGTTCGTTTGGTTGCAGGGGACATATTCAGTTTTTATGGCCAAAATGTGCTTTTCAGGGGCTGAAAAGCACGTTTTGGCAGAGTATGATAATTTTCATTAAAACTTGATTTCTATCCATTCGAATGATGCCAAATAAATAACTTACTTGAATTGGACCATTTTACACTGTGTCCATTGTAGATTTGTGTCTCCGACAGTTCGTTTGGTTGCAGGGGACATTTTCAGTTTTTATGGCCAAAATGTGCTTTTCAGAGGCTGAAAAGCATGTTTTGGCCGAGTATGATAATTTTCATTAAAACTTGATTTCTATCACTTCGAATGATGCCAAATGAATAATTTGCTTGAATTGGACCATTTTACACTATGTCCATTGTAGATTTGTGTCTCTGACAGTTCGTTTGTTTGCAGGGGACATATTCAGTTTTTAAGGCCAAAATGTGCTTTTCAGGGGCTGAAAAGCATGTTTTGGCCGAGTATGATAATTTTCATTAAAACTTGATTTCTATCCATTCGAATGATGCCAAATGAATAACTTACTTGAATTGGACCATTTTACACTATGTCCATTGTAGATTTGTGTCTCTGACAGTTCGTTTGGTTGCAGGGGACAAATTCAGTTTTTATGGCCAAAATGTGCTTTTCAGGGGCTGAAAAGCATGTTTTGGCCGAGTATGATAATTTTCATTAAAACTTGATTACTATCACTTCGAATGATGCCAAATGAATAACTTACTTGAATTGGACCATTTTACACTATGTCATTTGTAGATTTGTGTCTCCGACAGTTCGTTTGGTTGCAGGGGACATTTTCAGTTTTTATGGCCAAAATGTGCTTTTCAGAGGCTGAAAAGCATGTTTTGGCAGAGTATGATAATTTTCATTAAAACTTAATTTCTATCACTTCGAATGATGCCAAATGAATAACTTACTTGAATTGGACCATTTTACACTATGTCCATTGTAGATTTGTGTCTCCGACAGTTCGTTTGGTTGCAGGGGACATTTTCAGTTTTTATGGCCAAAATGTGCTTTTCAGAGGCTGAAAAGCATGTTTTGGCCGAGTATGGTAATTTTCATTAAAACTTGATTTCTATCACTTCGAATGATGCCAAATGAATAACTTACTTGAATTGGACCATTTTACACTATGTCCATTGTAGATTTGTGTCTCCGACAGTTCGTTTGGTTGCAGGGGACATTTTCAGTTTTTATGGCCAAAATGTGCTTTTCAGAGGCTGAAAAGAGTGTTTTGGCAGAGTATGATAATTTTCATTAAAACTTGATTTCTATCACTTCGAATGATGCCAAATGAATAATTTGCTTGAATTGGACCATTTTACACTATGTCCATTGTAGATTTGTGTCTCCGACAGTTCGTTTGGTTGCAGGGGACATTTTCAGTTTTTATGGCCAAAATGTGCTTTTCAGAGGCTGAAAAGCATGTTTTGGCCGAGTATGATAATTTTCATTAAAATTTAATTTCTATCACTTCGAATGATGCCAAATGAATAATTTACTTGAATTGGACCATTTTACACTATGTCCATTGTAGATTTGTATCTCTGACAGTTCGTTTGGTTGCAGGGGACATATTCAGTTTTTATGGCCAAAATGTGCTTTTCAGGGGCTGAAAAGCATGTTTTGGCCGAGTATGGTAATTTTCATTAAAACTTGATTTCTATCACTTCGAATGATGCCAAATGAATAACTTACTTGAATTGGACCGTTTTTACACTATGTCCATTGTAGATTTGTGTCTCCGACAGTTCGTTTGGTTGCAGGGGACATTTTCAGTTTTTATGGCCAAAATGTGCTTTTCAGAGGCTGAAAAGCATGTTTTGGCCGAGTATGATAATTTTCATTAAAACTTGATTTCTATCCATTCGAATGATGCCAAATGAATATCTTACTTGAATTGGACCATTTTACACTATGTCCATTGTAGATTTGTGTCTCTGACAGTTCGTTTGGTTGCAGGGGACATATTCAGTTTTTATGGCCAAAATGTGCTTTTCAGGGGCTGAAAAGCATGTTTTGGCCGAGTATGATAATTTTCATTAAAACTTGATTTCTATCACTTCAAATGATGCCAAATGAATAACTTACTTGAATTGGACCATTTTACACTATGTCAATTGTAGATTTGTGTCTCCGACAGTTCGTTTGGTTGCAGGGGACATTTTCAGTTTTTATGGCCAAAATGTGCTTTTCAGGGGCTGAAAAGCATGTTTTGGCCGAGTATGATGATTTTCATTAAAACTTAATTTCTATCACTTCGAATGATGCCAAATGAATAACTTACTTGAATTGGACCATATTACACTATGTCCATTGTAGATTTGTGTCTCCGACAGTTCGTTTGGTTGCAGGGGACATTTTCAGTTTTTATGGCCAAAATGTGCTTTTCAGAGGCTGAAAAGCATGTTTTGGCAGAGTATGATAATTTTCATTAAAACTTAATTTCTATCACTTCGAATGATGCCAAATGAATAACTTACTTGAATTGGACCATTTTACACTATGTCCATTGTAGATTTGTGTCTCTGACAGTTCGTTTGGTTGCAGGGGACATATTCAGTTTTTATGGCCAAAATGTGCTTTTCAGGGGCTGAAAAGCACGTTTTGGCAGAGTATGATAATTTTCATTAAAACTTGTTTTCTATCCATTCGAATGATGCCAAATAAATAACTTACTTGAATTGGACCATTTTACACTGTGTCCATTGTAGATTTGTGTCTCCGACAGTTCGTTTGGTTGCAGGGGACATTTTCAGTTTTTATGGCCAAAATGTGCTTTTCAGAGGCTGAAAAGCATGTTTTGGCCGAGTATGATAATTTTCATTAAAACTTGATTTCTATCACTTCGAATGATGCCAAATGAATAATTTGCTTGAATTGGACCATTTTACACTATGTCCATTGTAGATTTGTGTCTCTGACAGTTCTTTTGTTTGCAGGGGACATATTCAGTTTTTAAGGCCAAAATGTGCTTTTCAGGGGCTGAAAAGCATGTTTTGGCCGAGTATGATAATTTTCATTAAAACTTGATTTCTATCCATTCGAATGATGCCAAATGAATAACTTACTTGAATTGGACCATTTTACACTATGTCCATTGTAGATTTGTGTCTCTGACAGTTCGTTTGGTTGCAGGGGACAAATTCAGTTTTTATGGCCAAAATGTGCTTTTCAGGGGCTGAAAAGCATGTTTTGGCCGAGTATGATAATTTTCATTAAAACTTGATTTCTATCACTTCGGATGATGCCAAATGAATAACTTACTTGAATTGGACCATTTTACACTATGTCCATTGTAGATTTGTGTCTCCGACAGTTCGTTTGGTTGCAGGGGACATTTTCAGTTTTTATGGCCAAAATGTGCTTTTCAGAGGCTGAAAAGCATGTTTTGGCAGAGTATGATAATTTTCATTAAAACTTGATTTCTATCACTTCGAATGATGCCAAATGAATAACTTACTTGAATTGGACCATTTTACACTGTGTCCATTGTAGATTTGTGTCTCCGACAGTTCGTTTGGTTGCAGGGGACATTTTCAGTTTTTATGGCCAAAATGTGCTTTTCAGAGGCTGAAAAGCATGTTTTGGCCGAGTATGATAATTTTCATTAAAACTTGATTTCTATCACTTCGAATGATGCCAAATGAATAATTTGCTTGAATTGGACCATTTTACACTATGTCCATTGTAGATTTGTGTCTCTGACAGTTCGTTTGTTTGCAGGGGACATATTCAGTTTTTAAGGCCAAAATGTGCTTTTCAGGGGCTGAAAAGCATGTTTTGGCCGAGTATGATAATTTTCATTAAAACTTGATTTCTATCCATTCGAATGATGCCAAATGAATAACTTACTTGAATTGGACCATTTTACACTATGTCCATTGTAGATTTGTGTCTCTGACAGTTCGTTTGGTTGCAGGGGACAAATTCAGTTTTTATGGCCAAAATGTGCTTTTCAGGGGCTGAAAAGCATGTTTTGGCCGAGTATGATAATTTTCATTAAAACTTGATTTCTATCACTTCGAATGATGCCAAATGAATAACTTACTTGAATTGGACCATTTTACACTATGTCCATTGTAGATTTGTGTCTCCGACAGTTCGTTTGGTTGCAGGGGACATTTTCAGTTTTTATGGCCAAAATGTGCTTTTCAGGGGCTGAAAAGCATGTTTTGGCCGAGTTTGATAATTTTCATTAAAACTTGATTTCTATCACTTCGATTGATGCCAAATGAATAACTTACTTGAATTGGACCATTTTACACTATGTCCATTGTAGATTTGTGTCTCCGACAGTTCGTTTGGTTGCAGGGGACATTTTCAGTTTTTATGGCCAAAATGTGCTTTTCAGAGGCTGAAAAGCATGTTTTGGCCGAGTATGATAATTTTCATTAAAACTTGATTTCTATCACTTCGAATGATGCCAAATGAATAATTTACTTGAATTGGACCATTTTACACTATGTCCATTGTAGATTTGTGTCTCTGACAGTTCGTTTGGTTGCAGGGGACATATTCAGTTTTTATGGCCAAAATGTGCTTTTCAGGGGCTGAAAAGCACGTTTTGGCAGAGTATGATAATTTTCATTAAAACTTGATTTCTATCCATTCGAATGATGCCAAATAAATAACTTACTTGAATTGGACCATTTTACACTGTGTCCATTGTAGATTTGTGTCTCCGACAGTTCGTTTGGTTGCAGGGGACATTTTCAGTTTTTATGGCCAAAATGTGCTTTTCAGAGGCTGAAAAGCATGTTTTGGCCGAGTATGATAATTTTCATTAAAACTTGATTTCTATCACTTCGAATGATGCCAAATGAATAATTTGCTTGAATTGGACCATTTTACACTATGTCCATTGTAGATTTGTGTCTCTGACAGTTCGTTTGTTTGCAGGGGACATATTCAGTTTTTAAGGCCAAAATGTGCTTTTCAGGGGCTGAAAAGCATGTTTTGGCCGAGTATGATAATTTTCATTAAAACTTGATTTCTATCCATTCGAATGATGCCAAATGAATAACTTACTTGAATTGGACCATTTTACACTATGTCCATTGTAGATTTGTGTCTCTGACAGTTCGTTTGGTTGCAGGGGACAAATTCAGTTTTTATGGCCAAAATGTGCTTTTCAGGGGCTGAAAAGCATGTTTTGGGCGAGTATGATAATTTTCATTAAAACTTGATTTCTATCACTTCGAATGATGCCAAATGAATAACTTACTTGAATTGGACCATTTTACACTATGTCCATTGTAGATTTGTGTCTCCGACAGTTCGTTTGGTTGCAGGGGACATTTTCAGTTTTTATGGCCAAAATGTGCTTTTCAGAGGCTGAAAAGCATGTTTTGGCAGAGTATGATAATTTTCATTAAAACTTGATTTCTATCACTTCGAATGATGCCAAATGAATAACTTACTTGAATTGGACCATTTTACACTATGTCCATTGTAGATTTGTGTCTCCGACAGTTCGTTTGGTTGCAGGGGACATTTTCAGTTTTTATGGCCAAAATGTGCTTTTCAGAGGCTGAAAAGCATGTTTTGGCCGAGTATGATAATTTTCATTAAAACTTAATTTCTATCACTTCGAATGATGCCAAATGAATAATTTACTTGAATTGGACCATTTTACACTATGTCCATTGTAGATTTGTATCTCTGACAGTTCGTTTGGTTGTAGGGGACATATTCAGTTTTTATGGCCAAAATGTGCTTTTCAGAGGCTGAAAAGCATGTTTTGGCCGAGTATGATAATTTTCATTAAAACTTGATTTCTATCACTTCGAATGATGCCAAATGAATAATTTACTTGAATTGGACCATTTTACACTATGTCCATTGTAGATTTGTGTCTCTGACAGTTCGTTTGGTTGCAGGGGACATATTCAGTTTTTATGGCCAAAATGTGCTTTTCAGGGGCTGAAAAGCACGTTTTGGCAGAGTATGATAATTTTCATTAAAACTTGATTTCTATCCATTCGAATGATGCCAAATAAATAACTTACTTGAATTGGACCATTTTACACTGTGTCCATTGTAGATTTGTGTCTCCGACAGTTCGTTTGGTTGCAGGGGACATTTTCAGTTTTTTTATGGCCAAAATGTGCTTTTCAGAGGCTGAAAAGCATGTTTTGGCCGAGTATGATAATTTTCATTAAAACTTGATTTCTATCACTTCGAATGATGCCAAATGAATAATTTGCTTGAATTGGACCATTTTACACTATGTCCATTGTAGATTTGTGTCTCTGACAGTTCGTTTGTTTGCAGGGGACATATTTAGTTTTTAAGGCCAAAATGTGCTTTTCAGGGGCTGAAAAGCATGTTTTGGCCGAGTATGATAATTTTCATTAAAACTTGATTTCTATCCATTCGAATGATGCCAAATGAATAACTTACTTGAATTGGACCATTTTACACTATGTCCATTGTAGATTTGTGTCTCTGACAGTTCGTTTGGTTGCAGGGGACAAATTCAGTTTTTATGGCCAAAATGTGCTTTTCAGGGGCTGAAAAGCATGTTTTGGCCGAGTATGATAATTTTCATTAAAACTTGATTTCTATCACTTCGAATGATGCCAAATGAATAACTTACTTGAATTGGACCATTTTACACTATGTCCATTGTAGATTTGTGTCTCCGACAGTTCGTTTGGTTGCAGGGGACATTTTCAGTTTTTATGGCCAAAATGTGCTTTTCAGAGGCTGAAAAGCATGTTTTGGCAGAGTATGATAATTTTCATTAAAACTTGATTTCTATCACTTCGAATGATGCCAAATGAATAATTTGCTTGAATTGGACCATTTTACACTATGTCCATTCTAGATTTGTGTCTCTGACAGTTCGTTTGGTTGCAGGGGACATATTCAGTTTTTAAGGCCAAAATGTGCTTTTCAGGGGCTGAAAAGCATGTTTTGGCCGAGTATGATAATTTTCATTAAAACTTGATTTCTATCCATTCGAATGATGCCAAATGAATAACTTACTTGAATTGGACCATTTTACACTATGCCCATTGTAGATTTGTGTCTCTGACAGTTCGTTTGGTTGCAGGGGACATATTCAGTTTTTATGGCCAAAATGTGCTTTTCAGAGGCTGAAAAGCATGTTTTGGCCGAGTATGATAATTTTCATTAAAACTTGATTACTATCACTTCGAATGATGCCAAATGAATAACTTACTTGAATTGGACCATTTTACACTATGTCAATTGTAGATTTGTGTCTCCGACAGTTCGTTTGGTTGCAGGGGACATTTTCAGTTTTTATGGCCAAAATGTGCTTTTCAGAGGCTGAAAAGCATGTTTTGGCAGAGTATGATAATTTTCATTAAAACTTGATTTCTATCACTTCGAATGATGCCAAATGAATAACTTACTTGAATTGGACCATTTTACACTATGTCCATTGTAGATTTGTGTCTCCGACAGTTCGTTTGGTTGCAGGGGACATTTTCAGTTTTTATGGCCAAAATGTGCTTTTCAGAGGCTGAAAAGCATGTTTTGGCCGAGTATGATAATTTTCATTAAAACTTAAATTCTATCACTTCGAATGATGCCAAATGAATAATTTACTTGAATTGGACCATTTTACACTATGTCCATTGTAGATTTGTATCTCTGACAGTTCGTTTGGTTGTAGGGGACATATTCAGTTTTTATGGCCAAAATGTGCTTTTCAGAGGCTGAAAAGCATGTTTTGGCCGAGTATGATAATTTTCATTAAAACTTGATTTCTATCACTTCGAATGATGCCAAATGAATAATTTACTTGAATTGGACCATTTTACACTATGTCCATTGTAGATTTGTGTCTCTGACAGTTCGTTTGGTTGCAGGGGACATATTCAGTTTTTATGGCCAAAATGTGCTTTTCAGGGGCTGAAAAGCACGTTTTGGCAGAGTATGATAATTTTCATTAAAACTTGATTTCTATCCATTCGAATGATGCCAAATAAATAACTTACTTGAATTGGACCATTTTACACTGTGTCCATTGTAGATTTGTGTCTCCGACAGTTCGTTTGGTTGCAGGGGACATTTTCAGTTTTTTTATGGCCAAAATGTGCTTTTCAGAGGCTGAAAAGCATGTTTTGGCCGAGTATGATAATTTTCATTAAAACTTGATTTCTATCACTTCGAATGATGCCAAATGAATAATTTGCTTGAATTGGACCATTTTACACTATGTCCATTGTAGATTTGTGTCTCTGACAGTTCGTTTGTTTGCAGGGGACATATTTAGTTTTTAAGGCCAAAATGTGCTTTTCAGGGGCTGAAAAGCATGTTTTGGCCGAGTATGATAATTTTCATTAAAACTTGATTTCTATCCATTCGAATGATGCCAAATGAATAACTTACTTGAATTGGACCATTTTACACTATGTCCATTGTAGATTTGTGTCTCTGACAGTTCGTTTGGTTGCAGGGGACAAATTCAGTTTTTATGGCCAAAATGTGCTTTTCAGGGGCTGAAAAGCATGTTTTGGCCGAGTATGATAATTTTCATTAAAACTTGATTTCTATCACTTCGAATGATGCCAAATGAATAACTTACTTGAATTGGACCATTTTACACTATGTCCATTGTAGATTTGTGTCTCCGACAGTTCGTTTGGTTGCAGGGGACATTTTCAGTTTTTATGGCCAAAATGTGCTTTTCAGAGGCTGAAAAGCATGTTTTGGCAGAGTATGATAATTTTCATTAAAACTTGATTTCTATCACTTCGAATGATGCCAAATGAATAATTTGCTTGAATTGGACCATTTTACACTATGTCCATTGTAGATTTGTGTCTCCGACAGTTCGTTTGGTTGCAGGGGACATTTTCAGTTTTTATGGCCAAAATGTGCTTTTCAGAGGCTGAAAAGCATGTTTTGGCCGAGTATGGTAATTTTCATTAAAACTTGATTTCTATCACTTCGAATGATGCCAAATGAATAACTTACTTGAATTGGACCATTTTACACTATGTCCATTGTAGATTTGTGTCTCCGACAGTTCGTTTGGTTGCAGGGGACATTTTCAGTTTTTATGGCCAAAATGTGCTTTTCAGAGGCTGAAAAGAGTGTTTTGGCAGAGTATGATAATTTTCATTAAAACTTGATTTCTATCACTTCGAATGATGCCAAATGAATAATTTGCTTGAATTGGACCATTTTACACTATGTCCATTCTAGATTTGTGTCTCTGACAGTTCGTTTGGTTGCAGGGGACATATTCAGTTTTTAAGGCCAAAATGTGCTTTTCAGGGGCTGAAAAGCATGTTTTGGCCGAGTATGATAATTTTCATTAAAACTTGATTTCTATCAATTCGAATGATGCCAAATGAATAACTTACTTGAATTGGACCATTTTACACTATGTCCATTGTAGATTTGTGTCTCCGACAGTTCGTTTGGTTGCAGGGGACATTTTCAGTTTTTATGGCCAAAATGTGCTTTTCAGAGGCTGAAAAGCATGTTTTGGCAGAGTATGATAATTTTCATTAAAACTTAATTTCTATCAATTCGAATGATGCCAAATGAATAACTTACTTGAATTGGACCATTTTACACTATGTCCATTGTAGATTTGTGTCTCCGACAGTTCGTTTGGTTGCAGGGGACATTTTCAGTTTTTATGGCCAAAATGTGCTTTTCAGAGGCTGAAAAGCATGTTTTGGCCGAGTATGATAATTTTCATTAAAACTTAATTTCTATCACTTCGAATGATGCCAAATGAATAATTTACTTGAATTGGACCATTTTACACTATGTCCATTGTAGATTTGTATCTCTGACAGTTCGTTTGGTTGCAGGGGACATATTCAGTTTTTATGGCCAAAATGTGCTTTTCAGGGGCTGAAAAGCATGTTTTGGCGGAGTATGGTAATTTTCATTAAAACTTGATTTCTATCACTTCGAATGATGCCAAATGAATAACTTACTTGAATTGGACCATTTTACACTATGTCCATTGTAGATTTGTGTCTCCGACAGTTCGTTTGGTTGCAGTGGACATTTTCAGTTTTTATGGCCAAAATGTGCTTTTCAGAGGCTGAAAAGCATGTTTTGGCCGAGTATGATAATTTTCATTAAAACTTGATTTCTATCCATTCGAATGATGCCAAATGAATAACTTACTTGAATTGGACCATTTTACACTATGTCCATTGTAGATTTGTGTCTCTGACAGTTCGTTTGGTTGCAGGGGACATATTCAGTTTTTATGGCCAAAATGTGCTTTTCAGGGGCTGAAAAGCATGTTTTGGCCGAGTATGATAATTTTCATTAAAACTTGATTTCTATCACTTCAAATGATGCCAAATGAATAACTTACTTGAATTGGACCATTTTACACTATGTCAATTGTAGATTTGTGTCTCCGACAGTTCGTTTGGTTGCAGGGGACATTTTCAGTTTTTATGGCCAAAATGTGCTTTTCAGGGGCTGAAAAGCATGTTTTGGCCGAGTATGATGATTTTCATTAAAACTTAATTTCTATCACTTCGAATGATGCCAAATGAATAACTTACTTGAATTGGACCATATTACACTATGTCCATTGTAGATTTGTGTCTCCGACAGTTCGTTTGGTTGCAGGGGACATTTTCAGTTTTTATGGCCAAAATGTGCTTTTCAGAGGCTGAAAAGCATGTTTTGGCAGAGTATGATAATTTTCATTAAAACTTAATTTATATCACTTCGAATGATGCCAAATGAATAACTTACTTGAATTGGACCATTTTACACTATGTCCATTGTAGATTTGTGTCTCTGACAGTTCGTTTGGTTGCAGGGGACATATTCAGTTTTTATGGCCAAAATGTGCTTTTCAGGGGCTGAAAAGCACGTTTTGGCAGAGTATGATAATTTTCATTAAAACTTGATTTCTATCCATTCGAATGATGCCAAATAAATAACTTACTTGAATTGGACCATTTTACACTGTGTCCATTGTAGATTTGTGTCTCCGACAGTTCGTTTGGTTGCAGGGGACATTTTCAGTTTTTATGGCCAAAATGTGCTTTTCAGAGGCTGAAAAGCATGTTTTGGCCGAGTATGATAATTTTCATTAAAACTTGATTTCTATCACTTCGAATGATGCCAAATGAATAATTTGCTTGAATTGGACCATTTTACACTATGTCCATTGTAGATTTGTGTCTCTGACAGTTCGTTTGTTTGCAGGGGACATATTCAGTTTTTAAGGCCAAAATGTGCTTTTCAGGGGCTGAAAAGCATGTTTTGGCCGAGTGTGATAATTTTCATTAAAACTTGATTTCTATCCATTCGAATGATGCCAAATGAATAACTTACTTGAATTGGACCATTTTACACTATGTCCATTGTAGATTTGTGTCTCTGACAGTTCGTTTGGTTGCAGGGGACAAATTCAGTTTTTATGGCCAAAATGTGCTTTTCAGGGGCTGAAAAGCATGTTTTGGCCGAGTATGATAATTTTCATTAAAACTTGATTTCTATCACTTCGAATGATGCCAAATGAATAACTTACTTGAATTGGACCATTTTACACTATGTCCATTGTAGATTTGTGTCTCCGACAGTTCGTTTGGTTGCAGGGGACATTTTC
The DNA here is from genome assembly GCF_051989625.1 of Stigmatopora argus. Classification (NCBI taxonomy): domain Eukaryota; kingdom Metazoa; phylum Chordata; class Actinopteri; order Syngnathiformes; family Syngnathidae; genus Stigmatopora; species Stigmatopora argus. The sequence goes on along the minus strand of NC_135405.1, from coordinate 309,568 downwards.
AGTTTTTATGGCCAAAATGTGCTTTTCAGAGGCTGAAAAGCATGTTTTGGCCGAGTATGATAATTTTCATCAAAACTTAATTTCTATCACTTCGAATGATGCCAAATGAATAATTTACTTGAATTGGACCATTTTACACTATGTCCATTGTAGATTTGTATCTCTGACAGTTCGTTTGGTTGCAGGGGACATATTCAGTTTTTATGGCCAAAATGTGCTTTTCAGAGGCTGAAAAGCATGTTTTGGCCGAGTATGATAATTTTCATTAAAACTTGATTTCTATCACTTCGAATGATGCCAAATGAATAATTTACTTGAATTGGACCATTTTACACTATGTCCATTGTAGATTTGTGTCTCTGACAGTTCGTTTGGTTGCAGGGGACATATTCAGTTTTTATGGCCAAAATGTGCTTTTCAGGGGCTGAAAAGCACGTTTTGGCAGAGTATGATAATTTTCATTAAAACTTGATTTCTATCCATTCGAATGATGCCAAATAAATAACTTACTTGAATTGGACCATTTTACACTGTGTCCATTGTAGATTTGTGTCTCCGACAGTTCGTTTGGTTGCAGGGGACATTTTCAGTTTTTATGGCCAAAATGTGCTTTTCAGAGGCTGAAAAGCATGTTTTGGCCGAGTATGATAATTTTCATTAAAACTTGATTTCTATCACTTCGAATGATGCCAAATGAATAATTTGCTTGAATTGGACCATTTTACACTATGTCCATTGTAGATTTGTGTCTCTGACAGTTCGTTTGTTTGCAGGGGACATATTCAGTTTTTAAGGCCAAAATGTGCTTTTCAGGGGCTGAAAAGCATGTTTTGGCCGAGTATGATAATTTTCATTAAAACTTGATTTCTATCCATTCGAATGATGCCAAATGAATAACTTACTTGAATTGGACCATTTTACACTATGTCCATTGTAGATTTGTGTCTCTGACAGTTCGTTTGGTTGCAGGGGACAAATTCAGTTTTTATGGCCAAAATGTGCTTTTCAGGGGCTGAAAAGCATGTTTTGGCCGAGTATGATAATTTTCATTAAAACTTGATTTCTATCACTTCGAATGATGCCAAATGAATAACTTACTTGAATTGGACCATTTTACACTATGTCCATTGTAGATTTGTGTCTCCGACAGTTCGTTTGGTTGCAGGGGACATTTTCAGTTTTTATGGCCAAAATGTGCTTTTCAGGGGCTGAAAAGCATGTTTTGGCCGAGTTTGATAATTTTCATTAAAACTTGATTTCTATCACTTCGATTGATGCCAAATGAATAACTTACTTGAATTGGACCATTTTACACTATGTCCATTGTAGATTTGTGTCTCCGACAGTTCGTTTGGTTGCAGGGGACATTTTCAGTTTTTATGGCCAAAATGTGCTTTTCAGAGGCTGAAAAGCATGTTTTGGCCGAGTATGATAATTTTCATTAAAACTTGATTTCTATCACTTCGAATGATGCCAAATGAATAATTTACTTGAATTGGACCATTTTACACTATGTCCATTGTAGATTTGTGTCTCTGACAGTTCGTTTGGTCGCAGGGGACATATTCAGTTTTTATGGCCAAAATGTGCTTTTCAGGGGCTGAAAAGCACGTTTTGGCAGAGTATGATAATTTTCATTAAAACTTGATTTCTATCCATTCGAATGATGCCAAATAAATAACTTACTTGAATTGGACCATTTTACACTGTGTCCATTGTAGATTTGTGTCTCCGACAGTTCGTTTGGTTGCAGGGGACATTTTCAGTTTTTTTATGGCCAAAATGTGCTTTTCAGAGGCTGAAAAGCATGTTTTGGCCGAGTATGATAATTTTCATTAAAACTTGATTTCAATCACTTCGAATGATGCCAAATGAATAATTTGCTTGAATTGGACCATTTTACACTATGTCCATTGTAGATTTGTGTCTCTGACAGTTCGTTTGTTTGCAGGGGACATATTTAGTTTTTAAGGCCAAAATGTGCTTTTCAGGGGCTGAAAAGCATGTTTTGGCCGAGTATGATAATTTTCATTAAAACTTGGTTTCTATCCATTCGAATGATGCCAAATGAATAACTTACTTGAATTGGACCATTTTACACTATGTCCATTGTAGATTTGTGTCTCTGACAGTTCGTTTGGTTGCAGGGGACAAATTCAGTTTTTATGGCCAAAATGTGCTTTTCAGGGGCTGAAAAGCATGTTTTGGCCGAGTATGATAATTTTCATTAAAACTTGATTACTATCACTTCGAATGATGCCAAATGAATAACTTACTTGAATTGGACCATTTTACACTATGTCATTTGTAGATTTGTGTCTCCGACAGTTCGTTTGGTTGCAGGGGACATTTTCAGTTTTTATGGCCAAAATGTGCTTTTCAGAGGCTGAAAAGCATGTTTTGGCAGAGTATGATAATTTTCATTAAAACTTAATTTCTATCACTTCGAATGATGCCAAATGAATAACTTACTTGAATTGGACCATTTTACACTATGTCCATTGTAGATTTGTGTCTCCGACAGTTCGTTTGGTTGCAGGGGACATTTTCAGTTTTTATGGCCAAAATGTGCTTTTCAGAGGCTGAAAAGCATGTTTTGGCCGAGTATGATAATTTTCATTAAAACTTAATTTCTATCACTTCGAATGATTCCAAATGAATAATTTACTTGAATTGGACCATTTTACACTATGTCCATTGTAGATTTGTATCTCTGACAGTTCGTTTGGTTGCAGGGGACATATTCAGTTTTTATGGCCAAAATGTGCTTTTCAGGGGCTGAAAAGCATGTTTTGGCCGAGTATGGTAATTTTCATTAAAACTTGATTTCTATCACTTCGAATGATGCCAAATGAATAACTTACTTGAATTGGACCATTTTACACTATGTCCATTGTAGATTTGTGTCTCCGACAGTTCGTTTGGTTGCAGGGGACATTTTCAGTTTTTATGGCCAAAATGTGCTTTTCAGAGGCTGAAAAGCATGTTTTGGCAGAGTATGATAATTTTCATTAAAACTTGATTTCTAACACTTCGAATGATGCCAAATGAATAATTTGCTTGAATTGGACCATTTTACACTATGTCCATTCTAGATTTGTGTCTCTGACAGTTCGTTTGGTTGCAGGGGACATATTCAGTTTTTAAGGCCAAAATGTGCTTTTCAGGGGCTGAAAAGCATGTTTTGGCCGAGTATGATAATTTTCATTAAAACTTGATTTCTATCCATTCGAATGATGCCAAATGAATAACTTACTTGAATTGGACCATTTTACACTATGCCCATTTTAGATTTGTGTCTCTGACAGTTCGTTTGGTTGCAGGGGACATATTCAGTTTTTATGGCCAAAATGTGCTTTTCAGAGGCTGAAAAGCATGTTTTGGCCGAGTATGATAATTTTCATTAAAACTTGATTACTATCACTTCGAATGATGCCAAATGAATAACTTACTTGAATTGGACCATTTTACACTATGTCCATTGTAGATTTGTGTCTCCGACAGTTCGTTTGGTTGCAGGGGACATTTTCAGTTTTTATGGCCAAAATGTGCTTTTCAGAGGCTGAAAAGCATGTTTTGGCAGAGTATGATAATTTTCATTAAAACTTAATTTCTATCACTTCGAATGATGCCAAATGAATAACTTACTTGAATTGGACCATTTTACACTATGTCCATTGTAGATTTGTGTCTCCGACAGTTCGTTTGGTTGCAGGGGACATTTTCAGTTTTTATGGCCAAAATGTGCTTTTCAGAGGCTGAAAAGCATGTTTTGGCCGAGTATGATAATTTTCATTAAAATTTAATTTCTATCACTTCGAATGATGCCAAATGAATAATTTACTTGAATTGGACCATTTTACACTATGTCCATTGTAGATTTGTATCTCTGACAGTTCGTTTGGTTGCAGGGGACATATTCAGTTTTTATGGCCAAAATGTGCTTTTCAGGGGCTGAAAAGCATGTTTTGGCCGAGTATGGTAATTTTCATTCAAACTTGATTTCTATCACTTCGAATGATGCCAAATGAATAACTTACTTGAATTGGACCGTTTTTACACTATGTCCATTGTAGATTTGTGTCTCCGACAGTTCGTTTGGTTGCAGGGGACATTTTCAGTTTTTATGGCCAAAATGTGCTTTTCAGAGGCTGAAAAGCATGTTTTGGCCGAGTATGATAATTTTCATTAAAACTTGATTTCTATCCATTCGAATGATGCCAAATGAATATCTTACTTGAATTGGACCATTTTACACTATGTCCATTGTAGATTTGTGTCTCTGACAGTTCGTTTGGTTGCAGGGGACATATTCAGTTTTTATGGCCAAAATGTGCTTTTCAGGGGCTGAAAAGCATGTTTTGGCCGAGTATGATAATTTTCATTAAAACTTGATTTCTATCACTTCAAATGATGCCAAATGAATAACTTACTTGAATTGGACCATTTTACACTATGTCAATTGTAGATTTGTGTCTCCGACAGTTCGTTTGGTTGCAGGGGACATTTTCAGTTTTTATGGCCAAAATGTGCTTTTCAGAGGCTGAAAAGCATGTTTTGGCAGAGTATGATAATTTTCATTAAAACTTAATTTCTATCACTTCGAATGATGCCAAATGAATAACTTACTTGAATTGGACCATTTTACACTATGTCCATTGTAGATTTGTGTCTCTGACAGTTCGTTTGGTTGCAGGGGACATATTCAGTTTTTATGGCCAAAATGTGCTTTTCAGGGGCTGAAAAGCACGTTTTGGCAGAGTATGATAATTTTCATTAAAACTTGATTTCTATCCATTCGAATGATGCCAAATAAATAACTTACTTGAATTGGACCATTTTACACTGTGTCCATTGTAGATTTGTGTCTCCGACAGTTCGTTTGGTTGCAGGGGACATTTTCAGTTTTTATGGCCAAAATGTGCTTTTCAGAGGCTGAAAAGCATGTTTTGGCCGAGTATGATAATTTTCATTAAAACTTGATTTCTATCACTTCGAATGATGCCAAATGAATAATTTGCTTGAATTGGACCATTTTACACTATGTCCATTGTAGATTTGTGTCTCTGACAGTTCGTTTGTTTGCAGGGGACATATTCAGTTTTTAAGGCCAAAATGTGCTTTTCAGGGGCTGAAAAGCATGTTTTGGCCGAGTATGATAATTTTCATTAAAACTTGATTTCTATCCATTCGAATGATGCCAAATGAATAACTTACTTGAATTGGACCATTTTACACTATGTCCATTGTAGATTTGTGTCTCTGACAGTTCGTTTGGTTGCAGGGGACAAATTCAGTTTTTATGGCCAAAATGTGCTTTTCAGGGGCTGAAAAGCATGTTTTGGCCGAGTATGATAATTTTCATTAAAACTTGATTTCTATCACTTCGAATGATGCCAAATGAATAACTTACTTGAATTGGACCATTTTACACTATGTCCATTGTAGATTTGTGTCTCCGACAGTTCGTTTGGTTGCAGGGGACATTTTCAGTTTTTATGGCCAAAATGTGCTTTTCAGAGGCTGAAAAGCATGTTTTGGCAGAGTATGATAATTTTCATTAAAACTTGATTTCTATCACTTCGAATGATGCCAAATGAATAACTTACTTGAATTGGACCATTTTACACTGTGTCCATTGTAGATTTGTGTCTCCGACAGTTCGTTTGGTTGCAGGGGACATTTTCAGTTTTTATGGCCAAAATGTGCTTTTCAGAGGCTGAAAAGCATGTTTTGGCCGAGTATGATAATTTTCATTAAAACTTGATTTCTATCACTTCGAATGATGCCAAATGAATAATTTGCTTGAATTGGACCATTTTACACTATGTCCATTGTAGATTTGTGTCTCTGACAGTTCGTTTGTTTGCAGGGGACATATTCAGTTTTTAAGGCCAAAATGTGCTTTTCAGGGGCTGAAAAGCATGTTTTGGCTGAGTATGATAATTTTCATTAAAACTTGATTTCTATCCATTCGAATGATGCCAAATGAATAACTTACTTGAATTGGACCATTTTACACTATGTCCATTGTAGATTTGTGTCTCTGACAGTTCGTTTGGTTGCAGGGGACAAATTCAGTTTTTATGGCCAAAATGTGCTTTTCAGGGGCTGAAAAGCATGTTTTGGCCGAGTATGATAATTTTCATTAAAACTTGATTTCTATCACTTCGAATGATGCCAAATGAATAACTTACTTGAATTGGACCATTTTACACTATGTCCATTGTAGATTTGTGTCTCCGACAGTTCGTTTGGTTGCAGGGGACATTTTCAGTTTTTATGGCCAAAATGTGCTTTTCAGGGGCTGAAAAGCATGTTTTGGCCGAGTTTGATAATTTTCATTAAAACTTGATTTCTATCACTTCGATTGATGCCAAATGAATAACTTACTTGAATTGGACCATTTTACACTATGTCCATTGTAGATTTGTGTCTCCGATAGTTCGTTTGGTTGCAGGGGACATTTTCAGTTTTTATGGCCAAAATGTGCTTTTCAGAGGCTGAAAAGCATGTTTTGATCGAGTATGATAATTTTCATTAAAACTTGATTTCTATCACTTCGAATGATGCCAAATGAATAATTTACTTGAATTGGACCATTTTACACTATGTCCATTGTAGATTTGTGTCTCTGACAGTTCGTTTGGTTGCAGGGGACATATTCAGTTTTTATGGCCAAAATGTGCTTTTCAGGGGCTGAAAAGCACGTTTTGGCAGAGTATGATAATTTTCATTAAAACTTGATTTCTATCCATTCGAATGATGCCAAATAAATAACTTACTTGAATTGGACCATTTTACACTGTGTCCATTGTAGATTTGTGTCTCCGACAGTTCGTTTGGTTGCAGGGGACATTTTCAGTTTTTATGGCCAAAATGTGCTTTTCAGAGGCTGAAAAGCATGTTTTGGCCGAGTATGATAATTTTCATTAAAACTTGATTTCTATCACTTCGAATGATGCCAAATGAATAATTTGCTTGAATTGGACCATTTTACACTATGTCCATTGTAGATTTGTGTCTCTGACAGTTCGTTTGTTTGCAGGGGACATATTCAGTTTTTAAGGCCAAAATGTGCTTTTCAGGGGCTGAAAAGCATGTTTTGGCCGAGTATGATAATTTTCATTAAAACTTGATTTCTATCACTTCGAATGATGCCAAATGAATAACTTACTTGAATTGGACCATTTTACACTATGTCCATTGTAGATTTGTGTCTCCGACAGTTCGTTTGGTTGCAGGGGACATTTTCAGTTTTTATGGCCAAAATGTGCTTTTCAGAGGCTGAAAAGCATGTTTTGGCAGAGTATGATAATTTTCATTAAAACTTGATTTCTATCACTTCGAATGATGCCAAATGAATAACTTACTTGAATTGGACCATTTTACACTATGTCCATTGTAGATTTGTGTCTCCGACAGTTCGTTTGGTTGCAGGGGACATTTTCAGTTTTTATGGCCAAAATGTGCTTTTCAGAGGCTGAAAAGCATGTTTTGGCCGAGTATGATAATTTTCATTAAAACTTAATTTCTATCACTTCGAATGATGCCAAATGAATAATTTACTTGAATTGGACCATTTTACACTATGTCCATTGTAGATTTGTATCTCTGACAGTTCGTTTGGTTGTAGGGGACATATTCAGTTTTTATGGCCAAAATGTGCTTTTCAGAGGCTGAAAAGCATGTTTTGGCCGAGTATGATAATTTTCATTAAAACTTGATTTCTATCACTTCGAATGATGCCAAATGAATAATTTACTTGAATTGGACCATTTTACACTATGTCTATTGTAGATTTGTGTCTCTGACAGTTCGTTTGTTTGCAGGGGACATATTTAGTTTTTAAGGCCAAAATGTGCTTTTCAGGGGCTGAAAAGCATGTTTTGGCCGAGTATGATAATTTTCATTAAAACTTGATTTCTATCCATTCGAATGATGCCAAATGAATAACTTACTTGAATTGGACCATTTTACACTATGTCCATTGTAGATTTGTGTCTCTGACAGTTCGTTTGGTTGCAGGGGACAAATTCAGTTTTTATGGCCAAAATGTGCTTTTCAGGGGCTGAAAAGCATGTTTTGGCCGAGTATGATAATTTTCATTAAAACTTGATTTCTATCACTTCGAATGATGCCAAATGAATAACTTACTTGAATTGGACCATTTTACACTATGTCCATTGTAGATTTGTGTCTCCGACAGTTCGTTTGGTTGCAGGGGACATTTTCAGTTTTTATGGCCAAAATGTGCTTTTCAGAGGCTGAAAAGCATGTTTTGGCAGAGTATGATAATTTTCATTAAAACTTGATTTCTATCACTTCGAATGATGCCAAATGAATAATTTGCTTGAATTGGACCATTTTACACTATGTCCATTCTAGATTTGTGTCTCTGACAGTTCGTTTGGTTGCAGGGGACATATTCAGTTTTTAAGGCCAAAATGTGCTTTTCAGGGGCTGAAAAGCATGTTTTGGCCGAGTATGATAATTTTCATTAAAACTTGATTTCTATCCATTCGAATGATGCCAAATGAATAACTTACTTGAATTGGACCATTTTACACTATGCCCATTGTAGATTTGTGTCTCTGACAGTTCGTTTGGTTGCAGGGGACATATTCAGTTTTTATGGCCAAAATGTGCTTTTCAGAGGCTGAAAAGCATGTTTTGGCCGAGTATGATAATTTTCATTAAAACTTGATTACTATCACTTCGAATGATGCCAAATGAATAACTTACTTGAATTGGACCATTTTACACTATGTCATTTGTAGATTTGTGTCTCCGACAGTTCGTTTGGTTGCAGGGGACATTTTCAGTTTTTATGGCCAAAATGTGCTTTTCAGAGGCTGAAAAGCATGTTTTGGCAGAGTATGATAATTTTCATTAAAACTTGATTTCTATCACTTCGAATGATGCCAAATGAATAACTTACTTGAATTGGACCATTTTACACTATGTCCATTGTAGATTTGTGTCTCCGACAGTTCGTTTGGTTGCAGGGGACATTTTCAGTTTTTATGGCCAAAATGTGCTTTTCAGGGGCTGAAAAGCATGTTTTGGCCGAGTTTGATAATTTTCATTAAAACTTGATTTCTATCACTTCGATTGATGCCAAATGAATAACTTACTTGAATTGGACCATTTTACACTATGTCCATTGTAGATTTGTGTCTCCGATAGTTCGTTTGGTTGCAGGGGACATTTTCAGTTTTTATGGCCAAAATGTGCTTTTCAGAGGCTGAAAAGCATGTTTTGGCCGAGTATGATAATTTTCATTAAAACTTGATTTCTATCACTTCGAATGATGCCAAATGAATAATTTACTTGAATTGGACCATTTTACACTATGTCCATTGTAGATTTGTGTCTCTGACAGTTCGTTTGGTTGCAGGGGACATATTCAGTTTTTATGGCCAAAATGTGCTTTTCAGGGGCTGAAAAGCACGTTTTGGCAGAGTATGATAATTTTCATTAAAACTTGATTTCTATCCATTCGAATGATGCCAAATAAATAACTTACTTGAATTGGACCATTTTACACTGTGTCCATTGTAGATTTGTGTCTCCGACAGTTCGTTTGGTTGCAGGGGACATTTTCAGTTTTTATGGCCAAAATGTGCTTTTCAGAGGCTGAAAAGCATGTTTTGGCCGAGTATGATAATTTTCATTAAAACTTGATTTCTATCACTTCGAATGATGCCAAATGAATAATTTGCTTGAATTGGACCATTTTACACTATGTCCATTGTAGATTTGTGTCTCTGACAGTTCGTTTGTTTGCAGGGGACATATTCAGTTTTTAAGGCCAAAATGTGCTTTTCAGGGGCTGAAAAGCATGTTTTGGCCGAGTATGATAATTTTCATTAAAACTTGATTTCTATCACTTCGAATGATGCCAAATGAATAACTTACTTGAATTGGACCATTTTACACTATGTCCATTGTAGATTTGTGTCTCCGACAGTTCGTTTGGTTGCAGGGGACATTTTCAGTTTTTATGGCCAAAATGTGCTTTTCAGAGGCTGAAAAGCATGTTTTGGCAGAGTATGATAATTTTCATTAAAACTTGATTTCTATCACTTCGAATGATGCCAAATGAATAACTTACTTGAATTGGACCATTTTACACTATGTCCATTGTAGATTTGTGTCTCCGACAGTTCGTTTGGTTGCAGGGGACATTTTCAGTTTTTATGGCCAAAATGTGCTTTTCAGAGGCTGAAAAGCATGTTTTGGCCGAGTATGATAATTTTCATTAAAACTTAATTTCTATCACTTCGAATGATGCCAAATGAATAATTTACTTGAATTGGACCATTTTACACTATGTCCATTGTAGATTTGTATCTCTGACAGTTCGTTTGGTTGTAGGGGACATATTCAGTTTTTATGGCCAAAATGTGCTTTTCAGAGGCTGAAAAGCATGTTTTGGCCGAGTATGATAATTTTCATTAAAACTTGATTTCTATCACTTCGAATGATGCCAAATGAATAATTTACTTGAATTGGACCATTTTACACTATGTCCATTGTAGATTTGTGTCTCTGACAGTTCGTTTGGTTGCAGGGGACATATTCAGTTTTTATGGCCAAAATGTGCTTTTCAGGGGCTGAAAAGCACGTTTTGGCAGAGTATGATAATTTTCATTAAAACTTGATTTCTATCCATTCGAATGATGCCAAATAAATAACTTACTTGAATTGGACCATTTTACACTGTGTCCATTGTAGATTTGTGTCTCCGACAGTTCGTTTGGTTGCAGGGGACATTTTCAGTTTTTTTATGGCCAAAATGTGCTTTTCAGAGGCTGAAAAGCATGTTTTGGCCGAGTATGATAATTTTCATTAAAACTTGATTTCTATCACTTCGAATGATGCCAAATGAATAATTTGCTTGAATTGGACCATTTTACACTATGTCCATTGTAGATTTGTGTCTCTGACAGTTCGTTTGTTTGCAGGGGACATATTTAGTTTTTAAGGCCAAAATGTGCTTTTCAGGGGCTGAAAAGCATGTTTTGGCCGAGTATGATAATTTTCATTAAAACTTGATTTCTATCCATTCGAATGATGCCAAATGAATAACTTACTTGAATTGGACCATTTTACACTATGTCCATTGTAGATTTGTGTCTCTGACAGTTCGTTTGGTTGCAGGGGACAAATTCAGTTTTTATGGCCAAAATGTGCTTTTCAGGGGCTGAAAAGCATGTTTTGGCCGAGTATGATAATTTTCATTAAAACTTGATTTCTATCACTTCGAATGATGCCAAATGAATAACTTACTTGAATTGGACCATTTTACACTATGTCCATTGTAGATTTGTGTCTCTGACAGTTCGTTTGGTTGCAGGGGACATATTCAGTTTTTATGGCCAAAATGTGCTTTTCAGGGGCTGAAAAGCACGTTTTGGCAGAGTATGATAATTTTCATTAAAACTTGATTTCTATCCATTCGAATGATGCCAAATAAATAACTTACTTGAATTGGACCATTTTACACTGTGTCCATTGTAGATTTGTGTCTCCGACAGTTCGTTTGGTTGCAGGGGACATTTTCAGTTTTTATGGCCAAAATGTGCTTTTCAGAGGCTGAAAAGCATGTTTTGGCCGAGTATGATAATTTTCATTAAAACTTGATTTCTATCACTTCGAATGATGCCAAATGAATAATTTGCTTGAATTGGACCATTTTACACTATGTCCATTGTAGATTTGTGTCTCTGACAGTTCGTTTGTTTGCAGGGGACATATTCAGTTTTTAAGGCCAAAATGTGCTTTTCAGGGGCTGAAAAGCATGTTTTGGCCGAGTATGATAATTTTCATTAAAACTTGATTTCTATCCATTCGAATGATGCCAAATGAATAACTTACTTGAATTGGACCATTTTACACTATGTCCATTGTAGATTTGTGTCTCTGACAGTTCGTTTGGTTGCAGGGGACAAATTCAGTTTTTATGGCCAAAATGTGCTTTTCAGGGGCTGAAAAGCATGTTTTGGCCGAGTATGATAATTTTCATTAAAACTTGATTTCTATCACTTCGAATGATGCCAAATGAATAACTTACTTGAATTGGACCATTTTACACTATGTCCATTGTAGATTTGTGTCTCCGACAGTTCGTTTGGTTGCAGGGGACATTTTCAGTTTTTATGGCCAAAATGTGCTTTTCAGGGGCTGAAAAGCATGTTTTGGCCGAGTTTGATAATTTTCATTAAAACTTGATTTCTATCACTTCGATTGATGCCAAATGAATAACTTACTTGAATTGGACCATTTTACACTATGTCCATTGTAGATTTGTGTCTCCGACAGTTCGTTTGGTTGCAGGGGACATTTTCAGTTTTTATGGCCAAAATGTGCTTTTCAGAGGCTGAAAAGCATGTTTTGGCCGAGTATGATAATTTTCATTAAAACTTGATTTCTATCACTTCGAATGATGCCAAATGAATAATTTACTTGAATTGGACCATTTTACACTATGTCCATTGTAGATTTGTGTCTCTGACAGTTCGTTTGGTCGCAGGGGACATATTCAGTTTTTATGGCCAAAATGTGCTTTTCAGGGGCTGAAAAGCACGTTTTGGCAGAGTATGATAATTTTCATTAAAACTTGATTTCTATCCATTCGAATGATGCCAAATAAATAACTTACTTGAATTGGACCATTTTACACTGTGTCCATTGTAGATTTGTGTCTCCGACAGTTCGTTTGGTTGCAGGGGACATTTTCAGTTTTTTTATGGCCAAAATGTGCTTTTCAGAGGCTGAAAAGCATGTTTTGGCCGAGTATGATAATTTTCATTAAAACTTGATTTCAATCACTTCGAATGATGCCAAATGAATAATTTGCTTGAATTGGACCATTTTACACTATGTCCATTGTAGATTTGTGTCTCTGACAGTTCGTTTGTTTGCAGGGGACATATTTAGTTTTTAAGGCCAAAATGTGCTTTTCAGGGGCTGAAAAGCATGTTTTGGCTGAGTATGATAATTTTCATTAAAACTTGGTTTCTATCCATTCGAATGATGCCAAATGAATAACTTACTTGAATTGGACCATTTTACACTATGTCCATTGTAGATTTGTGTCTCTGACAGTTCGTTTGGTTGCAGGGGACAAATTCAGTTTTTATGGCCAAAATGTGCTTTTCAGGGGCTGAAAAGCATGTTTTGGCCGAGTATGATAATTTTCATTAAAACTTGATTACTATCACTTCGAATGATGCCAAATGAATAACTTACTTGAATTGGACCATTTTACACTATGTCATTTGTAGATTTGTGTCTCCGACAGTTCGTTTGGTTGCAGGGGACATTTTCAGTTTTTATGGCCAAAATGTGCTTTTCAGAGGCTGAAAAGCATGTTTTGGCAGAGTATGATAATTTTCATTAAAACTTAATTTCTATCACTTCGAATGATGCCAAATGAATAACTTACTTGAATTGGACCATTTTACACTATGTCCATTGTAGATTTGTGTCTCCGACAGTTCCTTTGGTTGCAGGGGACATTTTCAGTTTTTATGGCCAAAATGTGCTTTTCAGAGGCTGAAAAGCATGTTTTGGCCGAGTATGATAATTTTCATTAAAACTTAATTTCTATCACTTCGAATGATTCCAAATGAATAATTTACTTGAATTGGACCATTTTACACTATGTCCATTGTAGATTTGTATCTCTGACAGTTCGTTTGGTTGCAGGGGACATATTCAGTTTTTATGGCCAAAATGTGCTTTTCAGGGGCTGAAAAGCATGTTTTGGCCGAGTATGGTAATTTTCATTAAAACTTGATTTCTATCACTTCGAATGATGCCAAATGAATAACTTACTTGAATTGGACCATTTTACACTATGTCCATTGTAGATTTGTGTCTCCGACAGTTCGTTTGGTTGCAGGGGACATTTTCAGTTTTTATGGCCAAAATGTGCTTTTCAGAGGCTGAAAAGCATGTTTTGGCAGAGTATGATAATTTTCATTAAAACTTGATTTCTAACACTTCGAATGATGCCAAATGAATAATTTGCTTGAATTGGACCATTTTACACTATGTCCATTCTAGATTTGTGTCTCTGACAGTTCGTTTGGTTGCAGGGGACATATTCAGTTTTTAAGGCCAAAATGTGCTTTTCAGGGGCTGAAAAGCATGTTTTGGCCGAGTATGATAATTTTCATTAAAACTTGATTTCTATCCATTCGAATGATGCCAAATGAATAACTTACTTGAATTGGACCATTTTACACTATGCCCATTTTAGATTTGTGTCTCTGACAGTTCGTTTGGTTGCAGGGGACATATTCAGTTTTTATGGCCAAAATGTGCTTTTCAGAGGCTGAAAAGCATGTTTTGGCCGAGTATGATAATTTTCATTAAAACTTGATTACTATCACTTCGAATGATGCCAAATGAATAACGTACTTGAATTGGACCATTTTACACTATGTCCATTGTAGATTTGTGTCTCCGACAGTTCGTTTGGTTGCAGGGGACATTTTCAGTTTTTATGGCCAAAATGTGCTTTTCAGAGGCTGAAAAGCATGTTTTGGCAGAGTATGATAATTTTCATTAAAACTTAATTTCTATCACTTCGAATGATGCCAAATGAATAACTTACTTGAATTGGACCATTTTACACTATGTCCATTGTAGATTTGTGTCTCCGACAGTTCGTTTGGTTGCAGGGGACATTTTCAGTTTTTATGGCCAAAATGTGCTTTTCAGAGGCTGAAAAGCATGTTTTGGCCGAGTATGATAATTTTCATTAAAATTTAATTTCTATCACTTCGAATGATGCCAAATGAATAATTTACTTGAATTGGACCATTTTACACTATGTCCATTGTAGATTTGTATCTCTGACAGTTCGTTTGGTTGCAGGGGACATATTCAGTTTTTATGGCCAAAATGTGCTTTTCAGGGGCTGAAAAGCATGTTTTGGCCGAGTATGGTAATTTTCATTCAAACTTGATTTCTATCACTTCGAATGATGCCAAATGAATAACTTACTTGAATTGGACCGTTTTTACACTATGTCCATTGTAGATTTGTGTCTCCGACAGTTCGTTTGGTTGCAGGGGACATTTTCAGTTTTTATGGCCAAAATGTGCTTTTCAGAGGCTGAAAAGCATGTTTTGGCCGAGTATGATAATTTTCATTAAAACTTGATTTCTATCCATTCGAATGATGCCAAATGAATATCTTACTTGAATTGGACCATTTTACACTATGTCCATTGTAGATTTGTGTCTCTGACAGTTCGTTTGGTTGCAGGGGACATATTCAGTTTTTATGGCCAAAATGTGCTTTTCAGGGGCTGAAAAGCATGTTTTGGCCGAGTATGATAATTTTCATTAAAACTTGATTTCTATCACTTCAAATGATGCCAAATGAATAACTTACTTGAATTGGACCATTTTACACTATGTCAATTGTAGATTTGTGTCTCCGACAGTTCGTTTGGTTGCAGGGGACATTTTCAGTTTTTATGGCCAAAATGTGCTTTTCAGGGGCTGAAAAGCATGTTTTGGCCGAGTATGATGATTTTCATTAAAACTTAATTTCTATCACTTCGAATGATGCCAAATGAATAACTTACTTGAATTGGACCATATTACACTATGTCCATTGTAGATTTGTGTCTCCGACAGTTCGTTTGGTTGCAGGGGACATTTTCAGTTTTTATGGCCAAAATGTGCTTTTCAGAGGCTGAAAAGCATGTTTTGGCAGAGTATGATAATTTTCATTAAAACTTAATTTCTATCACTTCGAATGATGCCAAATGAATAACTTACTTGAATTGGACCATTTTACACTATGTCCATTGTAGATTTGTGTCTCTGACAGTTCGTTTGGTTGCAGGGGACATATTCAGTTTTTATGGCCAAAATGTGCTTTTCAGGGGCTGAAAAGCACGTTTTGGCAGAGTATGATAATTTTCATTAAAACTTGATTTCTATCCATTCGAATGATGCCAAATAAATAACTTACTTGAATTGGACCATTTTACACTGTGTCCATTGTAGATTTGTGTCTCCGACAGTTCGTTTGGTTGCAGGGGACATTTTCAGTTTTTATGGCCAAAATGTGCTTTTCAGAGGCTGAAAAGCATGTTTTGGCCGAGTATGATAATTTTCATTAAAACTTGATTTCTATCACTTCGAATGATGCCAAATGAATAATTTGCTTGAATTGGACCATTTTACACTATGTCCATTGTAGATTTGTGTCTCTGACAGTTCGTTTGTTTGCAGGGGACATATTCAGTTTTTAAGGCCAAAATGTGCTTTTCAGGGGCTGAAAAGCATGTTTTGGCCGAGTATGATAATTTTCATTAAAACTTGATTTCTATCCATTCGAATGATGCCAAATGAATAACTTACTTGAATTGGACCATTTTACACTATGTCCATTGTAGATTTGTGTCTCTGACAGTTCGTTTGGTTGCAGGGGACAAATTCAGTTTTTATGGCCAAAATGTGCTTTTCAGGGGCTGAAAAGCATGTTTTGGCCGAGTATGATAATTTTCATTAAAACTTGATTTCTATCACTTCGAATGATGCCAAATGAATAACTTACTTGAATTGGACCATTTTACACTATGTCCATTGTAGATTTGTGTCTCCGACAGTTCGTTTGGTTGCAGGGGACATTTTCAGTTTTTATGGCCAAAATGTGCTTTTCAGAGGCTGAAAAGCATGTTTTGGCAGAGTATGATAATTTTCATTAAAACTTGATTTCTATCACTTCGAATGATGCCAAATGAATAACTTACTTGAATTGGACCATTTTACACTGTGTCCATTGTAGATTTGTGTCTCCGACAGTTCGTTTGGTTGCAGGGGACATTTTCAGTTTTTATGGCCAAAATGTGCTTTTCAGAGGCTGAAAAGCATGTTTTGGCCGAGTATGATAATTTTCATTAAAACTTGATTTCTATCACTTCGAATGATGCCAAATGAATAATTTGCTTGAATTGGACCATTTTACACTATGTCCATTGTAGATTTGTGTCTCTGACAGTTCGTTTGTTTGCAGGGGACATATTCAGTTTTTAAGGCCAAAATGTGCTTTTCAGGGGCTGAAAAGCATGTTTTGGCTGAGTATGATAATTTTCATTAAAACTTGATTTCTATCCATTCGAATGATGCCAAATGAATAACTTACTTGAATTGGACCATTTTACACTATGTCCATTGTAGATTTGTGTCTCTGACAGTTCGTTTGGTTGCAGGGGACAAATTCAGTTTTTATGGCCAAAATGTGCTTTTCAGGGGCTGAAAAGCATGTTTTGGCCGAGTATGATAATTTTCATTAAAACTTGATTTCTATCACTTCGAATGATGCCAAATGAATAACTTACTTGAATTGGACCATTTTACACTATGTCCATTGTAGATTTGTGTCTCCGACAGTTCGTTTGGTTGCAGGGGACATTTTCAGTTTTTATGGCCAAAATGTGCTTTTCAGGGGCTGAAAAGCATGTTTTGGCCGAGTTTGATAATTTTCATTAAAACTTGATTTCTATCACTTCGATTGATGCCAAATGAATAACTTACTTGAATTGGACCATTTTACACTATGTCCATTGTAGATTTGTGTCTCCGATAGTTCGTTTGGTTGCAGGGGACATTTTCAGTTTTTATGGCCAAAATGTGCTTTTCAGAGGCTGAAAAGCATGTTTTGATCGAGTATGATAATTTTCATTAAAACTTGATTTCTATCACTTCGAATGATGCCAAATGAATAATTTACTTGAATTGGACCATTTTACACTATGTCCATTGTAGATTTGTGTCTCTGACAGTTCGTTTGGTTGCAGGGGACATATTCAGTTTTTATGGCCAAAATGTGCTTTTCAGGGGCTGAAAAGCACGTTTTGGCAGAGTATGATAATTTTCATTAAAACTTGATTTCTATCCATTCGAATGATGCCAAATAAATAACTTACTTGAATTGGACCATTTTACACTGTGTCCATTGTAGATTTGTGTCTCCGACAGTTCGTTTGGTTGCAGGGGACATTTTCAGTTTTTATGGCCAAAATGTGCTTTTCAGAGGCTGAAAAGCATGTTTTGGCCGAGTATGATAATTTTCATTAAAACTTGATTTCTATCACTTCGAATGATGCCAAATGAATAATTTGCTTGAATTGGACCATTTTACACTATGTCCATTGTAGATTTGTGTCTCTGACAGTTCGTTTGTTTGCAGGGGACATATTCAGTTTTTAAGGCCAAAATGTGCTTTTCAGGGGCTGAAAAGCATGTTTTGGCCGAGTATGATAATTTTCATTAAAACTTGATTTCTATCACTTCGAATGATGCCAAATGAATAACTTACTTGAATTGGACCATTTTACACTATGTCCATTGTAGATTTGTGTCTCCGACAGTTCGTTTGGTTGCAGGGGACATTTTCAGTTTTTATGGCCAAAATGTGCTTTTCAGAGGCTGAAAAGCATGTTTTGGCAGAGTATGATAATTTTCATTAAAACTTGATTTCTATCACTTCGAATGATGCCAAATGAATAACTTACTTGAATTGGACCATTTTACACTATGTCCATTGTAGATTTGTGTCTCCGACAGTTCGTTTGGTTGCAGGGGACATTTTCAGTTTTTATGGCCAAAATGTGCTTTTCAGAGGCTGAAAAGCATGTTTTGGCCGAGTATGATAATTTTCATTAAAACTTAATTTCTATCACTTCGAATGATGCCAAATGAATAATTTACTTGAATTGGACCATTTTACACTATGTCCATTGTAGATTTGTATCTCTGACAGTTCGTTTGGTTGTAGGGGACATATTCAGTTTTTATGGCCAAAATGTGCTTTTCAGAGGCTGAAAAGCATGTTTTGGCCGAGTATGATAATTTTCATTAAAACTTGATTTCTATCACTTCGAATGATGCCAAATGAATAATTTACTTGAATTGGACCATTTTACACTATGTCTATTGTAGATTTGTGTCTCTGACAGTTCGTTTGTTTGCAGGGGACATATTTAGTTTTTAAGGCCAAAATGTGCTTTTCAGGGGCTGAAAAGCATGTTTTGGCCGAGTATGATAATTTTCATTAAAACTTGATTTCTATCCATTCGAATGATGCCAAATGAATAACTTACTTGAATTGGACCATTTTACACTATGTCCATTGTAGATTTGTGTCTCTGACAGTTCGTTTGGTTGCAGGGGACAAATTCAGTTTTTATGGCCAAAATGTGCTTTTCAGGGGCTGAAAAGCATGTTTTGGCCGAGTATGATAATTTTCATTAAAACTTGATTTCTATCACTTCGAATGATGCCAAATGAATAACTTACTTGAATTGGACCATTTTACACTATGTCCATTGTAGATTTGTGTCTCCGACAGTTCGTTTGGTTGCAGGGGACATTTTCAGTTTTTATGGCCAAAATGTGCTTTTCAGAGGCTGAAAAGCATGTTTTGGCAGAGTATGATAATTTTCATTAAAACTTGATTTCTATCACTTCGAATGATGCCAAATGAATAATTTGCTTGAATTGGACCATTTTACACTATGTCCATTCTAGATTTGTGTCTCTGACAGTTCGTTTGGTTGCAGGGGACATATTCAGTTTTTAAGGCCAAAATGTGCTTTTCAGGGGCTGAAAAGCATGTTTTGGCCGAGTATGATAATTTTCATTAAAACTTGATTTCTATCCATTCGAATGATGCCAAATGAATAACTTACTTGAATTGGACCATTTTACACTATGCCCATTGTAGATTTGTGTCTCTGACAGTTCGTTTGGTTGCAGGGGACATATTCAGTTTTTATGGCCAAAATGTGCTTTTCAGAGGCTGAAAAGCATGTTTTGGCCGAGTATGATAATTTTCATTAAAACTTGATTACTATCACTTCGAATGATGCCAAATGAATAACTTACTTGAATTGGACCATTTTACACTATGTCATTTGTAGATTTGTGTCTCCGACAGTTCGTTTGGTTGCAGGGGACATTTTCAGTTTTTATGGCCAAAATGTGCTTTTCAGAGGCTGAAAAGCATGTTTTGGCAGAGTATGATAATTTTCATTAAAACTTAATTTCTATCACTTCGAATGATGCCAAATGAATAACTTACTTGAATTGGACCATTTTACACTATGTCCATTGTAGATTTGTGTCTCCGACAGTTCGTTTGGTTGCAGGGGACATTTTCAGTTTTTATGGCCAAAATGTGCTTTTCAGAGGCTGAAAAGCATGTTTTGGCCGAGTATGGTAATTTTCATTAAAACTTGATTTCTATCACTTCGAATGATGCCAAATGAATAACTTACTTGAATTGGACCTTTTTACACTATGTCCATTGTAGATTTGTGTCTCCGACAGTTCGTTTGGTTGCAGGGGACATTTTCAGTTTTTATGGCCAAAATGTGCTTTTCAGAGGCTGAAAAGAGTGTTTTGGCAGAGTATGATAATTTTCATTAAAACTTGATTTCTATCACTTCGAATGATGCCAAATGAATAATTTGCTTGAATTGGACCATTTTACACTATGTCCATTCTAGATTTGTGTCTCTGACAGTTCGTTTGGTTGCAGGGGACATATTCAGTTTTTAAGGCCAAAATGTGCTTTTCAGGGGCTGAAAAGCATGTTTTGGCCGAGTATGATAATTTTCATTAAAACTTGATTTCTATCCATTCGAATGATGCCAAATGAATAACTTACTTGAATTGGACCATTTTACACTATGCCCATTGTAGATTTGTGTCTCTGACAGTTCGTTTGGTTGCAGGGGACATATTCAGTTTTTATGGCCAAAATGTGCTTTTCAGAGGCTGAAAAGCATGTTTTGGCCGAGTATGATAATTTTCATTAAAACTTGATTACTATCACTTCGAATGATGCCAAATGAATAACTTACTTGAATTGGACCATTTTACACTATGTCCATTGTAGATTTGTGTCTCCGACAGTTCGTTTGGTTGCAGGGGACATTTTCAGTTTTTATGGCCAAAATGTGCTTTTCAGAGGCTGAAAAGCATGTTTTGGCAGAGTATGATAATTTTCATTAAAACTTAATTTCTATCAATTCGAATGATGCCAAATGAATAACTTACTTGAATTGGACCATTTTACACTATGTCCATTGTAGATTTGTGTCTCCGACAGTTCGTTTGGTTGCAGGGGACATTTTCAGTTTTTATGGCCAAAATGTGCTTTTCAGAGGCTGAAAAGCATGTTTTGGCTGAGTATGATAATTTTCATTAAAACTTAATTTCTATCACTTCGAATGATGCCAAATGAATAATTTACTTGAATTGGACCATTTTACACTATGTCCATTGTAGATTTGTATCTCTGACAGTTCGTTTGGTTGCAGGGGACATATTCAGTTTTTATGGCCAAAATGTGCTTTTCAGGGGCTGAAAAGCATGTTTTGGCCGAGTATGGTAATTTTCATTAAAACTTGATTTCTATCACTTCGAATGATGCCAAATGAATAACTTACTTGAATTGGACCATTTTACACTATGTCCATTGTAGATTTGTGTCTCCGACAGTTCGTTTGGTTGCAGGGGACATTTTCAGTTTTTATGGCCAAAATGTGCTTTTCAGAGGCTGAAAAGCATGTTTTGGCCGAGTATGATAATTTTCATTAAAACTTGATTTCTATCCATTCGAATGATGCCAAATGAATAACTTACTTGAATTGGACCATTTTACACTATGTCCATTGTAGATTTGTGTCTCTGACAGTTCGTTTGGTTGCAGGGGACATATTCAGTTTTTATGGCCAAAATGTGCTTTTCAGGGGCTGAAAAGCATGTTTTGGCCGAGTATGATAATTTTCATTAAAACTTGATTTCTATCACTTCAAATGATGCCAAATGAATAACTTACTTGAATTGGACCATTTTACACTATGTCCATTGTAGATTTGTGTCTCCGACAGTTCGTTTGGTTGCAGGGGACATTTTCAGTTTTTATGGCCAAAATGTGCTTTTCAGAGGCTGAAAAGCATGTTTTGGCAGAGTATGATAATTTTCATTAAAACTTAATTTCTATCACTTCGAATGATGCCAAATGAATAACTTACTTGAATTGGACCATTTTACACTATGTCCATTGTAGATTTGTGTCTCCGACAGTTCGTTTGGTTGCAGGGGACATTTTCAGTTTTTATGGCCAAAATGTGCTTTTCAGAGGCTGAAAAGCATGTTTTGGCCGAGTATGATAATTTTCATTAAAATTTAATTTCTATCACTTCGAATGATGCCAAATGAATAATTTACTTGAATTGGACCATTTTACACTATGTCCATTGTAGATTTGTATCTCTGACAGTTCGTTTGGTTGCAGGGGACATATTCAGTTTTTATGGCCAAAATGTGCTTTTCAGGGGCTGAAAAGCATGTTTTGGCCGAGTATGGTAATTTTCATTCAAACTTGATTTCTATCACTTCGAATGATGCCAAATGAATAACTTACTTGAATTGGACCGTTTTTACACTATGTCCATTGTAGATTTGTGTCTCCGACAGTTCGTTTGGTTGCAGGGGACATTTTCAGTTTTTATGGCCAAAATGTGCTTTTCAGAGGCTGAAAAGCATTTTTTGGCCGAGTATGATAATTTTCATTAAAACTTGATTTCTATCCATTCGAATGATGCCAAATGAATATCTTACTTGAATTGGACCATTTTACACTATGTCCATTGTAGATTTGTGTCTCTGACAGTTCGTTTGGTTGCAGGGGACATATTCAGTTTTTATGGCCAAAATGTGCTTTTCAGGGGCTGAAAAGCATGTTTTGGCCGAGTATGATAATTTTCATTAAAACTTGATTTCTATCACTTCAAATGATGCCAAATGAATAACTTACTTGAATTGGACCATTTTACACTATGTCAATTGTAGATTTGTGTCTCCGACAGTTCGTTTGGTTGCAGGGGACATTTTCAGTTTTTATGGCCAAAATGTGCTTTTCAGGGGCTGAAAAGCATGTTTTGGCCGAGTATGATGATTTTCATTAAAACTTAATTTCTATCACTTCGAATGATGCCAAATGAATAACTTACTTGAATTGGACCATATTACACTATGTCCATTGTAGATTTGTGTCTCCGACAGTTCGTTTGGTTGCAGGGGACATTTTCAGTTTTTATGGCCAAAATGTGCTTTTCAGAGGCTGAAAAGCATGTTTTGGCAGAGTATGATAATTTTCATTAAAACTTAATTTCTATCACTTCGAATGATGCCAAATGAATAACTTACTTGAATTGGACCATTTTACACTATGTCCATTGTAGATTTGTGTCTCTGACAGTTCGTTTGGTTGCAGGGGACATATTCAGTTTTTATGGCCAAAATGTGCTTTTCAGGGGCTGAAAAGCACGTTTTGGCAGAGTATGATAATTTTCATTAAAACTTGATTTCTATCCATTCGAATGATGCCAAATAAATAACTTACTTGAATTGGACCATTTTACACTGTGTCCATTGTAGATTTGTGTCTCCGACAGTTCGTTTGGTTGCAGGGGACATTTTCAGTTTTTATGGCCAAAATGTGCTTTTCAGAGGCTGAAAAGCATGTTTTGGCCGAGTATGATAATTTTCATTAAAACTTGATTTCTATCACTTCGAATGATGCCAAATGAATAATTTGCTTGAATTGGACCATTTTACACTATGTCCATTGTAGATTTGTGTCTCTGACAGTTCGTTTGTTTGCAGGGGACATATTCAGTTTTTAAGGCCAAAATGTGCTTTTCAGGGGCTGAAAAGCATGTTTTGGCCGAGTATGATAATTTTCATTAAAACTTGATTTCTATCCATTCGAATGATGCCAAATGAATAACTTACTTGAATTGGACCATTTTACACTATGTCCATTGTAGATTTGTGTCTCTGACAGTTCGTTTGGTTGCAGGGGACAAATTCAGTTTTTATGGCCAAAATGTGCTTTTCAGGGGCTGAAAAGCATGTTTTGGCCGAGTATGATAATTTTCATTAAAACTTGATTTCTATCACTTCGAATGATGCCAAATGAATAACTTACTTGAATTGGACCATTTTACACTATGTCCATTGTAGATTTGTGTCTCCGACAGTTCGTTTGGTTGCAGGGGACATTTTCAGTTTTTATGGCCAAAATGTGCTTTTCAGAGGCTGAAAAGCATGTTTTGGCAGAGTATGATAATTTTCATTAAAACTTGATTTCTATCACTTCGAATGATGCCAAATGAATAACTTACTTGAATTGGACCATTTTACACTGTGTCCATTGTAGATTTGTGTCTCCGACAGTTCGTTTGGTTGCAGGGGACATTTTCAGTTTTTATGGCCAAAATGTGCTTTTCAGAGGCTGAAAAGCATGTTTTGGCCGAGTATGATAATTTTCATTAAAACTTGATTTCTATCACTTCGAATGATGCCAAATGAATAATTTGCTTGAATTGGACCATTTTACACTATGTCCATTGTAGATTTGTGTCTCTGACAGTTCGTTTGTTTGCAGGGGACATATTCAGTTTTTAAGGCCAAAATGTGCTTTTCAGGGGCTGAAAAGCATGTTTTGGCTGAGTATGATAATTTTCATTAAAACTTGATTTCTATCCATTCGAATGATGCCAAATGAATAACTTACTTGAATTGGACCATTTTACACTATGTCCATTGTAGATTTGTGTCTCTGACAGTTCGTTTGGTTGCAGGGGACAAATTCAGTTTTTATGGCCAAAATGTGCTTTTCAGGGGCTGAAAAGCATGTTTTGGCCGAGTATGATAATTTTCATTAAAACTTGATTTCTATCACTTCGAATGATGCCAAATGAATAACTTACTTGAATTGGACCATTTTACACTATGTCCATTGTAGATTTGTGTCTCCGACAGTTCGTTTGGTTGCAGGGGACATTTTCAGTTTTTATGGCCAAAATGTGCTTTTCAGGGGCTGAAAAGCATGTTTTGGCCGAGTTTGATAATTTTCATTAAAACTTGATTTCTATCACTTCGATTGATGCCAAATGAATAACTTACTTGAATTGGACCATTTTACACTATGTCCATTGTAGATTTGTGTCTCCGATAGTTCGTTTGGTTGCAGGGGACATTTTCAGTTTTTATGGCCAAAATGTGCTTTTCAGAGGCTGAAAAGCATGTTTTGATCGAGTATGATAATTTTCATTAAAACTTGATTTCTATCACTTCGAATGATGCCAAATGAATAATTTACTTGAATTGGACCATTTTACACTATGTCCATTGTAGATTTGTGTCTCTGACAGTTCGTTTGGTTGCAGGGGACATATTCAGTTTTTATGGCCAAAATGTGCTTTTCAGGGGCTGAAAAGCACGTTTTGGCAGAGTATGATAATTTTCATTAAAACTTGATTTCTATCCATTCGAATGATGCCAAATAAATAACTTACTTGAATTGGACCATTTTACACTGTGTCCATTGTAGATTTGTGTCTCCGACAGTTCGTTTGGTTGCAGGGGACATTTTCAGTTTTTATGGCCAAAATGTGCTTTTCAGAGGCTGAAAAGCATGTTTTGGCCGAGTATGATAATTTTCATTAAAACTTGATTTCTATCACTTCGAATGATGCCAAATGAATAATTTGCTTGAATTGGACCATTTTACACTATGTCCATTGTAGATTTGTGTCTCTGACAGTTCGTTTGTTTGCAGGGGACATATTCAGTTTTTAAGGCCAAAATGTGCTTTTCAGGGGCTGAAAAGCATGTTTTGGCCGAGTATGATAATTTTCATTAAAACTTGATTTCTATCACTTCGAATGATGCCAAATGAATAACTTACTTGAATTGGACCATTTTACACTATGTCCATTGTAGATTTGTGTCTCCGACAGTTCGTTTGGTTGCAGGGGACATTTTCAGTTTTTATGGCCAAAATGTGCTTTTCAGAGGCTGAAAAGCATGTTTTGGCAGAGTATGATAATTTTCATTAAAACTTGATTTCTATCACTTCGAATGATGCCAAATGAATAACTTACTTGAATTGGACCATTTTACACTATGTCCATTGTAGATTTGTGTCTCCGACAGTTCGTTTGGTTGCAGGGGACATTTTCAGTTTTTATGGCCAAAATGTGCTTTTCAGAGGCTGAAAAGCATGTTTTGGCCGAGTATGATAATTTTCATTAAAACTTAATTTCTATCACTTCGAATGATGCCAAATGAATAATTTACTTGAATTGGACCATTTTACACTATGTCCATTGTAGATTTGTATCTCTGACAGTTCGTTTGGTTGTAGGGGACATATTCAGTTTTTATGGCCAAAATGTGCTTTTCAGAGGCTGAAAAGCATGTTTTGGCCGAGTATGATAATTTTCATTAAAACTTGATTTCTATCACTTCGAATGATGCCAAATGAATAATTTACTTGAATTGGACCATTTTACACTATGTCTATTGTAGATTTGTGTCTCTGACAGTTCGTTTGTTTGCAGGGGACATATTTAGTTTTTAAGGCCAAAATGTGCTTTTCAGGGGCTGAAAAGCATGTTTTGGCCGAGTATGATAATTTTCATTAAAACTTGATTTCTATCCATTCGAATGATGCCAAATGAATAACTTACTTGAATTGGACCATTTTACACTATGTCCATTGTAGATTTGTGTCTCTGACAGTTCGTTTGGTTGCAGGGGACAAATTCAGTTTTTATGGCCAAAATGTGCTTTTCAGGGGCTGAAAAGCATGTTTTGGCCGAGTATGATAATTTTCATTAAAACTTGATTTCTATCACTTCGAATGATGCCAAATGAATAACTTACTTGAATTGGACCATTTTACACTATGTCCATTGTAGATTTGTGTCTCCGACAGTTCGTTTGGTTGCAGGGGACATTTTCAGTTTTTATGGCCAAAATGTGCTTTTCAGAGGCTGAAAAGCATGTTTTGGCAGAGTATGATAATTTTCATTAAAACTTGATTTCTATCACTTCGAATGATGCCAAATGAATAATTTGCTTGAATTGGACCATTTTACACTATGTCCATTCTAGATTTGTGTCTCTGACAGTTCGTTTGGTTGCAGGGGACATATTCAGTTTTTAAGGCCAAAATGTGCTTTTCAGGGGCTGAAAAGCATGTTTTGGCCGAGTATGATAATTTTCATTAAAACTTGATTTCTATCCATTCGAATGATGCCAAATGAATAACTTACTTGAATTGGACCATTTTACACTATGCCCATTGTAGATTTGTGTCTCTGACAGTTCGTTTGGTTGCAGGGGACATATTCAGTTTTTATGGCCAAAATGTGCTTTTCAGAGGCTGAAAAGCATGTTTTGGCCGAGTATGATAATTTTCATTAAAACTTGATTACTATCACTTCGAATGATGCCAAATGAATAACTTACTTGAATTGGACCATTTTACACTATGTCATTTGTAGATTTGTGTCTCCGACAGTTCGTTTGGTTGCAGGGGACATTTTCAGTTTTTATGGCCAAAATGTGCTTTTCAGAGGCTGAAAAGCATGTTTTGGCAGAGTATGATAATTTTCATTAAAACTTGATTTCTATCACTTCGAATGATGCCAAATGAATAACTTACTTGAATTGGACCATTTTACACTATGTCCATTGTAGATTTGTGTCTCCGACAGTTCGTTTGGTTGCAGGGGACATTTTCAGTTTTTATGGCCAAAATGTGCTTTTCAGGGGCTGAAAAGCATGTTTTGGCCGAGTTTGATAATTTTCATTAAAACTTGATTTCTATCACTTCGATTGATGCCAAATGAATAACTTACTTGAATTGGACCATTTTACACTATGTCCATTGTAGATTTGTGTCTCCGATAGTTCGTTTGGTTGCAGGGGACATTTTCAGTTTTTATGGCCAAAATGTGCTTTTCAGAGGCTGAAAAGCATGTTTTGGCCGAGTATGATAATTTTCATTAAAACTTGATTTCTATCACTTCGAATGATGCCAAATGAATAATTTACTTGAATTGGACCATTTTACACTATGTCCATTGTAGATTTGTGTCTCTGACAGTTCGTTTGGTTGCAGGGGACATATTCAGTTTTTATGGCCAAAATGTGCTTTTCAGGGGCTGAAAAGCACGTTTTGGCAGAGTATGATAATTTTCATTAAAACTTGATTTCTATCCATTCGAATGATGCCAAATAAATAACTTACTTGAATTGGACCATTTTACACTGTGTCCATTGTAGATTTGTGTCTCCGACAGTTCGTTTGGTTGCAGGGGACATTTTCAGTTTTTATGGCCAAAATGTGCTTTTCAGAGGCTGAAAAGCATGTTTTGGCCGAGTATGATAATTTTCATTAAAACTTGATTTCTATCACTTCGAATGATGCCAAATGAATAATTTGCTTGAATTGGACCATTTTACACTATGTCCATTGTAGATTTGTGTCTCTGACAGTTCGTTTGTTTGCAGGGGACATATTCAGTTTTTAAGGCCAAAATGTGCTTTTCAGGGGCTGAAAAGCATGTTTTGGCCGAGTATGATAATTTTCATTAAAACTTGATTTCTATCACTTCGAATGATGCCAAATGAATAACTTACTTGAATTGGACCATTTTACACTATGTCCATTGTAGATTTGTGTCTCTGACAGTTCGTTTGGTTGCAGGGGACAAATTCAGTTTTTATGGCCAAAATGTGCTTTTCAGGGGCTGAAAAGCATGTTTTGGCCGAGTATGATAATTTTCATTAAAACTTGATTTCTATCACTTCGAATGATGCCAAATGAATAACTTACTTGAATTGGACCATTTTACACTATGTCCATTGTAGATTTGTGTCTCCGACAGTTCGTTTGGTTGCAGGGGACATTTTCAGTTTTTATGGCCAAAATGTGCTTTTCAGAGGCTGAAAAGCATGTTTTGGCCGAGTATGATAATTTTCATCAAAACTTAATTTCTATCACTTCGAATGATGCCAAATGAATAATTTACTTGAATTGGACCATTTTACACTATGTCCATTGTAGATTTGTATCTCTGACAGTTCGTTTGGTTGCAGGGGACATATTCAGTTTTTATGGCCAAAATGTGCTTTTCAGAGGCTGAAAAGCATGTTTTGGCCGAGTATGATAATTTTCATTAAAACTTGATTTCTATCACTTCGAATGATGCCAAATGAATAATTTACTTGAATTGGACCATTTTACACTATGTCCATTGTAGATTTGTGTCTCTGACAGTTCGTTTGGTTGCAGGGGACATATTCAGTTTTTATGGCCAAAATGTGCTTTTCAGGGGCTGAAAAGCACGTTTTGGCAGAGTATGATAATTTTCATTAAAACTTGATTTCTATCCATTCGAATGATGCCAAATAAATAACTTACTTGAATTGGACCATTTTACACTGTGTCCATTGTAGATTTGTGTCTCCGACAGTTCGTTTGGTTGCAGGGGACATTTTCAGTTTTTATGGCCAAAATGTGCTTTTCAGAGGCTGAAAAGCATGTTTTGGCCGAGTATGATAATTTTCATTAAAACTTGATTTCTATCACTTCGAATGATGCCAAATGAATAATTTGCTTGAATTGGACCATTTTACACTATGTCCATTGTAGATTTGTGTCTCTGACAGTTCGTTTGTTTGCAGGGGACATATTCAGTTTTTAAGGCCAAAATGTGCTTTTCAGGGGCTGAAAAGCATGTTTTGGCCGAGTATGATAATTTTCATTAAAACTTGATTTCTATCCATTCGAATGATGCCAAATGAATAACTTACTTGAATTGGACCATTTTACACTATGTCCATTGTAGATTTGTGTCTCTGACAGTTCGTTTGGTTGCAGGGGACAAATTCAGTTTTTATGGCCAAAATGTGCTTTTCAGGGGCTGAAAAGCATGTTTTGGCCGAGTATGATAATTTTCATTAAAACTTGATTTCTATCACTTCGAATGATGCCAAATGAATAACTTACTTGAATTGGACCATTTTACACTATGTCCATTGTAGATTTGTGTCTCCGACAGTTCGTTTGGTTGCAGGGGACATTTTCAGTTTTTATGGCCAAAATGTGCTTTTCAGGGGCTGAAAAGCATGTTTTGGCCGAGTTTGATAATTTTCATTAAAACTTGATTTCTATCACTTCGATTGATGCCAAATGAATAACTTACTTGAATTGGACCATTTTACACTATGTCCATTGTAGATTTGTGTCTCCGACAGTTCGTTTGGTTGCAGGGGACATTTTCAGTTTTTATGGCCAAAATGTGCTTTTCAGAGGCTGAAAAGCATGTTTTGGCCGAGTATGATAATTTTCATTAAAACTTGATTTCTATCACTTTGAATGATGCCAAATGAATAATTTACTTGAATTGGACCATTTTACACTATGTCCATTGTAGATTTGTGTCTCTGACAGTTCGTTTGGTCGCAGGGGACATATTCAGTTTTTATGGCCAAAATGTGCTTTTCAGGGGCTGAAAAGCACGTTTTGGCAGAGTATGATAATTTTCATTAAAACTTGATTTCTATCCATTCGAATGATGCCAAATAAATAACTTACTTGAATTGGACCATTTTACACTGTGTCCATTGTAGATTTGTGTCTCCGACAGTTCGTTTGGTTGCAGGGGACATTTTCAGTTTTTTTATGGCCAAAATGTGCTTTTCAGAGGCTGAAAAGCATGTTTTGGCCGAGTATGATAATTTTCATTAAAACTTGATTTCAATCACTTCGAATGATGCCAAATGAATAATTTGCTTGAATTGGACCATTTTACACTATGTCCATTGTAGATTTGTGTCTCTGACAGTTCGTTTGTTTGCAGGGGACATATTTAGTTTTTAAGGCCAAAATGTGCTTTTCAGGGGCTGAAAAGCATGTTTTGGCCGAGTATGATAATTTTCATTAAAACTTGGTTTCTATCCATTCGAATGATGCCAAATGAATAACTTACTTGAATTGGACCATTTTACACTATGTCCATTGTAGATTTGTGTCTCTGACAGTTCGTTTGGTTGCAGGGGACAAATTCAGTTTTTATGGCCAAAATGTGCTTTTCAGGGGCTGAAAAGCATGTTTTGGCCGAGTATGATAATTTTCATTAAAACTTGATTACTATCACTTCGAATGATGCCAAATGAATAACTTACTTGAATTGGACCATTTTACACTATGTCATTTGTAGATTTGTGTCTCCGACAGTTCGTTTGGTTGCAGGGGACATTTTCAGTTTTTATGGCCAAAATGTGCTTTTCAGAGGCTGAAAAGCATGTTTTGGCAGAGTATGATAATTTTCATTAAAACTTAATTTCTATCACTTCGAATGATGCCAAATGAATAACTTACTTGAATTGGACCATTTTACACTATGTCCATTGTAGATTTGTGTCTCCGACAGTTCCTTTGGTTGCAGGGGACATTTTCAGTTTTTATGGCCAAAATGTGCTTTTCAGAGGCTGAAAAGCATGTTTTGGCCGAGTATGATAATTTTCATTAAAACTTAATTTCTATCACTTCGAATGATTCCAAATGAATAATTTACTTGAATTGGACCATTTTACACTATGTCCATTGTAGATTTGTATCTCTGACAGTTCGTTTGGTTGCAGGGGACATATTCAGTTTTTATGGCCAAAATGTGCTTTTCAGGGGCTGAAAAGCATGTTTTGGCCGAGTATGGTAATTTTCATTAAAACTTGATTTCTATCACTTCGAATGATGCCAAATGAATAACTTACTTGAATTGGACCATTTTACACTATGTCCATTGTAGATTTGTGTCTCCGACAGTTCGTTTGGTTGCAGGGGACATTTTCAGTTTTTATGGCCAAAATGTGCTTTTCAGAGGCTGAAAAGCATGTTTTGGCAGAGTATGATAATTTTCATTAAAACTTGATTTCTAACACTTCGAATGATGCCAAATGAATAATTTGCTTGAATTGGACCATTTTACACTATGTCCATTCTAGATTTGTGTCTCTGACAGTTCGTTTGGTTGCAGGGGACATATTCAGTTTTTAAGGCCAAAATGTGCTTTTCAGGGGCTGAAAAGCATGTTTTGGCCGAGTATGATAATTTTCATTAAAACTTGATTTCTATCCATTCGAATGATGCCAAATGAATAACTTACTTGAATTGGACCATTTTACACTATGCCCATTTTAGATTTGTGTCTCTGACAGTTCGTTTGGTTGCAGGGGACATATTCAGTTTTTATGGCCAAAATGTGCTTTTCAGAGGCTGAAAAGCATGTTTTGGCCGAGTATGATAATTTTCATTAAAACTTGATTACTATCACTTCGAATGATGCCAAATGAATAACTTACTTGAATTGGACCATTTTACACTATGTCCATTGTAGATTTGTGTCTCCGACAGTTCGTTTGGTTGCAGGGGACATTTTCAGTTTTTATGGCCAAAATGTGCTTTTCAGAGGCTGAAAAGCATGTTTTGGCAGAGTATGATAATTTTCATTAAAACTTAATTTCTATCACTTCGAATGATGCCAAATGAATAACTTACTTGAATTGGACCATTTTACACTATGTCCATTGTAGATTTGTGTCTCCGACAGTTCGTTTGGTTGCAGGGGACATTTTCAGTTTTTATGGCCAAAATGTGCTTTTCAGAGGCTGAAAAGCATGTTTTGGCCGAGTATGATAATTTTCATTAAAATTTAATTTCTATCACTTCGAATGATGCCAAATGAATAATTTACTTGAATTGGACCATTTTACACTATGTCCATTGTAGATTTGTATCTCTGACAGTTCGTTTGGTTGCAGGGGACATATTCAGTTTTTATGGCCAAAATGTGCTTTTCAGGGGCTGAAAAGCATGTTTTGGCCGAGTATGGTAATTTTCATTCAAACTTGATTTCTATCACTTCGAATGATGCCAAATGAATAACTTACTTGAATTGGACCGTTTTTACACTATGTCCATTGTAGATTTGTGTCTCCGACAGTTCGTTTGGTTGCAGGGGACATTTTCAGTTTTTATGGCCAAAATGTGCTTTTCAGAGGCTGAAAAGCATGTTTTGGCCGAGTATGATAATTTTCATTAAAACTTGATTTCTATCCATTCGAATGATGCCAAATGAATATCTTACTTGAATTGGACCATTTTACACTATGTCCATTGTAGATTTGTGTCTCTGACAGTTCGTTTGGTTGCAGGGGACATATTCAGTTTTTATGGCCAAAATGTGCTTTTCAGGGGCTGAAAAGCATGTTTTGGCCGAGTATGATAATTTTCATTAAAACTTGATTTCTATCACTTCAAATGATGCCAAATGAATAACTTACTTGAATTGGACCATTTTACACTATGTCAATTGTAGATTTGTGTCTCCGACAGTTCGTTTGGTTGCAGGGGACATTTTCAGTTTTTATGGCCAAAATGTGCTTTTCAGGGGCTGAAAAGCATGTTTTGGCCGAGTATGATGATTTTCATTAAAACTTAATTTCTATCACTTCGAATGATGCCAAATGAATAACTTACTTGAATTGGACCATATTACACTATGTCCATTGTAGATTTGTGTCTCCGACAGTTCGTTTGGTTGCAGGGGACATTTTCAGTTTTTATGGCCAAAATGTGCTTTTCAGAGGCTGAAAAGCATGTTTTGGCAGAGTATGATAATTTTCATTAAAACTTAATTTCTATCACTTCGAATGATGCCAAATGAATAACTTACTTGAATTGGACCATTTTACACTATGTCCATTGTAGATTTGTGTCTCTGACAGTTCGTTTGGTTGCAGGGGACATATTCAGTTTTTATGGCCAAAATGTGCTTTTCAGGGGCTGAAAAGCACGTTTTGGCAGAGTATGATAATTTTCATTAAAACTTGATTTCTATCCATTCGAATGATGCCAAATAAATAACTTACTTGAATTGGACCATTTTACACTGTGTCCATTGTAGATTTGTGTCTCCGACAGTTCGTTTGGTTGCAGGGGACATTTTCAGTTTTTATGGCCAAAATGTGCTTTTCAGAGGCTGAAAAGCATGTTTTGGCCGAGTATGATAATTTTCATTAAAACTTGATTTCTATCACTTCGAATGATGCCAAATGAATAATTTGCTTGAATTGGACCATTTTACACTATGTCCATTGTAGATTTGTGTCTCTGACAGTTCGTTTGTTTGCAGGGGACATATTCAGTTTTTAAGGCCAAAATGTGCTTTTCAGGGGCTGAAAAGCATGTTTTGGCCGAGTATGATAATTTTCATTAAAACTTGATTTCTATCCATTCGAATGATGCCAAATGAATAACTTACTTGAATTGGACCATTTTACACTATGTCCATTGTAGATTTGTGTCTCTGACAGTTCGTTTGGTTGCAGGGGACAAATTCAGTTTTTATGGCCAAAATGTGCTTTTCAGGGGCTGAAAAGCATGTTTTGGCCGAGTATGATAATTTTCATTAAAACTTGATTTCTATCACTTCGAATGATGCCAAATGAATAACTTACTTGAATTGGACCATTTTACACTATGTCCATTGTAGATTTGTGTCTCCGACAGTTCGTTTGGTTGCAGGGGACATTTTCAGTTTTTATGGCCAAAATGTGCTTTTCAGAGGCTGAAAAGCATGTTTTGGCAGAGTATGATAATTTTCATTAAAACTTGATTTCTATCACTTCGAATGATGCCAAATGAATAACTTACTTGAATTGGACCATTTTACACTGTGTCCATTGTAGATTTGTGTCTCCGACAGTTCGTTTGGTTGCAGGGGACATTTTCAGTTTTTATGGCCAAAATGTGCTTTTCAGAGGCTGAAAAGCATGTTTTGGCCGAGTATGATAATTTTCATTAAAACTTGATTTCTATCACTTCGAATGATGCCAAATGAATAATTTGCTTGAATTGGACCATTTTACACTATGTCCATTGTAGATTTGTGTCTCTGACAGTTCGTTTGTTTGCAGGGGACATATTCAGTTTTTAAGGCCAAAATGTGCTTTTCAGGGGCTGAAAAGCATGTTTTGGCTGAGTATGATAATTTTCATTAAAACTTGATTTCTATCCATTCGAATGATGCCAAATGAATAACTTACTTGAATTGGACCATTTTACACTATGTCCATTGTAGATTTGTGTCTCTGACAGTTCGTTTGGTTGCAGGGGACAAATTCAGTTTTTATGGCCAAAATGTGCTTTTCAGGGGCTGAAAAGCATGTTTTGGCCGAGTATGATAATTTTCATTAAAACTTGATTTCTATCACTTCGAATGATGCCAAATGAATAACTTACTTGAATTGGACCATTTTACACTATGTCCATTGTAGATTTGTGTCTCCGACAGTTCGTTTGGTTGCAGGGGACATTTTCAGTTTTTATGGCCAAAATGTGCTTTTCAGGGGCTGAAAAGCATGTTTTGGCCGAGTTTGATAATTTTCATTAAAACTTGATTTCTATCACTTCGATTGATGCCAAATGAATAACTTACTTGAATTGGACCATTTTACACTATGTCCATTGTAGATTTGTGTCTCCGATAGTTCGTTTGGTTGCAGGGGACATTTTCAGTTTTTATGGCCAAAATGTGCTTCAGAGGCTGAAAAGCATGTTTTGATCGAGTATGATAATTTTCATTAAAACTTGATTTCTATCACTTCGAATGATGCCAAATGAATAATTTACTTGAATTGGACCATTTTACACTATGTCCATTGTAGATTTGTGTCTCTGACAGTTCGTTTGGTTGCAGGGGACATATTCAGTTTTTATGGCCAAAATGTGCTTTTCAGGGGCTG
This sequence comes from Stigmatopora argus, assembly GCF_051989625.1. NCBI lineage: Eukaryota > Metazoa > Chordata > Actinopteri > Syngnathiformes > Syngnathidae > Stigmatopora > Stigmatopora argus. The sequence continues at coordinate 273,851 of NC_135405.1, read as the reverse complement.
AAAAGCACGTTTTGGCAGAGTATGATAATTTTCATTAAAACTTGATTTCTATCCATTCGAATGATGCCAAATAAATAACTTACTTGAATTGGACCATTTTACACTGTGTCCATTGTAGATTTGTGTCTCCGACAGTTCGTTTGGTTGCAGGGGACATTTTCAGTTTTTATGGCCAAAATGTGCTTTTCAGAGGCTGAAAAGCATGTTTTGGCCGAGTATGATAATTTTCATTAAAACTTGATTTCTATCACTTCGAATGATGCCAAATGAATAATTTGCTTGAATTGGACCATTTTACACTATGTCCATTGTAGATTTGTGTCTCTGACAGTTCGTTTGTTTGCAGGGGACATATTCAGTTTTTAAGGCCAAAATGTGCTTTTCAGGGGCTGAAAAGCATGTTTTGGCCGAGTATGATAATTTTCATTAAAACTTGATTTCTATCCATTCGAATGATGCCAAATGAATAACTTACTTGAATTGGACCATTTTACACTATGTCCATTGTAGATTTGTGTCTCTGACAGTTCGTTTGGTTGCAGGGGACAAATTCAGTTTTTATGGCCAAAATGTGCTTTTCAGGGGCTGAAAAGCATGTTTTGGCCGAGTATGATAATTTTCATTAAAACTTGATTTCTATCACTTCGAATGATGCCAAATGAATAACTTACTTGAATTGGACCATTTTACACTATGTCCATTGTAGATTTGTGTCTCCGACAGTTCGTTTGGTTGCAGGGGACATTTTCAGTTTTTATGGCCAAAATGTGCTTTTCAGAGGCTGAAAAGCATGTTTTGGCAGAGTATGATAATTTTCATTAAAACTTGATTTCTATCACTTCGAATGATGCCAAATGAATAATTTGCTTGAATTGGACCATTTTACACTATGTCCATTCTAGATTTGTGTCTCTGACAGTTCGTTTGGTTGCAGGGGACATATTCAGTTTTTAAGGCCAAAATGTGCTTTTCAGGGGCTGAAAAGCATGTTTTGGCCGAGTATGATAATTTTCATTAAAACTTGATTTCTATCCATTCGAATGATGCCAAATGAATAACTTACTTGAATTGGACCATTTTACACTATGCCCATTGTAGATTTGTGTCTCTGACAGTTCGTTTGGTTGCAGGGGACATATTCAGTTTTTATGGCCAAAATGTGCTTTTCAGAGGCTGAAAAGCATGTTTTGGCCGAGTATGATAATTTTCATTAAAACTTGATTACTATCACTTCGAATGATGCCAAATGAATAACTTACTTGAATTGGACCATTTTACACTATGTCATTTGTAGATTTGTGTCTCCGACAGTTCGTTTGGTTGCAGGGGACATTTTCAGTTTTTATGGCCAAAATGTGCTTTTCAGAGGCTGAAAAGCATGTTTTGGCAGAGTATGATAATTTTCATTAAAACTTAATTTCTATCACTTCGAATGATGCCAAATGAATAACTTACTTGAATTGGACCATTTTACACTATGTCCATTGTAGATTTGTGTCTCCGACAGTTCGTTTGGTTGCAGGGGACATTTTCAGTTTTTATGGCCAAAATGTGCTTTTCAGAGGCTGAAAAGCATGTTTTGGCCGAGTATGGTAATTTTCATTAAAACTTGATTTCTATCACTTCGAATGATGCCAAATGAATAACTTACTTGAATTGGACCTTTTTACACTATGTCCATTGTAGATTTGTGTCTCCGACAGTTCGTTTGGTTGCAGGGGACATTTTCAGTTTTTATGGCCAAAATGTGCTTTTCAGAGGCTGAAAAGAGTGTTTTGGCAGAGTATGATAATTTTCATTAAAACTTGATTTCTATCACTTCGAATGATGCCAAATGAATAATTTGCTTGAATTGGACCATTTTACACTATGTCCATTCTAGATTTGTGTCTCTGACAGTTCGTTTGGTTGCAGGGGACATATTCAGTTTTTAAGGCCAAAATGTGCTTTTCAGGGGCTGAAAAGCATGTTTTGGCCGAGTATGATAATTTTCATTAAAACTTGATTTCTATCCATTCGAATGATGCCAAATGAATAACTTACTTGAATTGGACCATTTTACACTATGCCCATTGTAGATTTGTGTCTCTGACAGTTCGTTTGGTTGCAGGGGACATATTCAGTTTTTATGGCCAAAATGTGCTTTTCAGAGGCTGAAAAGCATGTTTTGGCCGAGTATGATAATTTTCATTAAAACTTGATTACTATCACTTCGAATGATGCCAAATGAATAACTTACTTGAATTGGACCATTTTACACTATGTCCATTGTAGATTTGTGTCTCCGACAGTTCGTTTGGTTGCAGGGGACATTTTCAGTTTTTATGGCCAAAATGTGCTTTTCAGAGGCTGAAAAGCATGTTTTGGCAGAGTATGATAATTTTCATTAAAACTTAATTTCTATCAATTCGAATGATGCCAAATGAATAACTTACTTGAATTGGACCATTTTACACTATGTCCATTGTAGATTTGTGTCTCCTACAGTTCGTTTGGTTGCAGGGGACATTTTCAGTTTTTATGGCCAAAATGTGCTTTTCAGAGGCTGAAAAGCATGTTTTGGCTGAGTATGATAATTTTCATTAAAACTTAATTTCTATCACTTCGAATGATGCCAAATGAATAATTTACTTGAATTGGACCATTTTACACTATGTCCATTGTAGATTTGTATCTCTGACAGTTCGTTTGGTTGCAGGGGACATATTCAGTTTTTATGGCCAAAATGTGCTTTTCAGGGGCTGAAAAGCATGTTTTGGCCGAGTATGGTAATTTTCATTAAAACTTGATTTCTATCACTTCGAATGATGCCAAATGAATAACTTACTTGAATTGGACCATTTTACACTATGTCCATTGTAGATTTGTGTCTCCGACAGTTCGTTTGGTTGCAGGGGACATTTTCAGTTTTTATGGCCAAAATGTGCTTTTCAGAGGCTGAAAAGCATGTTTTGGCCGAGTATGATAATTTTCATTAAAACTTGATTTCTATCCATTCGAATGATGCCAAATGAATAACTTACTTGAATTGGACCATTTTACACTATGTCCATTGTAGATTTGTGTCTCTGACAGTTCGTTTGGTTGCAGGGGACATATTCAGTTTTTATGGCCAAAATGTGCTTTTCAGGGGCTGAAAAGCATGTTTTGGCCGAGTATGATAATTTTCATTAAAACTTGATTTCTATCACTTCAAATGATGCCAAATGAATAACTTACTTGAATTGGACCATTTTACACTATGTCAATTGTAGATTTGTGTCTCCGACAGTTCGTTTGGTTGCAGGGGACATTTTCAGTTTTTATGGCCAAAATGTGCTTTTCAGGGGCTGAAAAGCATGTTTTGGCCGAGTATGATGATTTTCATTAAAACTTAATTTCTATCACTTCGAATGATGCCAAATGAATAACTTACTTGAATTGGACCATATTACACTATGTCCATTGTAGATTTGTGTCTCCGACAGTTCGTTTGGTTGCAGGGGACATTTTCAGTTTTTATGGCCAAAATGTGCTTTTCAGAGGCTGAAAAGCATGTTTTGGCAGAGTATGATAATTTTCATTAAAACTTGATTTCTATCACTTCGAATGATGCCAAATGAATAACTTACTTGAATTGGACCATTTTACACTATGTCCATTGTAGATTTGTGTCTCTGACAGTTCGTTTGGTTGCAGGGGACATATTCAGTTTTTATGGCCAAAATGTGCTTTTCAGGGGCTGAAAAGCACGTTTTGGCAGAGTATGATAATTTTCATTAAAACTTGATTTCTATCCATTCGAATGATGCCAAATAAATAACTTACTTGAATTGGACCATTTTACACTGTGTCCATTGTAGATTTGTGTCTCCGACAGTTCGTTTGGTTGCAGGGGACATTTTCAGTTTTTATGGCCAAAATGTGCTTTTCAGAGGCTGAAAAGCATGTTTTGGCCGAGTATGATAATTTTCATTAAAACTTGATTTCTATCACTTCGAATGATGCCAAATGAATAATTTGCTTGAATTGGACCATTTTACACTATGTCCATTGTAGATTTGTGTCTCTGACAGTTCGTTTGTTTGCAGGGGACATATTCAGTTTTTAAGGCCAAAATGTGCTTTTCAGGGGCTGAAAAGCATGTTTTGGCCGAGTATGATAATTTTCATTAAAACTTGATTTCTATCCATTCGAATGATGCCAAATGAATAACTTACTTGAATTGGACCATTTTACACTATGTCCATTGTAGATTTGTGTCTCTGACAGTTCGTTTGGTTGCAGGGGACAAATTCAGTTTTTATGGCCAAAATGTGCTTTTCAGGGGCTGAAAAGCATGTTTTGGCCGAGTATGATAATTTTCATTAAAACTTGATTTCTATCCATTCGAATGATGCCAAATGAATAACTTACTTGAATTGGACCATTTTACACTATGTCCATTGTAGATTTGTGTCTCCGACAGTTCGTTTGGTTGCAGGGGACATTTTCAGTTTTTATGGCCAAAATGTGCTTTTCAGAGGCTGAAAAGCATGTTTTGGCCGAGTATGATAATTTTCATCAAAACTTAATTTCTATCACTTCGAATGATGCCAAATGAATAATTTACTTGAATTGGACCATTTTACACTATGTCCATTGTAGATTTGTATCTCTGACAGTTCGTTTGGTTGCAGGGGACATATTCAGTTTTTATGGCCAAAATGTGCTTTTCAGAGGCTGAAAAGCATGTTTTGGCCGAGTATGATAATTTTCATTAAAACTTGATTTCTATCACTTCGAATGATGCCAAATGAATAATTTACTTGAATTGGACCATTTTACACTATGTCCATTGTAGATTTGTGTCTCTGACAGTTCGTTTGGTTGCAGGGGACATATTCAGTTTTTATGGCCAAAATGTGCTTTTCAGGGGCTGAAAAGCACGTTTTGGCAGAGTATGATAATTTTCATTAAAACTTGATTTCTATCCATTCGAATGATGCCAAATAAATAACTTACTTGAATTGGACCATTTTACACTGTGTCCATTGTAGATTTGTGTCTCCGACAGTTCGTTTGGTTGCAGGGGACATTTTCAGTTTTTATGGCCAAAATGTGCTTTTCAGAGGCTGAAAAGCATGTTTTGGCCGAGTATGATAATTTTCATTAAAACTTGATTTCTATCACTTCGTATGATGCCAAATGAATAATTTGCTTGAATTGGACCATTTTACACTATGTCCATTGTAGATTTGTGTCTCTGACAGTTCGTTTGTTTGCAGGGGACATTTTCAGTTTTTATGGCCAAAATGTGCTTTTCAGAGGCTGAAAAGCATGTTTTGGCCGAGTATGATAATTTTCATTAAAACTTGATTTCTATCACTTCGAATGATGCCAAATGAATAATTTGCTTGAATTGGACCATTTTACACTATGTCCATTGTAGATTTGTGTCTCCGACAGTTCGTTTGGTTGCAGGGGACATTTTCAGTTTTTATGGCCAAAATGTGCTTTTCAGAGGCTGAAAAGCATGTTTTGGCCGAGTATGATAATTTTCATTAAAACTTGATTTCTATCCATTCGAATGATGCCAAATGAATAACTTACTTGAATTGGACCATTTTACACTATGTCCATTGTAGATTTGTGTCTCTGACAGTTCGTTTGGTTGCAGGGGACATATTCAGTTTTTATGGCCAAAATGTGCTTTTCAGGGGCTGAAAAGCATGTTTTGGCCGAGTATGATAATTTTCATTAAAACTTGATTTCTATCACTTCAAATGATGCCAAATGAATAACTTACTTGAATTGGACCATTTTACACTATGTCAATTGTAGATTTGTGTCTCCGACAGTTCGTTTGGTTGCAGGGGACATTTTCAGTTTTTATGGCCAAAATGTGCTTTTCAGGGGCTGAAAAGCATGTTTTGGCCGAGTATGATGATTTTCATTAAAACTTAATTTCTATCACTTCGAATGATGCCAAATGAATAACTTACTTGAATTGGACCATATTACACTATGTCCATTGTAGATTTGTGTCTCCGACAGTTCGTTTGGTTGCAGGGGACATTTTCAGTTTTTATGGCCAAAATGTGCTTTTCAGAGGCTGAAAAGCATGTTTTGGCAGAGTATGATAATTTTCATTAAAACTTGATTTCTATCACTTCGAATGATGCCAAATGAATAACTTACTTGAATTGGACCATTTTACACTATGTCCATTGTAGATTTGTGTCTCTGACAGTTCGTTTGGTTGCAGGGGACATATTCAGTTTTTATGGCCAAAATGTGCTTTTCAGGGGCTGAAAAGCACGTTTTGGCAGAGTATGATAATTTTCATTAAAACTTGATTTCTATCCATTCGAATGATGCCAAATAAATAACTTACTTGAATTGGACCATTTTACACTGTGTCCATTGTAGATTTGTGTCTCCGACAGTTCGTTTGGTTGCAGGGGACATTTTCAGTTTTTATGGCCAAAATGTGCTTTTCAGAGGCTGAAAAGCATGTTTTGGCCGAGTATGATAATTTTCATTAAAACTTGATTTCTATCACTTCGAATGATGCCAAATGAATAATTTGCTTGAATTGGACCATTTTACACTATGTCCATTGTAGATTTGTGTCTCTGACAGTTCGTTTGTTTGCAGGGGACATATTCAGTTTTTAAGGCCAAAATGTGCTTTTCAGGGGCTGAAAAGCATGTTTTGGCCGAGTATGATAATTTTCATTAAAACTTGATTTCTATCCATTCGAATGATGCCAAATGAATAACTTACTTGAATTGGACCATTTTACACTATGTCCATTGTAGATTTGTGTCTCTGACAGTTCGTTTGGTTGCAGGGGACAAATTCAGTTTTTATGGCCAAAATGTGCTTTTCAGGGGCTGAAAAGCATGTTTTGGCCGAGTATGATAATTTTCATTAAAACTTGATTTCTATCACTTCGAATGATGCCAAATGAATAACTTACTTGAATTGGACCATTTTACACTATGTCCATTGTAGATTTGTGTCTCCGACAGTTCGTTTGGTTGCAGGGGACATTTTCAGTTTTTATGGCCAAAATGTGCTTTTCAGAGGCTGAAAAGCATGTTTTGGCCGAGTATGATAATTTTCATCAAAACTTAATTTCTATCACTTCGAATGATGCCAAATGAATAATTTACTTGAATTGGACCATTTTACACTATGTCCATTGTAGATTTGTATCTCTGACAGTTCGTTTGGTTGCAGGGGACATATTCAGTTTTTATGGCCAAAATGTGCTTTTCAGAGGCTGAAAAGCATGTTTTGGCCGAGTATGATAATTTTCATTAAAACTTGATTTCTATCACTTCGAATGATGCCAAATGAATAATTTACTTGAATTGGACCATTTTACACTATGTCCATTGTAGATTTGTGTCTCTGACAGTTCGTTTGGTTGCAGGGGACATATTCAGTTTTTATGGCCAAAATGTGCTTTTCAGGGGCTGAAAAGCACGTTTTGGCAGAGTATGATAATTTTCATTAAAACTTGATTTCTATCCATTCGAATGATGCCAAATAAATAACTTACTTGAATTGGACCATTTTACACTGTGTCCATTGTAGATTTGTGTCTCCGACAGTTCGTTTGGTTGCAGGGGACATTTTCAGTTTTTATGGCCAAAATGTGCTTTTCAGAGGCTGAAAAGCATGTTTTGGCCGAGTATGATAATTTTCATTAAAACTTGATTTCTATCACTTCGAATGATGCCAAATGAATAATTTGCTTGAATTGGACCATTTTACACTATGTCCATTGTAGATTTGTGTCTCTGACAGTTCGTTTGTTTGCAGGGGACATATTCAGTTTTTAAGGCCAAAATGTGCTTTTCAGGGGCTGAAAAGCATGTTTTGGCCGAGTATGATAATTTTCATTAAAACTTGATTTCTATCCATTCGAATGATGCCAAATGAATAACTTACTTGAATTGGACCATTTTACACTATGTCCATTGTAGATTTGTGTCTCTGACAGTTCGTTTGGTTGCAGGGGACAAATTCAGTTTTTATGGCCAAAATGTGCTTTTCAGGGGCTGAAAAGCATGTTTTGGCCGAGTATGATAATTTTCATTAAAACTTGATTTCTATCACTTCGAATGATGCCAAATGAATAACTTACTTGAATTGGACCATTTTACACTATGTCCATTGTAGATTTGTGTCTCCGACAGTTCGTTTGGTTGCAGGGGACATTTTCAGTTTTTATGGCCAAAATGTGCTTTTCAGGGGCTGAAAAGCATGTTTTGGCCGAGTTTGATAATTTTCATTAAAACTTGATTTCTATCACTTCGATTGATGCCAAATGAATAACTTACTTGAATTGGACCATTTTACACTATGTCCATTGTAGATTTGTGTCTCCGACAGTTCGTTTGGTTGCAGGGGACATTTTCAGTTTTTATGGCCAAAATGTGCTTTTCAGAGGCTGAAAAGCATGTTTTGGCCGAGTATGATGATTTTCATTAAAACTTAATTTCTATCACTTCGAATGATGCCAAATGAATAACTTACTTGAATTGGACCATATTACACTATGTCCATTGTAGATTTGTGTCTCCGACAGTTCGTTTGGTTGCAGGGGACATTTTCAGTTTTTATGGCCAAAATGTGCTTTTCAGAGGCTGAAAAGCATGTTTTGGCAGAGTATGATAATTTTCATTAAAACTTGATTTCTATCACTTCGAATGATGCCAAATGAATAACTTACTTGAATTGGACCATTTTACACTATGTCCATTGTAGATTTGTGTCTCTGACAGTTCGTTTGGTTGCAGGGGACATATTCAGTTTTTATGGCCAAAATGTGCTTTTCAGGGGCTGAAAAGCACGTTTTGGCAGAGTATGATAATTTTCATTAAAACTTGATTTCTATCACTTCGAATGATGCCAAATGAATAATTTGCTTGAATTGGACCATTTTACACTATGTCCATTGTAGATTTGTGTCTCTGACAGTTCGTTTGTTTGCAGGGGACATATTCAGTTTTTAAGGCCAAAATGTGCTTTTCAGGGGCTGAAAAGCATGTTTTGGCCGAGTATGATAATTTTCATTAAAACTTGATTTCTATCCATTCGAATGATGCCAAATGAATAACTTACTTGAATTGGACCATTTTACACTATGTCCATTGTAGATTTGTGTCTCTGACAGTTCGTTTGGTTGCAGGGGACAAATTCAGTTTTTATGGCCAAAATGTGCTTTTCAGGGGCTGAAAAGCATGTTTTGGCCGAGTATGATAATTTTCATTAAAACTTGATTTCTATCACTTCGAATGATGCCAAATGAATAACTTACTTGAATTGGACCATTTTACACTATGTCCATTGTAGATTTGTGTCTCCGACAGTTCGTTTGGTTGCAGGGGACATTTTCAGTTTTTATGGCCAAAATGTGCTTTTCAGAGGCTGAAAAGCATGTTTTGGCCGAGTATGATAATTTTCATCAAAACTTAATTTCTATCACTTCGAATGATGCCAAATGAATAATTTACTTGAATTGGACCATTTTACACTATGTCCATTGTAGATTTGTATCTCTGACAGTTCGTTTGGTTGCAGGGGACATATTCAGTTTTTATGGCCAAAATGTGCTTTTCAGAGGCTGAAAAGCATGTTTTGGCCGAGTATGATAATTTTCATTAAAACTTGATTTCTATCACTTCGAATGATGCCAAATGAATAATTTACTTGAATTGGACCATTTTACACTATGTCCATTGTAGATTTGTGTCTCTGACAGTTCGTTTGGTTGCAGGGGACATATTCAGTTTTTATGGCCAAAATGTGCTTTTCAGGGGCTGAAAAGCACGTTTTGGCAGAGTATGATAATTTTCATTAAAACTTGATTTCTATCCATTCGAATGATGCCAAATAAATAACTTACTTGAATTGGACCATTTTACACTGTGTCCATTGTAGATTTGTGTCTCCGACAGTTCGTTTGGTTGCAGGGGACATTTTCAGTTTTTATGGCCAAAATGTGCTTTTCAGAGGCTGAAAAGCATGTTTTGGCCGAGTATGATAATTTTCATTAAAACTTGATTTCTATCACTTCGAATGATGCCAAATGAATAATTTGCTTGAATTGGACCATTTTACACTATGTCCATTGTAGATTTGTGTCTCTGACAGTTCGTTTGTTTGCAGGGGACATATTCAGTTTTTAAGGCCAAAATGTGCTTTTCAGGGGCTGAAAAGCATGTTTTGGCCGAGTATGATAATTTTCATTAAAACTTGATTTCTATCCATTCGAATGATGCCAAATGAATAACTTACTTGAATTGGACCATTTTACACTATGTCCATTGTAGATTTGTGTCTCTGACAGTTCGTTTGGTTGCAGGGGACAAATTCAGTTTTTATGGCCAAAATGTGCTTTTCAGGGGCTGAAAAGCATGTTTTGGCCGAGTATGATAATTTTCATTAAAACTTGATTTCTATCACTTCGAATGATGCCAAATGAATAACTTACTTGAATTGGACCATTTTACACTATGTCCATTGTAGATTTGTGTCTCCGACAGTTCGTTTGGTTGCAGGGGACATTTTCAGTTTTTATGGCCAAAATGTGCTTTTCAGGGGCTGAAAAGCATGTTTTGGCCGAGTTTGATAATTTTCATTAAAACTTGATTTCTATCACTTCGATTGATGCCAAATGAATAACTTACTTGAATTGGACCATTTTACACTATGTCCATTGTAGATTTGTGTCTCCGACAGTTCGTTTGGTTGCAGGGGACATTTTCAGTTTTTATGGCCAAAATGTGCTTTTCAGAGGCTGAAAAGCATGTTTTGGCCGAGTATGATAATTTTCATTAAAACTTGATTTCTATCACTTCGAATGATGCCAAATGAATAATTTACTTGAATTGGACCATTTTACACTATGTCCATTGTAGATTTGTGTCTCTGACAGTTCGTTTGGTTGCAGGGGACATATTCAGTTTTTATGGCCAAAATGTGCTTTTCAGGGGCTGAAAAGCACGTTTTGGCAGAGTATGATAATTTTCATTAAAACTTGATTTCTATCCATTCGAATGATGCCAAATAAATAACTTACTTGAATTGGACCATTTTACACTGTGTCCATTGTAGATTTGTGTCTCCGACAGTTCGTTTGGTTGCAGGGGACATTTTCAGTTTTTATGGCCAAAATGTGCTTTTCAGAGGCTGAAAAGCATGTTTTGGCCGAGTATGATAATTTTCATTAAAACTTGATTTCTATCACTTCGAATGATGCCAAATGAATAATTTGCTTGAATTGGACCATTTTACACTATGTCCATTGTAGATTTGTGTCTCTGACAGTTCGTTTGTTTGCAGGGGACATATTCAGTTTTTAAGGCCAAAATGTGCTTTTCAGGGGCTGAAAAGCATGTTTTGGCCGAGTATGATAATTTTCATTAAAACTTGATTTCTATCCATTCGAATGATGCCAAATGAATAACTTACTTGAATTGGACCATTTTACACTATGTCCATTGTAGATTTGTGTCTCTGACAGTTCGTTTGGTTGCAGGGGACAAATTCAGTTTTTATGGCCAAAATGTGCTTTTCAGGGGCTGAAAAGCATGTTTTGGCCGAGTATGATAATTTTCATTAAAACTTGATTTCTATCACTTCGAATGATGCCAAATGAATAACTTACTTGAATTGGACCATTTTACACTATGTCCATTGTAGATTTGTGTCTCCGACAGTTCGTTTGGTTGCAGGAGACATTTTCAGTTTTTATGGCCAAAATGTGCTTTTCAGAGGCTGAAAAGCATGTTTTGGCAGAGTATGATAATTTTCATTAAAACTTGATTTCTATCACTTCGAATGATGCCAAATGAATAACTTACTTGAATTGGACCATTTTACACTATGTCCATTGTAGATTTGTGTCTCCGACAGTTCGTTTGGTTGCAGGGGACATTTTCAGTTTTTATGGCCAAAATGTGCTTTTCTGAGGCTGAAAAGCATGTTTTGGCCGAGTATGATAATTTTCATTAAAACTTAATTTCTATCACTTCGAATGATGCCAAATGAATAATTTACTTGAATTGGACCATTTTACACTATGTCCATTGTAGATTTGTATCTCTGACAGTTCGTTTGGTTGTAGGGGACATATTCAGTTTTTATGGCCAAAATGTGCTTTTCAGAGGCTGAAAAGCATGTTTTGGCCGAGTATGATAATTTTCATTAAAACTTGATTTCTATCACTTCGAATGATGCCAAATGAATAATTTACTTGAATTGGACCATTTTACACTATGTCCATTGTAGATTTGTGTCTCTGACAGTTCGTTTGGTTGCAGGGGACATATTCAGTTTTTATGGCCAAAATGTGCTTTTCAGGGGCTGAAAAGCACGTTTTGGCAGAGTATGATAATTTTCATTAAAACTTGATTTCTATCCATTCGAATGATGCCAAATAAATAACTTACTTGAATTGGACCATTTTACACTATGTCCATTGTAGATTTGTGTCTCCGACAGTTCGTTTGGTTGCAGGGGACATTTTCAGTTTTTATGGCCAAAATGTGCTTTTCAGAGGCTGAAAAGCATGTTTTGGCAGAGTATGATAATTTTCATTAAAACTTAATTTCTATCACTTCGAATGATGCCAAATGAATAACTTACTTGAATTGGACCATTTTACACTATGTCCATTGTAGATTTGTGTCTCTGACAGTTCGTTTGGTTGCAGGGGACATATTCAGTTTTTATGGCCAAAATGTGCTTTTCAGGGGCTGAAAAGCACGTTTTGGCAGAGTATGATAATTTTCATTAAAACTTGATTTCTATCCATTCGAATGATGCCAAATAAATAACTTACTTGAATTGGACCATTTTACACTGTGTCCATTGTAGATTTGTGTCTCCGACAGTTCGTTTGGTTGCAGGGGACATTTTCAGTTTTTATGGCCAAAATGTGCTTTTCAGAGGCTGAAAAGCATGTTTTGGCCGAGTATGATAATTTTCATTAAAACTTGATTTCTATCACTTCGAATGATGCCAAATGAATAATTTGCTTGAATTGGACCATTTTACACTATGTCCATTGTAGATTTGTGTCTCTGACAGTTCGTTTGTTTGCAGGGGACATATTCAGTTTTTAAGGCCAAAATGTGCTTTTCAGGGGCTGAAAAGCATGTTTTGGCCGAGTATGATAATTTTCATTAAAACTTAATTTCTATCCATTCGAATGATGCCAAATGAATAACTTACTTGAATTGGACCATTTTACACTATGTCCATTGTAGATTTGTGTCTCTGACAGTTCGTTTGGTTGCAGGGGACAAATTCAGTTTTTATGGCCAAAATGTGCTTTTCAGGGGCTGAAAAGCATGTTTTGGCCGAGTATGATAATTTTCATTAAAACTTGATTTCTATCACTTCGAATGATGCCAAATGAATAACTTACTTGAATTGGACCATTTTACACTATGTCCATTGTAGATTTGTGTCTCCGACAGTTCGTTTGGTTGCAGGGGACATTTTCAGTTTTTATGGCCAAAATGTGCTTTTCAGAGGCTGAAAAGCATGTTTTGGCAGAGTATGATAATTTTCATTAAAACTTAATTTCTATCACTTCGAATGATGCCAAATGAATAACTTACTTGAATTGGACCATTTTACACTATGTCCATTGTAGATTTGTGTCTCTGACAGTTCGTTTGGTTGCAGGGGACATATTCAGTTTTTATGGCCAAAATGTGCTTTTCAGGGGCTGAAAAGCACGTTTTGGCAGAGTATGATAATTTTCATTAAAACTTGATTTCTATCACTTCGAATGATGCCAAATGAATAATTTGCTTGAATTGGACCATTTTACACTATGTCCATTCTAGATTTGTGTCTCTGACAGTTCGTTTGGTTGCAGGGGACATATTCAGTTTTTAAGGCCAAAATGTGCTTTTCAGGGGCTGAAAAGCATGTTTTGGCCGAGTATGATAATTTTCATTAAAACTTGATTTCTATCCATTCGAATGATGCCAAATGAATAACTTACTTGAATTGGACCATTTTACACTATGCCCATTGTAGATTTGTGTCTCTGACAGTTCGTTTGGTTGCAGGGGACATATTCAGTTTTTATGGCCAAAATGTGCTTTTCAGAGGCTGAAAAGCATGTTTTGGCCGAGTATGATAATTTTCATTAAAACTTGATTACTATCACTTCGAATGATGCCAAATGAATAACTTACTTGAATTGGACCATTTTACACTATGTCATTTGTAGATTTGTGTCTCCGACAGTTCGTTTGGTTGCAGGGGACATTTTCAGTTTTTATGGCCAAAATGTGCTTTTCAGAGGCTGAAAAGCATGTTTTGGCAGAGTATGATAATTTTCATTAAAACTTAATTTCTATCACTTCGAATGATGCCAAATGAATAACTTACTTGAATTGGACCATTTTACACTATGTCCATTGTAGATTTGTGTCTCCGACAGTTCGTTTGGTTGCAGGGGACATTTTCAGTTTTTATGGCCAAAATGTGCTTTTCAGAGGCTGAAAAGCATGTTTTGGCCGAGTATGGTAATTTTCATTAAAACTTGATTTCTATCACTTCGAATGATGCCAAATGAATAACTTACTTGAATTGGACCTTTTTACACTATGTCCATTGTAGATTTGTGTCTCCGACAGTTCGTTTGGTTGCAGGGGACATTTTCAGTTTTTATGGCCAAAATGTGCTTTTCAGAGGCTGAAAAGCATGTTTTGGCCGAGTATGATAATTTTCATTAAAACTTGATTTCTATCACTTCGAATGATGCCAAATGAATAATTTGCTTGAATTGGACCATTTTACACTATGTCCATTGTAGATTTGTGTCTCTGACAGTTCGTTTGTTTGCAGGGGACATATTCAGTTTTTAAGGCCAAAATGTGCTTTTCAGGGGCTGAAAAGCATGTTTTGGCCGAGTATGATAATTTTCATTAAAACTTGATTTCTATCCATTCGAATGATGCCAAATGAATAACTTACTTGAATTGGACCATTTTACACTATGTCCATTGTAGATTTGTGTCTCTGACAGTTCGTTTGGTTGCAGGGGACAAATTCAGTTTTTATGGCCAAAATGTGCTTTTCAGGGGCTGAAAAGCATGTTTTGGCCGAGTATGATAATTTTCATTAAAACTTGATTTCTATCACTTCGAATGATGCCAAATGAATAACTTACTTGAATTGGACCATTTTACACTATGTCCATTGTAGATTTGTGTCTCCGATAGTTCGTTTGGTTGCAGGGGACATTTTCAGTTTTTATGGCCAAAATGTGCTTTTCAGAGGCTGAAAAGCATGTTTTGGCAGAGTATGATAATTTTCATTAAAACTTGATTTCTATCACTTCGAATGATGCCAAATGAATAACTTACTTGAATTGGACCATTTTACACTATGTCCATTGTAGATTTGTGTCTCCGACAGTTCGTTTGGTTGCAGGGGACATTTTCAGTTTTTATGGCCAAAATGTGCTTTTCTGAGGCTGAAAAGCATGTTTTGGCCGAGTATGATAATTTTCATTAAAACTTAATTTCTATCACTTCGAATGATGCCAAATGAATAATTTACTTGAATTGGACCATTTTACACTATGTCCATTGTAGATTTGTGTCTCTGACAGTTCGTTTGGTTGCAGGGGACATATTCAGTTTTTATGGCCAAAATGTGCTTTTCAGGGGCTGAAAAGCACGTTTTGGCAGAGTATGATAATTTTCATTAAAACTTGATTTCTATCCATTCGAATGATGCCAAATAAATAACTTACTTGAATTGGACCATTTTACACTATGTCCATTGTAGATTTGTGTCTCCGACAGTTCGTTTGGTTGCAGGGGACATTTTCAGTTTTTATGGCCAAAATGTGCTTTTCAGAGGCTGAAAAGCATGTTTTGGCAGAGTATGATAATTTTCATTAAAACTTAATTTCTATCACTTCGAATGATGCCAAATGAATAACTTACTTGAATTGGACCATTTTACACTATGTCCATTGTAGATTTGTGTCTCTGACAGTTCGTTTGGTTGCAGGGGACATATTCAGTTTTTATGGCCAAAATGTGCTTTTCAGGGGCTGAAAAGCACGTTTTGGCAGAGTATGATAATTTTCATTAAAACTTGATTTCTATCCATTCGAATGATGCCAAATAAATAACTTACTTGAATTGGACCATTTTACACTGTGTCCATTGTAGATTTGTGTCTCCGACAGTTCGTTTGGTTGCAGGGGACATTTTCAGTTTTTATGGCCAAAATGTGCTTTTCAGAGGCTGAAAAGCATGTTTTGGCCGAGTATGATAATTTTCATTAAAACTTGATTTCTATCACTTCGAATGATGCCAAATGAATAATTTGCTTGAATTGGACCATTTTACACTATGTCCATTGTAGATTTGTGTCTCTGACAGTTCGTTTGTTTGCAGGGGACATATTCAGTTTTTAAGGCCAAAATGTGCTTTTCAGGGGCTGAAAAGCATGTTTTGGCCGAGTATGATAATTTTCATTAAAACTTGATTTCTATCCATTCGAATGATGCCAAATGAATAACTTACTTGAATTGGACCATTTTACACTATGTCCATTGTAGATTTGTGTCTCTGACAGTTCGTTTGGTTGCAGGGGACAAATTCAGTTTTTATGGCCAAAATGTGCTTTTCAGGGGCTGAAAAGCATGTTTTGGCCGAGTATGATAATTTTCATTAAAACTTGATTTCTATCACTTCGAATGATGCCAAATGAATAACTTACTTGAATTGGACCATTTTACACTATGTCCATTGTAGATTTGTGTCTCCGACAGTTCGTTTGGTTGCAGGGGACATTTTCAGTTTTTATGGCCAAAATGTGCTTTTCAGAGGCTGAAAAGCATGTTTTGGCAGAGTATGATAATTTTCATTAAAACTTGATTTCTATCACTTCGAATGATGCCAAATGAATAATTTGCTTGAATTGGACCATTTTACACTATGTCCATTCTAGATTTGTGTCTCTGACAGTTCGTTTGGTTGCAGGGGACATATTCAGTTTTTAAGGCCAAAATGTGCTTTTCAGGGGCTGAAAAGCATGTTTTGGCCGAGTATGATAATTTTCATTAAAACTTGATTTCTATCCATTCGAATGATGCCAAATGAATAACTTACTTGAATTGGACCATTTTACACTATGCCCATTGTAGATTTGTGTCTCTGACAGTTCGTTTGGTTGCAGGGGACATATTCAGTTTTTATGGCCAAAATGTGCTTTTCAGAGGCTGAAAAGCATGTTTTGGCCGAGTATGATAAATTTCATTAAAACTTGATTACTATCACTTCGAATGATGCCAAATGAATAACTTACTTGAATTGGACCATTTTACACTATGTCATTTGTAGATTTGTGTCTCCGACAGTTCGTTTGGTTGCAGGGGACATTTTCAGTTTTTATGGCCAAAATGTGCTTTTCAGAGGCTGAAAAGCATGTTTTGGCAGAGTATGATAATTTTCATTAAAACTTAATTTCTATCACTTCGAATGATGCCAAATGAATAACTTACTTGAATTGGACCATTTTACACTATGTCCATTGTAGATTTGTGTCTCCGACAGTTCGTTTGGTTGCAGGGGACATTTTCAGTTTTTATGGCCAAAATGTGCTTTTCAGAGGCTGAAAAGCATGTTTTGGCCGAGTATGGTAATTTTCATTAAAACTTGATTTCTATCACTTCGAATGATGCCAAATGAATAACTTACTTGAATTGGACCTTTTTACACTATGTCCATTGTAGATTTGTGTCTCCGACAGTTCGTTTGGTTGCAGGGGACATTTTCAGTTTTTATGGCCAAAATGTGCTTTTCAGAGGCTGAAAAGAGTGTTTTGGCAGAGTATGATAATTTTCATTAAAACTTGATTTCTATCACTTCGAATGATGCCAAATGAATAATTTGCTTGAATTGGACCATTTTACACTATGTCCATTCTAGATTTGTGTCTCTGACAGTTCGTTTGGTTGCAGGGGACATATTCAGTTTTTAAGGCCAAAATGTGCTTTTCAGGGGCTGAAAAGCATGTTTTGGCCGAGTATGATAATTTTCATTAAAACTTGATTTCTATCCATTCGAATGATGCCAAATGAATAACTTACTTGAATTGGACCATTTTACACTATGCCCATTGTAGATTTGTGTCTCTGACAGTTCGTTTGGTTGCAGGGGACATATTCAGTTTTTATGGCCAAAATGTGCTTTTCAGAGGCTGAAAAGCATGTTTTGGCCGAGTATGATAATTTTCATTAAAACTTGATTACTATCACTTCGAATGATGCCAAATGAATAACTTACTTGAATTGGACCATTTTACACTATGTCCATTGTAGATTTGTGTCTCCGACAGTTCGTTTGGTTGCAGGGACATTTTCAGTTTTTATGGCCAAAATGTGCTTTTCAGAGGCTGAAAAGCATGTTTTGGCAGAGTATGATAATTTTCATTAAAACTTAATTTCTATCAATTCGAATGATGCCAAATGAATAACTTACTTGAATTGGACCATTTTACACTATGTCCATTGTAGATTTGTGTCTCCGACAGTTCGTTTTGGTTGCAGGGGACATTTTCAGTTTTTATGGCCAAAATGTGCTTTTCAGAGGCTGAAAAGCATGTTTTGGCTGAGTATGATAATTTTCATTAAAACTTAATTTCTATCACTTCGAATGATGCCAAATGAATAATTTACTTGAATTGGACCATTTTACACTATGTCCATTGTAGATTTGTATCTCTGACAGTTCGTTTGGTTGCAGGGGACATATTCAGTTTTTATGGCCAAAATGTGCTTTTCAGGGGCTGAAAAGCATGTTTTGGCAAAGTATGGTAATTTTCATTAAAACTTGATTTCTATCACTTCGAATGATGCCAAATGAATAACTTACTTGAATTGGACCATTTTACACTATGTCCATTGTAGATTTGTGTCTCCGACAGTTCGTTTGGTTGCAGGGGACATTTTCAGTTTTTATGGCCAAAATGTGCTTTTCAGAGGCTGAAAAGCATGTTTTGGCCGAGTATGATAATTTTCATTAAAACTTGATTTCTATCCATTCGAATGATGCCAAATGAATAACTTACTTGAATTGGACCATTTTACACTATGTCCATTGTAGATTTGTGTCTCTGACAGTTCGTTTGGTTGCAGGGGACATATTCAGTTTTTATGGCCAAAATGTGCTTTTCAGGGGCTGAAAAGCATGTTTTGGCCGAGTATGATAATTTTCATTAAAACTTGATTTCTATCACTTCAAATGATGCCAAATGAATAACTTACTTGAATTGGACCATTTTACACTATGTCAATTGTAGATTTGTGTCTCCGACAGTTCGTTTGGTTGCAGGGGACATTTTCAGTTTTTATGGCCAAAATGTGCTTTTCAGGGGCTGAAAAGCATGTTTTGGCCGAGTATGATGATTTTCATTAAAACTTAATTTCTATCACTTCGAATGATGCCAAATGAATAACTTACTTGAATTGGACCATATTACACTATGTCCATTGTAGATTTGTGTCTCCGACTGTTCGTTTGGTTGCAGGGGACATTTTCAGTTTTTATGGCCAAAATGTGCTTTTCAGAGGCTGAAAAGCATGTTTTGGCAGAGTATGATAATTTTCATTAAAACTTGATTTCTATCACTTCGAATGATGCCAAATGAATAACTTACTTGAATTGGACCATTTTACACTATGTCCATTGTAGATTTGTGTCTCTGACAGTTCGTTTGGTTGCAGGGGACATATTCAGTTTTTATGGCCAAAATGTGCTTTTCAGGGGCTGAAAAGCACGTTTTGGCAGAGTATGATAATTTTCATTAAAACTTGATTTCTATCCATTCGAATGATGCCAAATAAATAACTTACTTGAATTGGACCATTTTACACTGTGTCCATTGTAGATTTGTGTCTCCGACAGTTCGTTTGGTTGCAGGGGACATTTTCAGTTTTTATGGCCAAAATGTGCTTTTCAGAGGCTGAAAAGCATGTTTTGGCCGAGTATGATAATTTTCATTAAAACTTGATTTCTATCACTTCGAATGATGCCAAATGAATAATTTGCTTGAATTGGACCATTTTACACTATGTCCATTGTAGATTTGTGTCTCTGACAGTTCGTTTGTTTGCAGGGGACATATTCAGTTTTTAAGGCCAAAATGTGCTTTTCAGGGGCTGAAAAGCATGTTTTGGCCGAGTATGATAATTTTCATTAAAACTTGATTTCTATCCATTCGAATGATGCCAAATGAATAACTTACTTGAATTGGACCATTTTACACTATGTCCATTGTAGATTTGTGTCTCTGACAGTTCGTTTGGTTGCAGGGGACAAATTCAGTTTTTATGGCCAAAATGTGCTTTTCAGGGGCTGAAAAGCATGTTTTGGCCGAGTATGATAATTTTCATTAAAACTTGATTTCTATCACTTCGAATGATGCCAAATGAATAACTTACTTGAATTGGACCATTTTACACTATGTCCATTGTAGATTTGTGTCTCCGACAGTTCGTTTGGTTGCAGGGGACATTTTCAGTTTTTATGGCCAAAATGTGCTTTTCAGAGGCTGAAAAGCATGTTTTGGCCGAGTATGATAATTTTCATCAAAACTTAATTTCTATCACTTCGAATGATGCCAAATGAATAATTTACTTGAATTGGACCATTTTACACTATGTCCATTGTAGATTTGTATCTCTGACAGTTCGTTTGGTTGCAGGGGACATATTCAGTTTTTATGGCCAAAATGTGCTTTTCAGAGGCTGAAAAGCATGTTTTGGCCGAGTATGATAATTTTCATTAAAACTTGATTTCTATCACTTCGAATGATGCCAAATGAATAATTTACTTGAATTGGACCATTTTACACTATGTCCATTGTAGATTTGTGTCTCTGACAGTTCGTTTGGTTGCAGGGGACATATTCAGTTTTTATGGCCAAAATGTGCTTTTCAGGGGCTGAAAAGCACGTTTTGGCAGAGTATGATAATTTTCATTAAAACTTGATTTCTATCCATTCGAATGATGCCAAATAAATAACTTACTTGAATTGGACCATTTTACACTGTGTCCATTGTAGATTTGTGTCTCCGACAGTTCGTTTGGTTGCAGGGGACATTTTCAGTTTTTATGGCCAAAATGTGCTTTTCAGAGGCTGAAAAGCATGTTTTGGCCGAGTATGATAATTTTCATTAAAACTTGATTTCTATCACTTCGAATGATGCCAAATGAATATATTGCTTGAATTGGACCATTTTACACTATGTCCATTGTAGATTTGTGTCTCTGACAGTTCGTTTGTTTGCAGGGGACATATTCAGTTTTTAAGGCCAAAATGTGCTTTTCAGGGGCTGAAAAGCATGTTTTGGCCGAGTATGATAATTTTCATTAAAACTTGATTTCTATCCATTCGAATGATGCCAAATGAATAACTTACTTGAATTGGACCATTTTACACTATGTCCATTGTAGATTTGTGTCTCTGACAGTTCGTTTGGTTGCAGGGGACAAATTCAGTTTTTATGGCCAAAATGTGCTTTTCAGGGGCTGAAAAGCATGTTTTGGCCGAGTATGATAATTTTCATTAAAACTTGATTTCTATCACTTCGAATGATGCCAAATGAATAACTTACTTGAATTGGACCATTTTACACTATGTCCATTGTAGATTTGTGTCTCCGACAGTTCGTTTGGTTGCAGGGGACATTTTCAGTTTTTATGGCCAAAATGTGCTTTTCAGGGGCTGAAAAGCATGTTTTGGCCGAGTTTGATAATTTTCATTAAAACTTGATTTCTATCACTTCGATTGATGCCAAATGAATAACTTACTTGAATTGGACCATTTTACACTATGTCCATTGTAGATTTGTGTCTCCGACAGTTCGTTTGGTTGCAGGGGACATTTTCAGTTTTTATGGCCAAAATGTGCTTTTCAGAGGCTGAAAAGCATGTTTTGGCCGAGTATGATAATTTTCATTAAAACTTGATTTCTATCACTTCGAATGATGCCAAATGAATAATTTACTTGAATTGGACCATTTTACACTATGTCCATTGTAGATTTGTGTCTCTGACAGTTCGTTTGGTTGCAGGGGACATATTCAGTTTTTATGGCCAAAATGTGCTTTTCAGGGGCTGAAAAGCACGTTTTGGCAGAGTATGATAATTTTCATTAAAACTTGATTTCTATCCATTCGAATGATGCCAAATAAATAACTTACTTGAATTGGACCATTTTACACTGTGTCCATTGTAGATTTGTGTCTCCGACAGTTCGTTTGGTTGCAGGGGACATTTTCAGTTTTTATGGCCAAAATGTGCTTTTCAGAGGCTGAAAAGCATGTTTTGGCCGAGTATGATAATTTTCATTAAAACTTGATTTCTATCACTTCGAATGATGCCAAATGAATAATTTGCTTGAATTGGACCATTTTACACTATGTCCATTGTAGATTTGTGTCTCTGACAGTTCGTTTGTTTGCAGGGGACATATTCAGTTTTTAAGGCCAAAATGTGCTTTTCAGGGGCTGAAAAGCATGTTTTGGCCGAGTATGATAATTTTCATTAAAACTTGATTTCTATCCATTCGAATGATGCCAAATGAATAACTTACTTGAATTGGACCATTTTACACTATGTCCATTGTAGATTTGTGTCTCTGACAGTTCGTTTGGTTGCAGGGGACAAATTCAGTTTTTATGGCCAAAATGTGCTTTTCAGGGGCTGAAAAGCATGTTTTGGCCGAGTATGATAATTTTCATTAAAACTTGATTTCTATCACTTCGAATGATGCCAAATGAATAACTTACTTGAATTGGACCATTTTACACTATGTCCATTGTAGATTTGTGTCTCCGACAGTTCGTTTGGTTGCAGGGGACATTTTCAGTTTTTATGGCCAAAATGTGCTTTTCAGAGGCTGAAAAGCATGTTTTGGCAGAGTATGATAATTTTCATTAAAACTTGATTTCTATCACTTCGAATGATGCCAAATGAATAACTTACTTGAATTGGACCATTTTACACTATGTCCAATGTAGATTTGTGTCTCCGACAGTTCGTTTGGTTGCAGGGGACATTTTCAGTTTTTATGGCCAAAATGTGCTTTTCTGAGGCTGAAAAGCATGTTTTGGCCGAGTATGATAATTTTCATTAAAACTTAATTTCTATCACTTCGAATGATGCCAAATGAATAATTTACTTGAATTGGACCATTTTACACTATGTCCATTGTAGATTTGTATCTCTGACAGTTCGTTTGGTTGTAGGGGACATATTCAGTTTTTATGGCCAAAATGTGCTTTTCAGAGGCTGAAAAGCATGTTTTGGCCGAGTATGATAATTTTCATTAAAACTTGATTTCTATCACTTCGAATGATGCCAAATGAATAATTTACTTGAATTGGACCATTTTACACTATGTCCATTGTAGATTTGTGTCTCTGACAGTTCGTTTGGTTGCAGGGGACATATTCAGTTTTTATGGCCAAAATGTGCTTTTCAGGGGCTGAAAAGCACGTTTTGGCAGAGTATGATAATTTTCATTAAAACTTGATTTCTATCCATTCGAATGATGCCAAATAAATAACTTACTTGAATTGGACCATTTTACACTATGTCCATTGTAGATTTGTGTCTCCGACAGTTCGTTTGGTTGCAGGGGACATTTTCAGTTTTTATGGCCAAAATGTGCTTTTCAGAGGCTGAAAAGCATGTTTTGGCAGAGTATGATAATTTTCATTAAAACTTAATTTCTATCACTTCGAATGATGCCAAATGAATAACTTACTTGAATTGGACCATTTTACACTATGTCCATTGTAGATTTGTGTCTCTGACAGTTCGTTTGGTTGCAGGGGACATATTCAGTTTTTATGGCCAAAATGTGCTTTTCAGGGGCTGAAAAGCACGTTTTGGCAGAGTATGATAATTTTCATTAAAACTTGATTTCTATCCATTCGAATGATGCCAAATAAATAACTTACTTGAATTGGACCATTTTACACTGTGTCCATTGTAGATTTGTGTCTCCGACAGTTCGTTTGGTTGCAGGGGACATTTTCAGTTTTTATGGCCAAAATGTGCTTTTCAGAGGCTGAAAAGCATGTTTTGGCCGAGTATGATAATTTTCATTAAAACTTGATTTCTATCACTTCGAATGATGCCAAATGAATAATTTGCTTGAATTGGACCATTTTACACTATGTCCATTGTAGATTTGTGTCTCTGACAGTTCGTTTGTTTGCAGGGGACATATTCAGTTTTTAAGGCCAAAATGTGCTTTTCAGGGGCTGAAAAGCATGTTTTGGCCGAGTATGATAATTTTCATTAAAACTTGATTTCTATCCATTCGAATGATGCCAAATGAATAACTTACTTGAATTGGACCATTTTACACTATGTCCATTGTAGATTTGTGTCTCTGACAGTTCGTTTGGTTGCAGGGGACAAATTCAGTTTTTATGGCCAAAATGTGCTTTTCAGGGGCTGAAAAGCATGTTTTGGCCGAGTATGATAATTTTCATTAAAACTTGATTTCTATCACTTCGAATGATGCCAAATGAATAACTTACTTGTATTGGACCATTTTACACTATGTCCATTGTAGATTTGTGTCTCCGACAGTTCGTTTGGTTGCAGGGGACATTTTCAGTTTTTATGGCCAAAATGTGCTTTTCAGAGGCTGAAAAGCATGTTTTGGCCGAGTATGATAATTTTCATTAAAACTTAATTTCTATCACTTCGAATGATGCCAAATGAAAAATTTACTTGAATTGGACCATTTTACACTATGTCCATTGTAGATTTGTATCTCTGACAGTTCGTTTGGTTGCAGGGGACATATTCAGTTTTTATGGCCAAAATGTGCTTTTCAGAGGCTGAAAAGCATGTTTTGGCCGAGTATGATAATTTTCATTAAAACTTGATTTCTATCACTTCGAATGATGCCAAATGAATAATTTACTTGAATTGGACCATTTTACACTATGTCCATTGTAGATTTGTGTCTCTGACAGTTCGTTTGGTTGCAGGGGACATATTCAGTTTTTATGGCCAAAATGTGCTTTTCAGGGGCTGAAAAGCACGTTTTGGCAGAGTATGATAATTTTCATTAAAACTTGATTTCTATCCATTCGAATGATGCCAAATAAATAACTTACTTGAAATGGACCATTTTACACTGTGTCCATTGTAGATTTGTGTCTCCGACAGTTCGTTTGGTTGCAGGGGACATTTTCAGTTTTTATGGCCAAAATGTGCTTTTCAGAGGCTGAAAAGCATGTTTTGGCCGAGTATGATAATTTTCATTAAAACTTGATTTCTATCACTTCGAATGATGCCAAATGAATAATTTGCTTGAATTGGACCATTTTACACTATGTCCATTGTAGATTTGTGTCTCTGACAGTTCGTTTGTTTGCAGGGGACATATTCAGTTTTTAAGGCCAAAATGTGCTTTTCAGGGGCTGAAAAGCATGTTTTGGCCGAGTATGATAATTTTCATTAAAACTTGATTTCTATCCATTCGAATGATGCCAAATGAATAACTTACTTGAATTGGACCATTTTACACTATGTCCATTGTAGATTTGTGTCTCTGACAGTTCGTTTGGTTGCAGGGGACAAATTCAGTTTTTATGGCCAAAATGTGCTTTTCAGGGGCTGAAAAGCATGTTTTGGCCGAGTATGATAATTTTCATTAAAACTTGATTTCTATCACTTCGAATGATGCCAAATGAATAACTTACTTGAATTGGACCATTTTACACTATGTCCATTGTAGATTTGTGTCTCCGACAGTTCGTTTGGTTGCAGGGGACATTTTCAGTTTTTATGGCCAAAATGTGCTTTTCAGGGGCTGAAAAGCATGTTTTGGCCGAGTTTGATAATTTTCATTAAAACTTGATTTCTATCACTTCGATTGATGCCAAATGAATAACTTACTTGAATTGGACCATTTTACACTATGTCCATTGTAGATTTGTGTCTCCGACAGTTCGTTTGGTTGCAGGGGACATTTTCAGTTTTTATGGCCAAAATGTGCTTTTCAGAGGCTGAAAAGCATGTTTTGGCCGAGTATGATAATTTTCATTAAAACTTGATTTCTATCACTTCGAATGATGCCAAATGAATAATTTACTTGAATTGGACCATTTTACACTATGTCCATTGTAGATTTGTGTCTCTGACATTTCGTTTGGTTGCAGGGGACATATTCAGTTTTTATGGCCAAAATGTGCTTTTCAGGGGCTGAAAAGCACGTTTAGGCAGAGTATGATAATTTTCATTAAAACTTGATTTCTATCCATTCGAATGATGCCAAATAAATAACTTACTTGAATTGGACCATTTTACACTGTGTCCATTGTAGATTTGTGTCTCCGACAGTTCGTTTGGTTGCAGGGGACATTTTCAGTTTTTATGGCCAAAATGTGCTTTTCAGAGGCTGAAAAGCATGTTTTGGCCGAGTATGATAATTTTCATTAAAACTTGATTTCTATCACTTCGAATGATGCCAAATGAATAATTTGCTTGAATTGGACCATTTTACACTATGTCCATTGTAGATTTGTGTCTCTGACAGTTCGTTTGTTTGCAGGGGACATATTCAGTTTTTAAGGCCAAATTGTGCTTTTCAGGGGCTGAAAAGCATGTTTTGGCCGAGTATGATAATTTTCATTAAAACTTGATTTCTATCCATTCGAATGATGCCAAATGAATAACTTACTTGAATTGGACCATTTTACACTATGTCCATTGTAGATTTGTGTCTCTGACAGTTCGTTTGGTTGCAGGGGACAAATTCAGTTTTTATGGCCAAAATGTGCTTTTCAGGGGCTGAAAAGCATGTTTTGGCCGAGTATGATAATTTTCATTAAAACTTGATTTCTATCACTTCGAATGATGCCAAATGAATAACTTACTTGAATTGGACCATTTTACACTATGTCCATTGTAGATTTGTGTCTCCGACAGTTCGTTTGGTTGCAGGGGACATTTTCAGTTTTTATGGCCAAAATGTGCTTTTCAGAGGCTGAAAAGCATGTTTTGGCAGAGTATGATAATTTTCATTAAAACTTAATTTCTATCACTTCGAATGATGCCAAATGAATAACTTACTTGAATTGGACCATTTTACACTATGTCCATTGTAGATTTGTGTCTCTGACAGTTCGTTTGGTTGCAGGGGACATATTCAGTTTTTATGGCCAAAATGTGCTTTTCAGGGGCTGAAAAGCACGTTTTGGCAGAGTATGATAATTTTCATTAAAACTTGATTTCTATCCATTCGAATGATGCCAAATAAATAACTTACTTGAATTGGACCATTTTACACTGTGTCCATTGTAGATTTGTGTCTCCGACAGTTCGTTTGGTTGCAGGGGACATTTTCAGTTTTTATGGCCAAAATGTGCTTTTCAGAGGCTGAAAAGCATGTTTTGGCCGAGTATGATAATTTTCATTAAAACTTGATTTCTATCACTTCGAATGATGCCAAATGAATAATTTGCTTGAATTGGACCATTTTACACTATGTCCATTGTAGATTTGTGTCTCTGACAGTTCGTTTGTTTGCAGGGGACATATTCAGTTTTTAAGGCCAAAATGTGCTTTTCAGGGGCTGAAAAGCATGTTTTGGCCGAGTATGATAATTTTCATTAAAACTTGATTTCTATCCATTCGAATGATGCCAAATGAATAACTTACTTGAATTGGGCCATTTTACACTATGTCCATTGTAGATTTGTGTCTCTGACAGTTCGTTTGGTTGCAGGGGACAAATTCAGTTTTTATGGCCAAAATGTGCTTTTCAGGGGCTGAAAAGCATGTTTTGGCCGAGTATGATAATTTTCATTAAAACTTGATTTCTATCACTTCGAATGATGCCAAATGAATAACTTACTTGTATTGGACCATTTTACACTATGTCCATTGTAGATTTGTGTCTCCGACAGTTCGTTTGGTTGCAGGGGACATTTTCAGTTTTTATGGCCAAAATGTGCTTTTCAGAGGCTGAAAAGCATGTTTTGGCCGAGTATGATAATTTTCATTAAAACTTAATTTCTATCACTTCGAATGATGCCAAATGAATAATTTACTTGAATTGGACCATTTTACACTATGTCCATTGTAGATTTGTATCTCTGACAGTTCGTTTGGTTGCAGGGGACATATTCAGTTTTTATGGCCAAAATGTGCTTTTCAGAGGCTGAAAAGCATGTTTTGGCCGAGTATGATAATTTTCATTAAAACTTGATTTCTATCACTTCGAATGATGCCAAATGAATAATTTACTTGAATTGGACCATTTTACACTATGTCCATTGTAGATTTGTGTCTCTGACAGTTCGTTTGGTTGCAGGGGACATATTCAGTTTTTATGGCCAAAATGTGCTTTTCAGGGGCTGAAAAGCACGTTTTGGCAGAGTATGATCATTTTCATTAAAACTTGATTTCTATCCATTCGAATGATGCCAAATAAATAACTTACTTGAAATGGACCATTTTACACTGTGTCCATTGTAGATTTGTGTCTCCGACAGTTCGTTTGGTTGCAGGGGACATTTTCAGTTTTTATGGCCAAAATGTGCTTTTCAGAGGCTGAAAAGCATGTTTTGGCCGAGTATGATAATTTTCATTAAAACTTGATTTCTATCACTTCGAATGATGCCAAATGAATAATTTGCTTGAATTGGACCATTTTACACTATGTCCATTGTAGATTTGTGTCTCTGACAGTTCGTTTGTTTGCAGGGGACATATTCAGTTTTTAAGGCCAAAATGTGCTTTTCAGGGGCTGAAAAGCATGTTTTGGCCGAGTATGATAATTTTCATTAAAACTTGATTTCTATCCATTCGAATGATGCCAAATGAATAACTTACTTGAATTGGACCATTTTACACTATGTCCATTGTAGATTTGTGTCTCTGACAGTTCGTTTGGTTGCAGGGGACAAATTCAGTTTTTATGGCCAAAATGTGCTTTTCAGGGGCTGAAAAGCATGTTTTGGCCGAGTATGATAATTTTCATTAAAACTTGATTTCTATCACTTCGAATGATGCCAAATGAATAACTTACTTGAATTGGACCATTTTACACTATGTCCATTGTAGATTTGTGTCTCCGACAGTTCGTTTGGTTGCAGGGGAAATTTTCAGTTTTTATGGCCAAAATGTGCTTTTCAGGGGCTGAAAAGCATGTTTTGGCCGAGTTTGATAATTTTCATTAAAACTTGATTTCTATCACTTCGATTGATGCCAAATGAATAACTTACTTGAATTGGACCATTTTACACTATGTCCATTGTAGATTTGTGTCTCCGACAGTTCGTTTGGTTGCAGGGGACATTTTCAGTTTTTATGGCCAAAATGTGCTTTTCAGAGGCTGAAAAGCATGTTTTGGCCGAGTATGATAATTTTCATTAAAACTTGATTTCTATCACTTCGAATGATGCCAAATGAATAATTTACTTGAATTGGACCATTTTACACTATGTCCATTGTAGATTTGTGTCTCTGACATTTCGTTTGGTTGCAGGGGACATATTCAGTTTTTATGGCCAAAATGTGCTTTTCAGGGGCTGAAAAGCACGTTTAGGCAGAGTATGATAATTTTCATTAAAACTTGATTTCTATCCATTCGAATGATGCCAAATAAATAACTTACTTGAATTGGACCATTTTACACTGTGTCCATTGTAGATTTGTGTCTCCGACAGTTCGTTTGGTTGCAGGGGACATTTTCAGTTTTTATGGCCAAAATGTGCTTTTCAGAGGCTGAAAAGCATGTTTTGGCCGAGTATGATAATTTTCATTAAAACTTGATTTCTATCACTTCGAATGATGCCAAATGAATAATTTGCTTGAATTGGACCATTTTACACTATGTCCATTGTAGATTTGTGTCTCTGACAGTTCGTTTGTTTGCAGGGGACATATTCAGTTTTTAAGGCCAAATTGTGCTTTTCAGGGGCTGAAAAGCATGTTTTGGCCGAGTATGATAATTTTCATTAAAACTTGATTTCTATCCATTCGAATGATGCCAAATGAATAACTTACTTGAATTGGACCATTTTACACTATGTCCATTGTAGATTTGTGTCTCTGACAGTTCGTTTGGTTGCAGGGGACAAATTCAGTTTTTATGGCCAAAATGTGCTTTTCAGGGGCTGAAAAGCATGTTTTGGCCGAGTATGATAATTTTCATTAAAACTTGATTTCTATCACTTCGAATGATGCCAAATGAATAACTTACTTGAATTGGACCATTTTACACTATGTCCATTGTAGATTTGTGTCTCCGACAGTTCGTTTGGTTGCAGGGGACATTTTCAGTTTTTATGGCCAAAATGTGCTTTTCAGAGGCTGAAAAGCATGTTTTGGCAGAGTATGATAATTTTCATTAAAACTTAATTTCTATCACTTCGAATGATGCCAAATGAATAACTTACTTGAATTGGACCATTTTACACTATGTCCATTGTAGATTTGTGTCTCTGACAGTTCGTTTGGTTGCAGGGGACATATTCAGTTTTTATGGCCAAAATGTGCTTTTCAGGGGCTGAAAAGCACGTTTTGGCAGAGTATGATAATTTTCATTAAAACTTGATTTCTATCCATTCGAATGATGCCAAATAAATAACTTACTTGAATTGGACCATTTTACACTGTGTCCATTGTAGATTTGTGTCTCCGACAGTTCGTTTGGTTGCAGGGGACATTTTCAGTTTTTATGGCCAAAATGTGCTTTTCAGAGGCTGAAAAGCATGTTTTGGCCGAGTATGATAATTTTCATTAAAACTTGATTTCTATCACTTCGAATGATGCCAAATGAATAATTTGCTTGAATTGGACCATTTTACACTATGTCCATTGTAGATTTGTGTCTCTGACAGTTCGTTTGTTTGCAGGGGACATATTCAGTTTTTAAGGCCAAAATGTGCTTTTCAGGGGCTGAAAAGCATGTTTTGGCCGAGTATGATAATTTTCATTAAAACTTGATTTCTATCCATTCGAATGATGCCAAATGAATAACTTACTTGAATTGGACCATTTTACACTATGTCCATTGTAGATTTGTGTCTCTGACAGTTCGTTTGGTTGCAGGGGACAAATTCAGTTTTTATGGCCAAAATGTGCTTTTCAGGGGCTGAAAAGCATGTTTTGGCCGAGTATGATAATTTTCATTAAAACTTGATTTCTATCACTTCGAATGATGCCAAATGAATAACTTACTTGTATTGGACCATTTTACACTATGTCCATTGTAGATTTGTGTCTCCGACAGTTCGTTTGGTTGCAGGGGACATTTTCAGTTTTTATGGCCAAAATGTGCTTTTCAGAGGCTGAAAAGCATGTTTTGGCCGAGTATGATAATTTTCATTAAAACTTAATTTCTATCACTTCGAATGATGCCAAATGAATAATTTACTTGAATTGGACCATTTTACACTATGTCCATTGTAGATTTGTATCTCTGACAGTTCGTTTGGTTGCAGGGGACATATTCAGTTTTTATGGCCAAAATGTGCTTTTCAGAGGCTGAAAAGCATGTTTTGGCCGAGTATGATAATTTTCATTAAAACTTGATTTCTATCACTTCGAATGATGCCAAATGAATAATTTACTTGAATTGGACCATTTTACACTATGTCCATTGTAGATTTGTGTCTCTGACAGTTCGTTTGGTTGCAGGGGACATATTCAGTTTTTATGGCCAAAATGTGCTTTTCAGGGGCTGAAAAGCACGTTTTGGCAGAGTATGATAATTTTCATTAAAACTTGATTTCTATCCATTCGAATGATGCCAAATAAATAACTTACTTGAAATGGACCATTTTACACTGTGTCCATTGTAGATTTGTGTCTCCGACAGTTCGTTTGGTTGCAGGGGACATTTTCAGTTTTTATGGCCAAAATGTGCTTTTCAGAGGCTGAAAAGCATGTTTTGGCCGAGTATGATAATTTTCATTAAAACTTGATTTCTATCACTTCGAATGATGCCAAATGAATAATTTGCTTGAATTGGACCATTTTACACTATGTCCATTGTAGATTTGTGTCTCTGACAGTTCGTTTGTTTGCAGGGGACATATTCAGTTTTTAAGGCCAAAATGTGCTTTTCAGGGGCTGAAAAGCATGTTTTGGCCGAGTATGATAATTTTCATTAAAACTTGATTTCTATCCATTCGAATGATGCCAAATGAATAACTTACTTGAATTGGACCATTTTACACTATGTCCATTGTAGATTTGTGTCTCTGACAGTTCGTTTGGTTGCAGGGGACAAATTCAGTTTTTATGGCCAAAATGTGCTTTTCAGGGGCTGAAAAGCATGTTTTGGCCGAGTATGATAATTTTCATTAAAACTTGATTTCTATCACTTCGAATGATGCCAAATGAATAACTTACTTGAATTGGACCATTTTACACTATGTCCATTGTAGATTTGTGTCTCCGACAGTTCGTTTGGTTGCAGGGGACATTTTCAGTTTTTATGGCCAAAATGTGCTTTTCAGGGGCTGAAAAGCATGTTTTGGCCGAGTTTGATAATTTTCATTAAAACTTGATTTCTATCACTTCGATTGATGCCAAATGAATAACTTACTTGAATTGGACCATTTTACACTATGTCCATTGTAGATTTGTGTCTCCGACAGTTCGTTTGGTTGCAGGGGACATTTTCAGTTTTTATGGCCAAAATGTGCTTTTCAGAGGCTGAAAAGCATGTTTTGGCCGAGTATGATAATTTTCATTAAAACTTGATTTCTATCACTTCGAATGATGCCAAATGAATAATTTACTTGAATTGGACCATTTTACACTATGTCCATTGTAGATTTGTGTCTCTGACAGTTCGTTTGGTTGCAGGGGACATATTCAGTTTTTATGGCCAAAATGTGCTTTTCAGGGGCTGAAAAGCACGTTTTGGCAGAGTATGATAATTTTCATTAAAACTTGATTTCTATCCATTCGAATGATGCCAAATAAATAACTTACTTGAATTGGACCATTTTACACTATGTCATTTGTAGATTTGTGTCTCCGACAGTTCGTTTGGTTGCAGGGGACATTTTCAGTTTTTATGGCCAAAATGTGCTTTTCAGAGGCTGAAAAGCATGTTTTGGCAGAGTATGATAATTTTCATTAAAACTTAATTTCTATCACTTCGAATGATGCCAAATGAATAACTTACTTGAATTGGACCATTTTACACTATGTCCATTGTAGATTTGTGTCTCCGACAGTTCGTTTGGTTGCAGGGGACATTTTCAGTTTTTATGGCCAAAATGTGCTTTTCAGAGGCTGAAAAGCATGTTTTGGCAGAGTATGATAATTTTCATTAAAACTTGATTTCTATCACTTCGAATGATGCCAAATGAATAATTTGCTTGAATTGGACCATTTTACACTATGTCCATTCTAGATTTGTGTCTCTGACAGTTCGTTTGGTTGCAGAGGACATATTCAGTTTTTAAGGCCAAAATGTGCTTTTCAGGGGCTGAAAAGCATGTTTTGGCCGAGTATGATAATTTTCATTAAAACTTGATTTCTATCCATTCGAATGATGCCAAATGAATAACTTACTTGAATTGGACCATTTTACACTATGCCCATTGTAGATTTGTGTCTCTGACAGTTCGTTTGGTTGCAGGGGACATATTCAGTTTTTATGGCCAAAATGTGCTTTTCAGAGGCTGAAAAGCATGTTTTGGCCGAGTATGATAATTTTCATTAAAACTTGATTACTATCACTTCGAATGATGCCAAATGAATAACTTACTTGAATTGGACCATTTTACACTATGTCCATTGTAGATTTGTGTCTCCGACAGTTCGTTTGGTTGCAGGGGACATTTTCAGTTTTTATGGCCAAAATGTGCTTTTCAGAGGCTGAAAAGCACGTTTTGGCAGAGTATGATAATTTTCATTAAAACTTAATTTCTATCACTTCGAATGATGCCAAATGAATAACTTACTTGAATTGGACCATTTTACACTATGTCCATTGTAGATTTGTGTCTCCGACAGTTCGTTTGGTTGCAGGGGACATTTTCAGTTTTTATGGCCAAAATGTGCTTTTCAGAGGCTGAAAAGCATGTTTTGGCAGAGTATGATAATTTTCATTAAAACTTGATTTCTATCACTTCGAATGATGCCAAATGAATAATTTGCTTGAATTGGACCATTTTACACTATGTCCATTCTAGATTTGTGTCTCTGACAGTTCGTTTGGTTGCAGAGGACATATTCAGTTTTTAAGGCCAAAATGTGCTTTTCAGGGGCTGAAAAGCATGTTTTGGCCGAGTATGATAATTTTTATTAAAACTTGATTTCTATCCATTCGAATGATGCCAAATGAATAACTTACTTGAATTGGACCATTTTACACTATGCCCATTGTAGATTTGTGTCTCTGACAGTTCGTTTGGTTGCAGGGGACATATTCAGTTTTTATGGCCAAAATGTGCTTTTCAGAGGCTGAAAAGCATGTTTTGGCCGAGTATGATAATTTTCATTAAAACTTGATTACTATCACTTCGAATGATGCCAAATGAATAACTTACTTGAATTGGACCATTTTACACTATGTCCATTGTAGATTTGTGTCTCCGACAGTTCGTTTGGTTGCAGGGGACATTTTCAGTTTTTATGGCCAAAATGTGCTTTTCAGAGGCTGAAAAGCACGTTTTGGCAGAGTATGATAATTTTCATTAAAACTTGATTTCTATCCATTCGAATGATGCCAAATGAATAACTTACTTGAATTGGACCATTTTACACTATGTCCATTGTAGATTTGTGTCTCCGACAGTTCGTTTGGTTGCAGGGGACATTTTCAGTTTTTATGGCCAAAATGTGCTTTTCAGAGGCTGAAAAGCATGTTTTGGCAGAGTATGATAATTTTCATTAAAACTTGATTTCTATCACTTCGAATGATGCCAAATGAATAATTTGCTTGAATTGGACCATTTTACACTATGTCCATTGTAGATTTGTATCTCTGACAGTTCGTTTGGTTGCAGGGGACATATGCAGTTTTTAAGGCCAAAATGTGCTTTTCAGGGGCTGAAAAGCATGTTTTGGCCGAGTATGATAATTTTCATTAAAACTTGATTTCTATCCATTCGAATGATGCCAAATGAATAACTTACTTGAATTGGACCATTTTACACTATGTCCATTGTAGATTTGTGTCTCTGACAGTTCGTTTGGTTGCAGTGGACATATTCAGTTTTTATGGCCAAAATGTGCTTTTCAGGGGCTGAAAAGCATGTTTTGGCCGAGTATGATAATTTACATTAAAACTTAATTTCTATCACTTCGAATGATGCCAAATGAATAACTTACTTGAATTGGACCATTTTACACTATGTCCATTGTAGATTTGTGTCTCTGATAGTTCGTTTGGTTTCAGGGGACATATTCAGTTTTTTTGGCCAAAATGTGCTTTTCAGGGGCTGAAAAGCATGTTTTGGCCGAGTTTGATAATTTTCATTAAAACTTGATTTCTATCACTTCGATTGATGCCAAATGAATAACTTACTTGAATTGGACCATTTTACACTATGTCCATTGTAGATTTGTGTCTCCGACAGTTCGTTTGGTTGCAGGGGACATTTTCAGTTTTTATGGCCAAAATGTGCTTTTCAGAGGCTGAAAAGCATGTTTTGGCCGAGTATGATAATTTTCATTAAAACTTGATTTCTATCACTTCGAATGATGCCAAATGAATAATTTACTTGAATTGGACCATTTTACACTATGTCCTTTGTAGATTTGTATCTCTGACAGTTCGTTTGGTTGCAGGGGACATATGCAGTTTTTAAGGCCAAAATGTGCTTTTCAGGGGCTGAAAAGCATGTTTTGGCCGAGTATGATAATTTTCATTAAAACTTGATTTCTATCCATTCGAATGATGCCAAATGAATAACTTACTTGAATTGGACCATTTTACACTATGTCCATTGTAGATTTGTGTCTCTGACAGTTCGTTTGGTTGCAGTGGACATATTCAGTTTTTATGGCCAAAATGTGCTTTTCAGAGGCTGAAAAGCATGTTTTGGCCGAGTATGATAATTTTCATTAAAACTTGATTTCTATCACTTCGAATGATGCCAAATGAATAATTTACTTGAATTGGACCATTTTACACTATGTCCATTGTAGATTTGTATCTCTGACAGTTCGTTTGGTTGCAGGGGACATATGCAGTTTTTAAGGTCAAAATGTGCTTTTCAGGGGCTGAAAAGCATGTTTTGGCCGAGTATGATAATTTTCATTAAAACTTGATTTCTATCCATTCGAATGATGCCAAATGAATAACTTACTTGAATTGGACCATTTTACACTATGTCCATTGTAGATTTGTGTCTCTGACAGTTCGTTTGGTTGCAGTGGACATATTCAGTTTTTATGGCCAAAATGTGCTTTTCAGGGGCTGAAAAGCATGTTTTGGCCGAGTATGATAATTTACATTAAAACTTAATTTCTATCACTTCGAATGATGCCAAATGAATAACTTACTTGAATTGGACCATTTTACACTATGTCCATTGTAGATTTGTGTCTCTGACAGTTCGTTTGGTTTCAGGGGACATATTCAGTTTTTATGGCCAAAATGTGCTTTTCAGGGGCTGAAAAGCATGTTTTGGCCGAGTATGATAATTTTCATTAAAACTTGATTTCTATCACTTCGAATGATGCCAAATGAATAACTTACTTGAATTGGACCATTTTACACTATGTCCATTGTAGATTTGTGTCTCCGACAGTTCGTTTGGTTGCAGGGGACATTTTCAGTTTTTATGGCCAAAATGTGCTTTTCAGAGGCTGAAAAGCATGTTTTGGCAGAGTATGATAATTTTCATTAAAACTTAATTTCTATCACTTCGAATGATGCCAAATGAATAACTTACTTGAATTGGACCATTTTAAACTATGTCCATTGTAGATTTGTGTCTCTGACAGTTCGTTTGGTTGCAGGGGACATATTCAGTTTTTATGGCCAAAATGTGCTTTTCAGAGGCTGAAAAGCATGTTTTGGCCGAGTATGATAATTTACATTAAAACTTAATTTCTATCACTTCGAATGATGCCAAATGAATAACTTACTTGAATTGGACCATTTTACACTATGTCCATTGTAGATTTGTGTCTCTGACAGTTCGTTTGGTTGCAGGGGACATATTCAGTTTTTATGGCCAAAATGTGCTTTTCAGGGGCTGAAAAGCATGTTTTGGCCGAGTTTGATAATTTT
This sequence comes from Stigmatopora argus, assembly GCF_051989625.1. Lineage (NCBI taxonomy): Eukaryota > Metazoa > Chordata > Actinopteri > Syngnathiformes > Syngnathidae > Stigmatopora > Stigmatopora argus. The sequence continues at coordinate 236,579 of NC_135405.1, read as the reverse complement.
CATTAAAACTTGATTTCTATCACTTCGATTGATGCCAAATGAATAACTTACTTGAATTGGACCATTTTACACTATGTCCATTGTAGATTTGTGTCTCCGACAGTTCGTTTGGTTGCAGGGGACATTTTCAGTTTTTATGGCCAAAATGTGCTTTTCAGAGGCTGAAAAGCATGTTTTGGCCGAGTATGATAATTTTCATTAAAACTTGATTTCTATCACTTCGAATGATGCCAAATGAATAATTTGCTTGAATTGGAACATTTTACACTATGTCCATTGTAGATTTGTGTCTCTGACAGTTCGTTTGGTTGCAGGGGACATATGCAGTTTTTAAGGCCAAAATGTGCTTTTCAGGGGCTGAAAAGCATGTTTTGGCCGAGTATGATAATTTTCATTAAAACTTGATTTCTATCCATTCGAATGATGCCAAATGAATAACTTACTTGAATTGGACCATTTTACACTATGCCCATTGTAGATTTGTGTCTCTGACAGTTCGTTTGGTTGCAGGGGACATATTCAGTTTTTATGGCCAAAATGTGCTTTTCAGAGGCTGAAAAGCATGTTTTGGCCGAGTATGATAATTTTCATTAAAACTTGATTACTATCACTTCGAATGATGCCAAATGAATAACTTACTTGAATTGGACCATTTTACACTATGTCCATTGTAGATTTGTGTCTCCGACAGTTCGTTTGGTTGCAGGGGACATTTTCAGTTTTTATGGCCAAAATGTGCTTTTCAGAGGCTGAAAAGCACGTTTTGGCAGAGTATGATAATTTTCATTAAAACTTGATTTCTATCCATTCGAATGATGCCAAATGAATAACTTACTTGAATTGGACCATTTTACACTATGTCCATTGTAGATTTGTGTCTCAGACAGTTCGTTTGGTTGCAGGGGACATTTTCAGTTTTTATGGCCAAAATGTGCTTTTCAGAGGCTGAAAAGCATGTTTTGGCCGAGTATGATAATTTTCATTAAAACTTGATTTCTATCACTTCGAATGATGCCAAATGAATAATTTGCTTGAATTGGAACATTTTACACTATGTCCATTGTAGATTTGTGTCTCTGACAGTTCGTTTGGTTGCAGGGGACATATGCAGTTTTTAAGGCCAAAATGTGCTTTTCAGGGGCTGAAAAGCATGTTTTGGCCGAGTATGATAATTTTCATTAAAACTTGATTTCTATCCATTCGAATGATGCCAAATGAATAACTTACTTGAATTGGACCATTTTACACTATGTCCATTGTAGATTTGTGTCTCTGACAGTTCGTTTGGTTGCAGTGGACATATTCAGTTTTTATGGCCAAAATGTGCTTTTCAGGGGCTGAAAAGCATGTTTTGGCCGAGTATGATAATTTTCATTAAAACTTGATTTCTATCACTTCGAATGATGCCAAATGAATAACTTACTTGAATTGGACCATTTTACACTATGTCCAATGTAGATTTGTGTCTCCGACAGTTCGTTTGGTTGCAGGGGACATTTTCAGTTTTTATGGCCAAAATGTGCTTTTCAGAGGCTGAAAAGCATGTTTTGGCAGAGTATGATAATTTTCATTAAAACTTGATTTCTATCACTTCGAATGATGCCAAATGAATAATTTGCTTGAATTGGACCATTTTACACTATGTCCATTGTAGATTTGTGTCTCCGACAGTTCGTTTGGTTGCAGTGGACATATTCAGTTTTTATGGCCAAAATGTGCTTTTCAGGGGCTGAAAAGCATGTTTTGGCCGAGTATGATAATTTTCATTAAAACTTGATTTCTATCACTTCGAATGATGCCAAATGAATAATTTACTTGAATTGGACCATTTTACACTATGTCCATTGTAGATTTGTGTCTCTGACAGTTCGTTTGGTTGCAGGGGACATATTCAGTTTTTATGGCCAAAATGTGCTTTTCAGGGGCTGAAAAGCACGTTTTGGCAGAGTATGATAATTTTCATTAAAACTTGATTTCTATCCATTCGAATGATGCCAAATGAATAACTTACTTGAATTGGACCATTTTACACTATGTCCATTGTAGATTTGTGTCTCCGACAGTTCGTTTGGTTGCAGGGGACATTTTCAGTTTTTATGGCTAAAATGTGCTTTTCAGAGGCTGAAAAGCATGTTTTGGCAGAGTATGATAATTTTCATTAAAACTTAATTTCTATCACTTCGAATGATGCCAAATGAATAACTTACTTGAATTGGACCATTTTACACTATGTCCATTGTAGATTTGTGTCTCTGACAGTTCGTTTGGTTGCAGGGGACATATTCAGTTTTTATGGCCAAAATGTGCTTTTCAGAGGCTGAAAAGCATGTTTTGGCCGAGTATGATCATTTACATTAAAACTTAATTTCTATCACTTCGAATGATGCCAAATGAATAACTTACTTGAATTGGACCATTTTACACTATGTCCATTGTAGATTTGTGTCTCTGACAGTTCGTTTGGTTGCAGGGGACATATTCAGTTTTTATGGCCAAAATGTGCTTTTCAGGGGCTGAAAAGCATGTTTTGGCCGAGTTTGATAATTTTCATTAAAACTTGATTTCTATCACTTCGATTGATGCCAAATGAATAACTTACTTGAATTGGACCATTTTACACTATGTCCATTGTAGATTTGTGTCTCCGACAGTTCGTTTGGTTGCAGGGGACATTTTCAGTTTTTATGGCCAAAATGTGCTTTTCAGAGGCTGAAAAGCATGTTTTGGCCGAGTATGATAATTTTCATTAAAACTTGATTTCTATCACTTCGAATGATGCCAAATGAATAATTTGCTTGAATTGGAACATTTTACACTATGTCCATTGTAGATTTGTGTCTCTGACAGTTCGTTTGGTTGCAGGGGACATATGCAGTTTTTAAGGCCAAAATGTGCTTTTCAGGGGCTGAAAAGCATGTTTTGGCCGAGTATGATAATTTTCATTAAAACTTGATTTCTATCCATTCGAATGATGCCAAATATATAACTTACTTGAATTGGACCATTTTACACTATGTCCATTGTAGATTTGTGTCTCTGACAGTTCGTTTGGTTGCAGTGGACATATTCAGTTTTTATGGCCAAAATGTGCTTTTCAGGGGCTGAAAAGCATGTTTTGGCCGAGTATGATAATTTTCATTAAAACTTGATTTCTATCACTTCGAATGATGCCAAATGAATAACTTACTTGAATTTGACCATTTTACACTATGTCCATTGTAGATTTGTGTCTCCGAAAGTTCGTTTGGTTGCAGGGGACATTTTCAGTTTTTATGGCCAAAATGTGCTTTTCAGAGGCTGAAAAGCATGTTTTGGCCGAGTATGATAATTTACATTAAAACTTAATTTCTATCACTTCGAATGATGCCAAATGAATAACTTACTTGAATTGGACCATTTTACACTATGTCCATTGTAGATTTGTGTCTCTGACAGTTCGTTTGGTTTCAGGGGACATATTCAGTTTTTATTGCCAAAATGTGCTTTTCAGGGGCTGAAAAGCATGTTTTGGCCGAGTATGATAATTTTCATTAAAACTTGATTTCTATCACTTCGAATGATGCCAAATGAATAACTTATTTGAATTGGACCATTTTACTCTATGTCCATTGTAGATTTGTGTCTCTGACAGTTCATTTGGTTGCAGGGGACATATTCAGTTTTTTATGGCCAAAATGTGCTTTTCAGGGGCTGAAAAGCATGTTTTGGCCGAGTATGATAATTTTCATTAAAACTTGATTTCTATCACTTCGAATGATGCCAAATGAATAACTTACTTGAATTGGACCATTTTACACTATGTCCATTGTAGATTTGTGTCTCCGACAGTTCGTTTGGTTGCAGGGGACATTTTCAGTTTTTACGGTCAAAATGTGCTTTTCAGAGGCTGAAAAGCATGTTTTGGCAGAGTATGATAATTTTCATTAAAACTTAATTTCTATCACTTCGAATGATGCCAAATGAATAACTTACTTGAATTGGACCATTTTACACTATGTCCATTGTAGATTTGTGTCTCTGACAGTTCGTTTGGTTGCAGGGGACATATTCAGTTTTTATGGCCAAAATGTGCTTTTCAGAGGCTGAAAAGCATGTTTTGGCCGAGTATGATAATTTACATTAAAACTTAATTTCTATCACTTCGAATGATGCCAAATGAATAACTTACTTGAATTGGACCATTTTACACTATGTCCATTGTAGATTTGTGTCTCTGACAGTTCGTTTGGTTGCAGGGGACATATTAAGTTTTTATGGCCAAAATGTGCTTTTCAGGGGCTGAAAAGCATGTTTTGGCCGAGTATGATAATTTTCATTAAAACTTGATTTATATCACTTCGAATGATGCCAAATGAATAACTTACTTGAATTGGACCATTTTACACTATGTCCATTGTAGATTTGTGTCTCCGACAGTTCGTTTGGTTGCAGGGGAAATTTTCAGTTTTTTATGGCCAAAATGTGCTTTTCAGGGGCTGAAAAGCATGTTTTGGCCGAATATGATAATTTTCATTAAAACTTGATTTCTATCACTTCGAATGATGCCAAATGAATAACTTACTTGAATTGGACCATTTTACACTATGTCCATTGTAGATTTGTGTCTCCGACAGTTTGTTTGGTTGCAGGGGACATTTTCAGTTTTTATGGCCAAAATGTGCTTTTCAGGGGCTGAAAAGCTTGTTTTGGCCGAGTATGATAATTTTCATTAAAACTTGATTTCTATCCATTTGAATGATGCCAAATGAATAACTTACTTGAATTGGACCATTTTACACTATGTCCATTGTAGATTTGTGTCTCTGACAGTTCGTTTGGTTGCAGGGGACATATTCAGTTTTTATGGCCAAAATGTGCTTTTCAGGGGCTGAAAAGCACGTTTTGGCAGAAAATGATAATTTTCATTAAAACTTGATTTCTATCACTTCGAATGATGCCAAATGAATAACTTATTTGAATTGGACCATTTTACACTATGTCCATTGTAGATTTGTGTCTCCGACAGTTCGTTTGGTTGCAGTGGACATTTTCAGTTTTTATGGCCAAAATGTGCTTTTCAGAGGCAGAAAAGCATGTTTTGGCAGAGTATGATAATTTTCATTAAAACTTAATTTCTATCACTTCGAATGATGCCAAATGAATAATTTACTTGAATTGGACCATTTTACACTATGTCCATTGTAGATTTGTGTCTCTGACAGTTCGTTTGGTTGCAGGGGACATATTCAGTTTTTATGGCCAAAATGTGCTTTTCAGGGGCTGAAAAGCATGTTTTGGCCGAGTATGATAATTTACATTAAAACTTAATTTCTATCACTTCGAATGATGCCAAATGAATAACTTACTTGAATTGGACCATTTTACACTATGTCCATTGTAGATTTGTGTCTCTGACAGTTCGTTTGGTTTCAGGGGACATATTCAGTTTTTATGGCCAAAATGTGCTTTTCAGGGGCTGAAAAGCATGTTTTGGCCGAGTATGATAATTTTCATTAAAACTTGATTTCTATCACTTCGAATGATGCCAAATGAATAACTTACTTGAATTGGACCATTTTACACTATGTCCATTGTAGATTTGTGTCTCCGACAGTTCGATTGGTTGCAGGGGACATTTTCAGTTTTTATGGCCAAAATGTGCTTTTCAGAGGCTGAAAAGCATGTTTTGGCAGAGTATGATAATTTTCATTAAAACTTAATTTCTATCACTTCGAATGATGCCAAATGAATAACTTACTTGAATTGGACCATTTTACACTATGTCCATTGTAGATTTGTGTCTCTGACAGTTCGTTTGGTTGCAGGGGACATATTCAGTTTTTATGGCCAAAATGTGCTTTTCAGGGGCTGAAAAGCACGTTTTGGCAGAGTATGATAATTTTCATTAAAACTTGATTTCTATCCATTCGAATGATGCCAAATAAATAACTTACTTGAATTGGACCATTTTACACTGTGTCCATTGTAGATTTGTGTCTCCGACAGTTTGTTTGGTTGCAGGGGACATTTTCAGTTTTTATGGCCAAAATGTGCTTTTCAGAGGCTGAAAAGCATGTTTTGGCCGAGTATGATAATTTTCATTAAAACTTGATTTCTATCACTTCGATGATGCCAAATGAATAATTTGCTTGAATTGGACCATTTTACACTATGTCCATTGTAGATTTGTGTCTCTGACAGTTCGTTTGTTTGCAGGGGACATATTCAGTTTTTAAGGCCAAAATGTGCTTTTCAGGGGCTGAAAAGCATGTTTTGGCCGAGTATGATAATTTTCATTAAAACTTGATTTCTATCCATTCGAATGATGCCAAATGAATAACTTACTTGAATTGGACCATTTTACACTATGTCCATTGTAGATTTGTGTCTCTGACAGTTCGTTTGGTTGCAGGGGACATTTTCAGTTTTTATGGCCAAAATGTGCTTTTCAGGGGCTGAAAAGCTTGTTTTGGCCGAGTATGATAATTTTCATTAAAACTTGATTTCTATCCATTTGAATGATGCCAAATGAATAACTTACTTGAATTGGACCATTTTACACTATGTCCATTGTAGATTTGTGTCTCTGACAGTTCGTTTGGTTGCAGGGGACATATTAAGTTTTTATGGCCAAAATGTGCTTTTCAGGGGCTGAAAAGCATGTTTTGGCCGAGTATGATAATTTTCATTAAAACTTGATTTATATCACTTCGAATGATGCCAAATGAATAACTTACTTGAATTGGACCATTTTACACTATGTCCATTGTAGATTTGTGTCTCCGACAGTTCGTTTGGTTGCAGGGGACATTTTCAGTTTTTACGGTCAAAATGTGCTTTTCAGAGGCTGAAAAGCATGTTTTGGCAGAGTATGATAATTTTCATTAAAACTTAATTTCTATCACTTCGAATGATGCCAAATGAATAACTTACTTGAATTGGACCATTTTACACTATGTCCATTGTAGATTTGTGTCTCTGACAGTTCGTTTGGTTGCAGGGGACATATTCAGTTTTTATGGCCAAAATGTGCTTTTCAGAGGCTGAAAAGCATGTTTTGGCCGAGTATGATAATTTACATTAAAACTTAATTTCTATCACTTCGAATGATGCCAAATGAATAACTTACTTGAATTGGACCATTTTACACTATGTCCATTGTAGATTTGTGTCTCTGACAGTTCGTTTGGTTGCAGGGGACATATTAAGTTTTTATGGCCAAAATGTGCTTTTCAGGGGCTGAAAAGCATGTTTTGGCCGAGTATGATAATTTTCATTAAAACTTGATTTATATCACTTCGAATGATGCCAAATGAATAACTTACTTGAATTGGACCATTTTACACTATGTCCATTGTAGATTTGTGTCTCCGACAGTTCGTTTGGTTGCAGGGGAAATTTTCAGTTTTTTATGGCCAAAATGTGCTTTTCAGGGGCTGAAAAGCATGTTTTGGCCGAATATGATAATTTTCATTAAAACTTGATTTCTATCACTTCGAATGATGCCAAATGAATAACTTACTTGAATTGGACCATTTTACACTATGTCCATTGTAGATTTGTGTCTCCGACAGTTTGTTTGGTTGCAGGGGACATTTTCAGTTTTTATGGCCAAAATGTGCTTTTCAGGGGCTGAAAAGCTTGTTTTGGCCGAGTATGATAATTTTCATTAAAACTTGATTTCTATCCATTTGAATGATGCCAAATGAATAACTTACTTGAATTGGACCATTTTACACTATGTCCATTGTAGATTTGTGTCTCTGACAGTTCGTTTGGTTGCAGGGGACATATTCAGTTTTTATGGCCAAAATGTGCTTTTCAGGGGCTGAAAAGCACGTTTTGGCAGAAAATGATAATTTTCATTAAAACTTGATTTCTATCACTTCGAATGATGCCAAATGAATAACTTATTTGAATTGGACCATTTTACACTATGTCCATTGTAGATTTGTGTCTCCGACAGTTCGTTTGGTTGCAGTGGACATTTTCAGTTTTTATGGCCAAAATGTGCTTTTCAGAGGCAGAAAAGCATGTTTTGGCAGAGTATGATAATTTTCATTAAAACTTGATTTCTATCACTTCGAATGATGCCAAATGAATAACTTACTTGAATTGGACCATTTTACACTATGTCCATTGTAGATTTGTGTCTCCGACAGTTCGATTGGTTGCAGGGGACATTTTCAGTTTTTATGGCCAAAATGTGCTTTTCAGAGGCTGAAAAGCATGTTTTGGCAGAGTATGATAATTTTCATTAAAACTTAATTTCTATCACTTCGAATGATGCCAAATGAATAACTTACTTGAATTGGACCATTTTACACTATGTCCATTGTAGATTTGTGTCTCCGACAGTTTGTTTGGTTGCAGGGGACATTTTCAGTTTTTATGGCCAAAATGTGCTTTTCAGAGGCTGAAAAGCATGTTTTGGCCGAGTATGATAATTTTCATTAAAACTTGATTTCTATCACTTCGATGATGCCAAATGAATAATTTGCTTGAATTGGACCATTTTACACTATGTCCATTGTAGATTTGTGTCTCTGACAGTTCGTTTGTTTGCAGGGGACATATTCAGTTTTTAAGGCCAAAATGTGCTTTTCAGGGGCTGAAAAGCATGTTTTGGCCGAGTATGATAATTTTCATTAAAACTTGATTTCTATCCATTCGAATGATGCCAAATGAATAACTTACTTGAATTGGACCATTTTACACTATGTCCATTGTAGATTTGTGTCTCTGACAGTTCGTTTGGTTGCAGGGGACATTTTCAGTTTTTATGGCCAAAATGTGCTTTTCAGGGGCTGAAAAGCTTGTTTTGGCCGAGTATGATAATTTTCATTAAAACTTGATTTCTATCCATTTGAATGATGCCAAATGAATAACTTACTTGAATTGGACCATTTTACACTATGTCCATTGTAGATTTGTGTCTCTGACAGTTCGTTTGGTTGCAGGGGACATATTAAGTTTTTATGGCCAAAATGTGCTTTTCAGGGGCTGAAAAGCATGTTTTGGCCGAGTATGATAATTTTCATTAAAACTTGATTTATATCACTTCGAATGATGCCAAATGAATAACTTACTTGAATTGGACCATTTTACACTATGTCCATTGTAGATTTGTGTCTCCGACAGTTCGTTTGGTTGCAGGGGAAATTTTCAGTTTTTATGGCCAAAATGTGCTTTTCAGGGGCTGAAAAGCATGTTTTGGCCGAATATGATAATTTTCATTAAAACTTGATTTCTATCACTTCGAATGATGCCAAATGAATAACTTACTTGAATTGGACCATTTTACACTATGTCCATTGTAGATTTGTGTCTCCGACAGTTTGTTTGGTTGCAGGGGACATTTTCAGTTTTTATGGCCAAAATGTGCTTTTCAGGGGCTGAAAAGCTTGTTTTGGCCGAGTATGATAATTTTCATTAAAACTTGATTTCTATCCATTTGAATGATGCCAAATGAATAACTTACTTGAATTGGACCATTTTACACTATGTCCATTGTAGATTTGTGTCTCTGACAGTTCGTTTGGTTGCAGGGGACATATTCAGTTTTTATGGCCAAAATGTGCTTTTCAGGGGCTGAAAAGCACGTTTTGGCAGAAAATGATAATTTTCATTAAAACTTGATTTCTATCACTTCGAATGATGCCAAATGAATAACTTATTTGAATTGGACCATTTTACACTATGTCCATTGTAGATTTGTGTGTCCGACAGTTCGTTTGGTTGCAGTGGACATTTTCAGTTTTTATTGTCAAAATGTGCTTTTCAGAGGCAGAAAAGCATGTTTTGGCAGAGTATGATAATTTTCATTAAAACTTAATTTCTATCACTTCGAATGATGCCAAATGAATAATTTACTTGAATTGGACCATTTTACACTATGTCCATTGTAGATTTGTGTCTCTGACAGTTCGTTTGGTTGCAGGGGACATATTCAGTTTTTATGGCCAAAATGTGCTTTTCAGGGGCTGAAAAGCATGTTTTGGCCGAGTATGATAATTTACATTAAAACTTAATTTCTATCACTTCGAATGATGCCAAATGAATAACTTACTTGAATTGGACCATTTTACACTATGTCCATTGTAGATTTGTGTCTCTGACAGTTCGTTTGGTTTCAGGGGACATATTCAGTTTTTATGGCCAAAATGTGCTTTTCAGGGGCTGAAAAGCATGTTTTGGCCGAGTATGATAATTTTCATTAAAACTTGATTTCTATCACTTCGAATGATGCCAAATGAATAACTTACTTGAATTGGACCATTTTACACTATGTCCATTGTAGATTTGTGTCTCCGACAGTTCGTTTGGTTGCAGGGGACATTTTCAGTTTTTATGGCCAAAATGTGCTTTTCAGAGGCTGAAAAGCATGTTTTGGCAGAGTATGATAATTTTCATTAAAACTTAATTTCTATCACTTCGAATGATGCCAAATGAATAACTTACTTGAATTGGACCATTTTACACTATGTCCATTGTAGATTTGTGTCTCTGACAGTTCGTTTGGTTGCAGGGGACATATTCAGTTTTTATGGCCAAAATGTGCTTTTCAGGGGCTGAAAAGCACGTTTTGGCAGAGTATGATAATTTTCATTAAAACTTGATTTCTATCCATTCGAATGATGCCAAATAAATAACTTACTTGAATTGGACCATTTTACACTGTGTCCATTGTAGATTTGTGTCTCCGACAGTTTGTTTGGTTGCAGGGGACATTTTCAGTTTTTATGGCCAAAATGTGCTTTTCAGAGGCTGAAAAGCATGTTTTGGCCGAGTATGATAATTTTCATTAAAACTTGATTTCTATCACTTCGAATGATGCCAAATGAATAATTTGCTTGAATTGGACCATTTTACACTATGTCCATTGTAGATTTGTGTCTCTGACAGTTCGTTTGTTTGCAGGGGACATATTCAGTTTTTAAGGCCAAAATGTGCTTTTCAGGGGCTGAAAAGCATGTTTTGGCCGAGTATGGAATTTTCATTAAAACTTGATTTCTATCCATTCGAATGATGCCAAATGAATAACTTACTTGAATTGGACCATTTTACACTATGTCCATTGTAGATTTGTGTCTCTGACAGTTCGTTTGGTTGCAGGGGACATATTCAGTTTTTATGGCCAAAATGTGCTTTTCAGGGGCTGAAAAGCATGTTTTGGCCGAGTATGATAATTTTCATTAAAACTTGATTTCTATCACTTCGAATGATGCCAAATGAATAATTTGCTTGAATTGGACCATTTTACACTATGTCCATTCTAGATTTGTGTCTCTGACAGTTCGTTTGGTTGCAGGGGACATATTCAGTTTTTAAGGCCAAAATGTGCTTTTCAGGGGCTGAAAAGCATGTTTTGGCCGAGTATGATAATTTTCATTAAAACTTGATTTCTATCCATTCGAATGATGCCAAATGAATAACTTACTTGAATTGGACCATTTTACACTATGCCCATTGTAGATTTGTGTCTCTGACAGTTCGTTTGTTTGCAGGGGACATATTCAGTTTTTATGGCCAAAATGTGCTTTTCAGAGGCTGAAAAGCATGTTTTGGCCGAGTATGATAATTTTCATTAAAACTTGATTACTATCACTTCGAATGATGCCAAATGAATAACTTACTTGAATTGGACCATTTTACACTATGTCCATTGTAGATTTGTGTCTCCGACAGTTCGTTTGGTTGCAGGGGACATTTTCAGTTTTTATGGCCAAAATGTGCTTTTCAGAGGCTGAAAAGCATGTTTTGGCAGAGTATGATAATTTTCATTAAAACTTAATTTCTATCACTTCGAATGATGCCAAATGAATAACTTACTTGAATTGGACCATTTTACACTATGTCCATTGTAGATTTGTGTCTCCGACAGTTCGTTTGGTTGCAGGGGACATTTTCAGTTTTTATGGCCAAAATGTGCTTTTCAGAGGCTGAAAAGCATGTTTTGGCCGAGTATGATAATTTTCATTAAAACTTAATTTCTATCACTTCGAATGATGCCAAATGAATAATTTACTTGAATTGGACCATTTTACACTATGTCCATTGTAGATTTGGATCTCTGACAGTTCGTTTGGTTGCAGGGGACATTTTCAGTTTTTATGGCCAAAATGTGCTTTTCAGAGGCTGAAAAGCATGTTTTGGCCGAGTATGATAATTTTCATTAAAACTTGATTTCTATCCATTCGAATGATGCCAAATGAATAACTTACTTGAATTGGACCATTTTACACTATGTCCATTGTAGATTTGTTTCTCTGACAGTTCATTTGGTTGCAGGGGACATATTCAGTTTTTATGGCCAAAATGTGCTTTTCAGGGGCTGAAAAGCACGTTTTGGCAGAATATGATAATTTTCATTAAAACTTGATTTCTATCCATTCGAATGATGCCAAATGAATAACTTACTTGAATTGGACCATTTTACACTATGTCCATTGTAGATTTGTGTCTCCGACAGTTCGTTTGGTTGCAGGGGACATTTTCAGTTTTTATGGCCAAAATGTGCTTTTCAGGGGCTGAAAAGCATGTTTTGGCGGAGTATGATGATTTTCATTAAAACTTAATTTCTATCACTTCGAATGATGCCAAATGAATAACTTACTTGAATTGGACCATTTTACACTATGTCCATTGTAGATTTGTGTCTCCGACAGTTCGTTTGGTTGCAGGGGACATTTTCAGTTTTTATGGCCAAAATGTGCTTTTCAGAGGCTGAAAAGCATGTTTTGGCCGAGTATGATAATTTTCATTAAAACTTAATTTCTATCACTTCGAATGATGCCAAATGAATAACTTACTTGAATTGGACCATTTTACACCATGTCCATTGTAGATTTGTGTCTCTGACAGTTCGTTTGGTTGCAGGGGACATATTCAGTTTTTATGGCCAAAATGTGCTTTTCAGGGGCTGAAAAGCACGTTTTGGCAGAGTATGATAATTTTCATTAAAACTTGATTTCTATCCATTCGAATGATGCCAAATGAATAACTTACTTGAATTGGACCATTTTACACTATGTCCATTGTAGATTTGTGTCTCCGACAGTTCGTTTGGTTGCAGGGGACATTTTCAGTTTTTATGGCCAAAATGTGCTTTTCAGGGGCTGAAAAGCATGTTTTGGCCGAGTTTGATAATTTTCATTAAAACTTGATTTCTATCACTTCGATTGATGCCAAATGAATAACTTACTTGAATTGGACCATTTTACACTATGTCCATTGTATATTTGTGTCTCCGACAGTTCATTTGGTTGCAGGGGACATTTTCAGTTTTTATGGCCAAAATGTGCTTTTCAGAGGCTGAAAAGCATGTTTTGGCCGAGTATGATAATTTTCATTAAAACTTGATTTCTATCACTTCGAATGATGCCAAATGAATAATTTACTTGAATTGGACCATTTTACACTATGTCCATTGTAGATTTGTGTATCTGACAGTTCGTTTGGTTGCAGGGGACATATTCAGTTTTTATGGCCAAAATGTGCTTTTCAGGGGCTGAAAAGCACGTTTTGGCAGAGTATGATAATTTTCATTAAAACTTGATTTCTATCCATTCGAATGATGCCAAATGAATAACTTACTTGAATTGGACCATTTTACACTATGTCCATTGTAGATTTGTGTCTCCGACAGTTCGTTTGGTTGCAGGGGACATTTTCAGTTTTTATGGCCAAAATGTGCTTTTCAGAGGCTGAAAAGCATGTTTTGGCCGAGTATGATAATTTACATTAAAACTTAATTTCTATCACTTCGAATGATGCCAAATGAATAACTTACTTGAATTGGACCATTTTACACTATGTCCATTGTAGATTTGTGTCTCCGACAGTTCGTTTGGTTGCAGGGGACATTTTCAGTTTTTATGGCCAAAATGTGCTTTTCAGAGGCTGAAAAGCATGTTTTGGCAGAGTATGATAATTTTCATTAAAACTTGATTTCTATCACTTCAAATGATGCCAAATGAATAACTTACTTGAATTGGACCATTTTACACTATGTCCATTGTAGATTTGTGTCTCCGACAGTTCGTTTGGTTTCAGGGGACATATTCAGTTTTTATGGCCAAAATGTGCTTTTCAGGGGCTGAAAAGCATGTTTTGGCCGAGTATGATAATTTTCATTAAAACTTGATTTCTATCACTTCGAATGATGCAAAATGAATAACTTACTTGAATTGGACCATTTTACACTATGCCCATTGTAGATTTGTGTCTCTGACAGTTCGTTTGGTTGCAGGGGACATATTCAGTTTTTATGGCCAAAATGTGCTTTTCAGAGGCTGAAAAGCATGTTTTGGCCGAGTATGATAATTTTCATTAAAACTTGATTTCTATCACTTCGAATGATGCCAAATGAATAACTTACTTGAATTGGACCATTTTACACTATGTCCATTGTAGATTTGTGTCTCCGACAGTTCGTTTGGTTGCAGGGGACATTTTCAGTTTTTATGGCCAAAATGTGCTTTTCAGAGGCTGAAAAGCATGTTTTGGCAGAGTATGATAATTTTCATTAAAACTTGATTTCTATCACTTCGAATGATGCCAAATGAATAACTTACTTGAATTGGACCATTTTACACTATGACAATTGTAGATTTGTGTCTCCGACAGTTCGTTTGGTTGCAGGGGACATTTTCAGTTTTTATGGCCAAAATGTGCTTTTCAGGGGCTGAAAAGCATGTTTTGGCCGAGTATGATGATTTTCATTAAAACTTAATTTATATCACTTCGAATGATGCCAAATGAATAACTTACTTGAATTGGACCATTTTACACTATGTCCATTGTAGATTTGTGTCTCCGACAGTTCGTTTGGTTGCAGGGGACATTTTCAGTTTTTATGGCCAAAATGTGCTTTTCAGAGGCTGAAAAGCATGTTTTGGCAGAGTATGATAATTTTCATTAAAACTTAATTTCTATCACTTCGAATGATGCCAAATGAATAACTTACTTGAATTGGACCTTTTTACACTGTGTCCATTGTAGATTTGTGTCTCTGACAGTTCGTTTGGTTGCAGGGGACATATTCAGTTTTTATGGCCAAAATGTGCTTTTCAGGGGCTGAAAAGCACGTTTTGGCAGAGTATGATAATTTTCATTAAAACTTGATTTCTATCCATTCGAATGATGCCAAATGAATAACTTACTTGAATTGGACCATTTTACACTATGTCCATTGTAGATTTGTGTCTCCGACAGTTCGTTTGGTTGCAGGGGACATTTTCAGTTTTTATGGCCAAAATGTGCTTTTCAGAGGCTGAAAAGCATGTTTTGGCCGAGTATGATAATTTTCATTAAAACTTGATGTCTATCACTTCGAATGATGCCAAATGAATAATTTGCTTGAATTGGACCATTTTACACTATGTCCATTGTAGATTTGTGTCTCTGACAGTTTGTTTGGTTGCAGGGGACATATTCAGTTTTTATGGCCAAAATGTGCTTTTCAGGGGCTGAAAAGCATGTTTTGGCCGAGTATGATAATTTTCATTAAAACTTGATTTTTATCCATTCGAATGATGCCAAATGAATAACTTACTTGAATTGGACCATTTTACACTATGTCCATTGTAGATTTGTGTCTCCGACAGTTCGTTTGGTTGCAGGGGACATTTTCAGTTTTTATGGCCAAAATGTGCTTTTCAGGGGCTGAAAAGCATGTTTTGGCCGAGTATGATAATTTTCATTAAAACTTGATTTCTATCACTTCGAATGATGCCAAATGAATAACTTACTTGAATTGGACCATTTTACACTATGTCCATTGTAGATTTGTGTCTCTGACAGTTCGTTTGGTTGCAGGGGACATATTCAGTTTTTATGGCCAAAATGTGCTTTTCAGGGGCTGAAAAGCATGTTTTAGCCGAGTATGATAATTTACATTAAAACTTAATTTCTATCACTTCGAATGATGCCAAATGAATAACTTACTTGAATTGGACCATTTTACACTATGTCCATTGTAGATTTGTGTCTCTGACAGTTCGTTTGGTTTCAGGGGACATATTCAGTTTTTATGGCCAAAATGTGCTTTTCAGGGGCTGAAAAGCATGTTTTGGCCGAGTATGATAATTTTCATTAAAACTTGATTTCTATCACTTCGAATGATGCCAAATGAATAACTTACTTGAATTGGACCATTTTACACTATGTCCATTGTAGATTTGTGTCTCCGACAGTTCGATTGGTTGCAGGGGACATTTTCAGTTTTTATGGCCAAAATGTGCTTTTCAGAGGCTGAAAAGCATGTTTTGGCAGAGTATGATAATTTTCATTAAAACTTAATTTCTATCACTTCGAATGATGCCAAATGAATAACTTACTTGAATTGGACCATTTTACACTATGTCCATTGTAGATTTGTGTCTCTGACAGTTCGTTTGGTTGCAGGGGACATATTCAGTTTTTATGGCCAAAATGTGCTTTTCAGGGGCTGAAAAGCACGTTTTGGCAGAGTATGATAATTTTCATTAAAACTTGATTTCTATCCATTCGAATGATGCCAAATAAATAACTTACTTGAATTGGACCATTTTACACTGTGTCCATTGTAGATTTGTGTCTCCGACAGTTTGTTTGGTTGCAGGGGACATTTTCAGTTTTTATGGCCAAAATGTGCTTTTCAGAGGCTGAAAAGCATGTTTTGGCCGAGTATGATAATTTTCATTAAAACTTGATTTCTATCACTTCGATGATGCCAAATGAATAATTTGCTTGAATTGGACCATTTTACACTATGTCCATTGTAGATTTGTGTCTCTGACAGTTCGTTTGTTTGCAGGGGACATATTCAGTTTTTAAGGCCAAAATGTGCTTTTCAGGGGCTGAAAAGCATGTTTTGGCCGAGTATGATAATTTTCATTAAAACTTGATTTCTATCCATTCGAATGATGCCAAATGAATAACTTACTTGAATTGGACCATTTTACACTATGTCCATTGTAGATTTGTGTCTCTGACAGTTCGTTTGGTTGCAGGGGACATTTTCAGTTTTTATGGCCAAAATGTGCTTTTCAGGGGCTGAAAAGCTTGTTTTGGCCGAGTATGATAATTTTCATTAAAACTTGATTTCTATCCATTTGAATGATGCCAAATGAATAACTTACTTGAATTGGACCATTTTACACTATGTCCATTGTAGATTTGTGTCTCTGACAGTTCGTTTGGTTGCAGGGGACATATTAAGTTTTTATGGCCAAAATGTGCTTTTCAGGGGCTGAAAAGCATGTTTTGGCCGAGTATGATAATTTTCATTAAAACTTGATTTATATCACTTCGAATGATGCCAAATGAATAACTTACTTGAATTGGACCATTTTACACTATGTCCATTGTAGATTTGTGTCTCCGACAGTTCGTTTGGTTGCAGGGGACATTTTCAGTTTTTACGGTCAAAATGTGCTTTTCAGAGGCTGAAAAGCATGTTTTGGCAGAGTATGATAATTTTCATTAAAACTTAATTTCTATCACTTCGAATGATGCCAAATGAATAACTTACTTGAATTGGACCATTTTACACTATGTCCATTGTAGATTTGTGTCTCTGACAGTTCGTTTGGTTGCAGGGGACATATTCAGTTTTTATGGCCAAAATGTGCTTTTCAGAGGCTGAAAAGCATGTTTTGGCCGAGTATGATAATTTACATTAAAACTTAATTTCTATCACTTCGAATGATGCCAAATGAATAACTTACTTGAATTGGACCATTTTACACTATGTCCATTGTAGATTTGTGTCTCTGACAGTTCGTTTGGTTGCAGGGGACATATTAAGTTTTTATGGCCAAAATGTGCTTTTCAGGGGCTGAAAAGCATGTTTTGGCCGAGTATGATAATTTTCATTAAAACTTGATTTATATCACTTCGAATGATGCCAAATGAATAACTTACTTGAATTGGACCATTTTACACTATGTCCATTGTAGATTTGTGTCTCCGACAGTTCGTTTGGTTGCAGGGGAAATTTTCAGTTTTTTATGGCCAAAATGTGCTTTTCAGGGGCTGAAAAGCATGTTTTGGCCGAATATGATAATTTTCATTAAAACTTGATTTCTATCACTTCGAATGATGCCAAATGAATAACTTACTTGAATTGGACCATTTTACACTATGTCCATTGTAGATTTGTGTCTCCGACAGTTTGTTTGGTTGCAGGGGACATTTTCAGTTTTTATGGCCAAAATGTGCTTTTCAGGGGCTGAAAAGCTTGTTTTGGCCGAGTATGATAATTTTCATTAAAACTTGATTTCTATCCATTTGAATGATGCCAAATGAATAACTTACTTGAATTGGACCATTTTACACTATGTCCATTGTAGATTTGTGTCTCTGACAGTTCGTTTGGTTGCAGGGGACATATTCAGTTTTTATGGCCAAAATGTGCTTTTCAGGGGCTGAAAAGCACGTTTTGGCAGAAAATGATAATTTTCATTAAAACTTGATTTCTATCACTTCGAATGATGCCAAATGAATAACTTATTTGAATTGGACCATTTTACACTATGTCCATTGTAGATTTGTGTCTCCGACAGTTCGTTTGGTTGCAGTGGACATTTTCAGTTTTTATGGCCAAAATGTGCTTTTCAGAGGCAGAAAAGCATGTTTTGGCAGAGTATGATAATTTTCATTAAAACTTAATTTCTATCACTTCGAATGATGCCAAATGAATAATTTACTTGAATTGGACCATTTTACACTATGTCCATTGTAGATTTGTGTCTCTGACAGTTCGTTTGGTTGCAGGGGACATATTCAGTTTTTATGGCCAAAATGTGCTTTTCAGGGGCTGAAAAGCATGTTTTGGCCGAGTATGATAATTTACATTAAAACTTAATTTCTATCACTTCGAATGATGCCAAATGAATAACTTACTTGAATTGGACCATTTTACACTATGTCCATTGTAGATTTGTGTCTCTGACAGTTCGTTTGGTTTCAGGGGACATATTCAGTTTTTATGGCCAAAATGTGCTTTTCAGGGGCTGAAAAGCATGTTTTGGCCGAGTATGATAATTTTCATTAAAACTTGATTTCTATCACTTCGAATGATGCCAAATGAATAACTTACTTGAATTGGACCATTTTACACTATGTCCATTGTAGATTTGTGTCTCCGACAGTTCGATTGGTTGCAGGGGACATTTTCAGTTTTTATGGCCAAAATGTGCTTTTCAGAGGCTGAAAAGCATGTTTTGGCAGAGTATGATAATTTTCATTAAAACTTAATTTCTATCACTTCGAATGATGCCAAATGAATAACTTACTTGAATTGGACCATTTTACACTATGTCCATTGTAGATTTGTGTCTTTGACAGTTCGTTTGTTTGCAGGGGACAAATTCATTTTTTAAGGCCAAAATGTGCTTTTCAGGGGCTGAAAAGCATGTTTTGGCCGAGTATGATAATTTTCATTAAAACTTGATTTCTATCCATTCGAATGATGCCAAATGAATAACTTACTTGAATTGGACCATTTTACACTATGTCCATTGTAGATTTGTGTCTCTGACAGTTCGTTTGGTTGCAGGGGACATTTTCAGTTTTTATGGCCAAAATGTGCTTTTCAGGGGCTGAAAAGCTTGTTTTGGCCGAGTATGATAATTTTCATTAAAACTTGATTTCTATCCATTTGAATGATGCCAAATGAATAACTTACTTGAATTGGACCATTTTACACTATGTCCATTGTAGATTTGTGTCTCTGACAGTTCGTTTGGTTGCAGGGGACATATTAAGTTTTTATGGCCAAAATGTGCTTTTCAGGGGCTGAAAAGCATGTTTTGGCCGAGTATGATAATTTTCATTAAAACTTGATTTATATCACTTCGAATGATGCCAAATGAATAACTTACTTGAATTGGACCATTTTACACTATGTCCATTGTAGATTTGTGTCTCCGACAGTTCGTTTGGTTGCAGGGGAAATTTTCAGTTTTTATGGCCAAAATGTGCTTTTCAGGGGCTGAAAAGCATGTTTTGGCCGAATATGATAATTTTCATTAAAACTTGATTTCTATCACTTCGAATGATGCCAAATGAATAACTTACTTGAATTGGACCATTTTACACTATGTCCATTGTAGATTTGTGTCTCCGACAGTTTGTTTGGTTGCAGGGGACATTTTCAGTTTTTATGGCCAAAATGTGCTTTTCAGGGGCTGAAAAGCTTGTTTTGGCCGAGTATGATAATTTTCATTAAAACTTGATTTCTATCCATTTGAATGATGCCAAATGAATAACTTACTTGAATTGGACCATTTTACACTATGTCCATTGTAGATTTGTGTCTCTGACAGTTCGTTTGGTTGCAGGGGACATATTCAGTTTTTATGGCCAAAATGTGCTTTTCAGGGGCTGAAAAGCACGTTTTGGCAGAAAATGATAATTTTCATTAAAACTTGATTTCTATCACTTCGAATGATGCCAAATGAATAACTTATTTGAATTGGACCATTTTACACTATGTCCATTGTAGATTTGTGTCTCCGACAGTTCGTTTGGTTGCAGTGGACATTTTCAGTTTTTATTGTCAAAATGTGCTTTTCAGAGGCAGAAAAGCATGTTTTGGCAGAGTATGATAATTTTCATTAAAACTTAATTTCTATCACTTCGAATGATGCCAAATGAATAATTTACTTGAATTGGACCATTTTACACTATGTCCATTGTAGATTTGTGTCTCTGACAGTTCGTTTGGTTGCAGGGGACATATTCAGTTTTTATGGCCAAAATGTGCTTTTCAGGGGCTGAAAAGCATGTTTTGGCCGAGTATGATAATTTACATTAAAACTTAATTTCTATCACTTCGAATGATGCCAAATGAATAACTTACTTGAATTGGACCATTTTACACTATGTCCATTGTAGATTTGTGTCTCTGACAGTTCGTTTGGTTTCAGGGGACATATTCAGTTTTTATGGCCAAAATGTGCTTTTCAGGGGCTGAAAAGCATGTTTTGGCCGAGTATGATAATTTTCATTAAAACTTGATTTCTATCACTTCGAATGATGCCAAATGAATAACTTACTTGAATTGGACCATTTTACACTATGTCCATTGTAGATTTGTGTCTCCGACAGTTCGTTTGGTTGCAGGGGACATTTTCAGTTTTTATGGCCAAAATGTGCTTTTCAGAGGCTGAAAAGCATGTTTTGGCAGAGTATGATAATTTTCATTAAAACTTAATTTCTATCACTTCGAATGATGCCAAATGAATAACTTACTTGAATTGGACCATTTTACACTATGTCCATTGTAGATTTGTGTCTCTGACAGTTCGTTTGGTTGCAGGGGACATATTCAGTTTTTATGGCCAAAATGTGCTTTTCAGGGGCTGAAAAGCACGTTTTGGCAGAGTATGATAATTTTCATTAAAACTTGATTTCTATCCATTCGAATGATGCCAAATAAATAACTTACTTGAATTGGACCATTTTACACTGTGTCCATTGTAGATTTGTGTCTCCGACAGTTTGTTTGGTTGCAGGGGACATTTTCAGTTTTTATGGCCAAAATGTGCTTTTCAGAGGCTGAAAAGCATGTTTTGGCCGAGTATGATAATTTTCATTAAAACTTGATTTCTATCACTTCGAATGATGCCAAATGAATAATTTGCTTGAATTGGACCATTTTACACTATGTCCATTGTAGATTTGTGTCTCTGACAGTTCGTTTGTTTGCAGGGGACATATTCAGTTTTTAAGGCCAAAATGTGCTTTTCAGGGGCTGAAAAGCATGTTTTGGCCGAGTATGATAATTTTCATTAAAACTTGATTTCTATCCATTCGAATGATGCCAAATGAATAACTTACTTGAATTGGACCATTTTACACTATGTCCATTGTAGATTTGTGTCTCTGACAGTTCGTTTGGTTGCAGGGGACATATTCAGTTTTTATGGCCAAAATGTGCTTTTCAGGGGCTGAAAAGCATGTTTTGGCCGAGTATGATAATTTTCATTAAAACTTGATTTCTATCACTTCGAATGATGCCAAATGAATAATTTGCTTGAATTGGACCATTTTACACTATGTCCATTCTAGATTTGTGTCTCTGACAGTTCGTTTGGTTGCAGGGGACATATTCAGTTTTTAAGGCCAAAATGTGCTTTTCAGGGGCTGAAAAGCATGTTTTGGCCGAGTATGATAATTTTCATTAAAACTTGATTTCTATCCATTCGAATGATGCCAAATGAATAACTTACTTGAATTGGACCATTTTACACTATGCCCATTGTAGATTTGTGTCTCTGACAGTTCGTTTGTTTGCAGGGGACATATTCAGTTTTTATGGCCAAAATGTGCTTTTCAGAGGCTGAAAAGCATGTTTTGGCCGAGTATGATAATTTTCATTAAAACTTGATTACTATCACTTCGAATGATGCCAAATGAATAACTTACTTGAATTGGACCATTTTACACTATGTCCATTGTAGATTTGTGTCTCCGACAGTTCGTTTGGTTGCAGGGGACATTTTCAGTTTTTATGGCCAAAATGTGCTTTTCAGAGGCTGAAAAGCATGTTTTGGCAGAGTATGATAATTTTCATTAAAACTTAATTTCTATCACTTCGAATGATGCCAAATGAATAACTTACTTGAATTGGACCATTTTACACTATGTCCATTGTAGATTTGTGTCTCCGACAGTTCGTTTGGTTGCAGGGGACATTTTCAGTTTTTATGGCCAAAATGTGCTTTTCAGAGGCTGAAAAGCATGTTTTGGCCGAGTATGATAATTTTCATTAAAACTTAATTTCTATCACTTCGAATGATGCCAAATGAATAATTTACTTGAATTGGACCATTTTACACTATGTCCATTGTAGATTTGGATCTCTGACAGTTCGTTTGGTTGCAGGGGACATTTTCAGTTTTTATGGCCAAAATATGCTTTTCAGAGGCTGAAAAGCATGTTTTGGCCGAGTATGATAATTTTCATTAAAACTTGATTTCTATCCATTCGAATGATGCCAAATGAATAACTTACTTGAATTGGACCATTTTACACTATGTCCATTGTAGATTTGTTTCTCTGACAGTTCATTTGGTTGCAGGGGACATTTTCAGTTTTTATGGCCAAAATGTGCTTTTCAGGGGCTGAAAAGCATGTTTTGGCGGAGTATGATGATTTTCATTAAAACTTAATTTCTATCACTTCGAATGATGCCAAATGAATAACTTACTTGAATTGGACCATTTTACACTATGTCCATTGTAGATTTGTGTCTCCGACAGTTCGTTTGGTTGCAGGGGACATTTTCAGTTTTTATGGCCAAAATGTGCTTTTCAGAGGCTGAAAAAGCATGTTTTGGCAGAGTATGATAATTTTCATTAAAACTTAATTTCTATCACTTCGAATGATGCCAAATGAATAACTTACTTGAATTGGACCATTTTACACCATGTCCATTGTAGATTTGTGTCTCTGACAGTTCGTTTGGTTGCAGGGGACATATTCAGTTTTTATGGCCAAAATGTGCTTTTCAGGGGCTGAAAAGCACGTTTTGGCAGAGTATGATAATTTTCATTAAAACTTGATTTCTATCCATTCGAATGATGCCAAATGAATAACTTACTTGAATTGGACCATTTTACACTATGTCCATTGTAGATTTGTGTCTCCGACAGTTCGTTTGGTTGCAGGGGACATTTTCAGTTTTTATGGCCAAAATGTGCTTTTCAGGGGCTGAAAAGCATGTTTTGGCCGAGTTTGATAATTTTCATTAAAACTTGATTTCTATCACTTCGATTGATGCCAAATGAATAACTTACTTGAATTGGACCATTTTACACTATGTCCATTGTATATTTGTGTCTCCGACAGTTCATTTGGTTGCAGGGGACATTTTCAGTTTTTATGGCCAAAATGTGCTTTTCAGAGGCTGAAAAGCATGTTTTGGCCGAGTATGATAATTTTCATTAAAACTTGATTTCTATCACTTCGAATGATGCCAAATGAATAATTTACTTGAATTGGACCATTTTACACTATGTCCATTGTAGATTTGTGTATCTGACAGTTCGTTTGGTTGCAGGGGACATATTCAGTTTTTATGGCCAAAATGTGCTTTTCAGGGGCTGAAAAGCACGTTTTGGCAGAGTATGATAATTTTCATTAAAACTTGATTTCTATCCATTCGAATGATGCCAAATGAATAACTTACTTGAATTGGACCATTTTACACTATGTCCATTGTAGATTTGTGTCTCCGACAGTTCGTTTGGTTGCAGGGGACATTTTCAGTTTTTATGGCCAAAATGTGCTTTTCAGAGGCTGAAAAGCATGTTTTGGCCGAGTATGATAATTTACATTAAAACTTAATTTCTATCACTTCGAATGATGCCAAATGAATAACTTACTTGAATTGGACCATTTTACACTATGTCCATTGTAGATTTGTGTCTCCGACAGTTCGTTTGGTTGCAGGGGACATTTTCAGTTTTTATGGCCAAAATGTGCTTTTCAGAGGCTGAAAAGCATGTTTTGGCAGAGTATGATAATTTTCATTAAAACTTGATTTCTATCACTTCAAATGATGCCAAATGAATAACTTACTTGAATTGGACCATTTTACACTATGTCCATTGTAGATTTGTGTCTCCGACAGTTCGTTTGGTTTCAGGGGACATATTCAGTTTTTATGGCCAAAATGTGCTTTTCAGGGGCTGAAAAGCATGTTTTGGCCGAGTATGATAATTTTCATTAAAACTTGATTTCTATCACTTCGAATGATGCAAAATGAATAACTTACTTGAATTGGACCATTTTACACTATGCCCATTGTAGATTTGTGTCTCTGACAGTTCGTTTGGTTGCAGGGGACATATTCAGTTTTTATGGCCAAAATGTGCTTTTCAGAGGCTGAAAAGCATGTTTTGGCCGAGTATGATAATTTTCATTAAAACTTGATTTCTATCACTTCGAATGATGCCAAATGAATAACTTACTTGAATTGGACCATTTTACACTATGTCCATTGTAGATTTGTGTCTCCGACAGTTCGTTTGGTTGCAGGGGACATTTTCAGTTTTTATGGCCAAAATGTGCTTTTCAGAGGCTGAAAAGCATGTTTTGGCAGAGTATGATAATTTTCATTAAAACTTGATTTCTATCACTTCGAATGATGCCAAATGAATAACTTACTTGAATTGGACCATTTTACACTATGACAATTGTAGATTTGTGTCTCCGACAGTTCGTTTGGTTGCAGGGGACATTTTCAGTTTTTATGGCCAAAATGTGCTTTTCAGGGGCTGAAAAGCATGTTTTGGCCGAGTATGATGATTTTCATTAAAACTTAATTTATATCACTTCGAATGATGCCAAATGAATAACTTACTTGAATTGGACCATTTTACACTATGTCCATTGTAGATTTGTGTCTCCGACAGTTCGTTTGGTTGCAGGGGACATTTTCAGTTTTTATGGCCAAAATGTGCTTTTCAGAGGCTGAAAAGCATGTTTTGGCAGAGTATGATAATTTTCATTAAAACTTAATTTCTATCACTTCGAATGATGCCAAATGAATAACTTACTTGAATTGGACCTTTTTACACTATGTCCATTGTAGATTTGTGTCTCTGACAGTTCGTTTGGTTGCAGGGGACATATTCAGTTTTTATGGCCAAAATGTGCTTTTCAGGGGCTGAAAAGCACGTTTTGGCAGAGTATGATAATTTTCATTAAAACTTGATTTCTATCCATTCGAATGATGCCAAATGAATAACTTACTTGAATTGGACCATTTTACACTATGTCCATTGTAGATTTGTGTCTCCGACAGTTCGTTTGGTTGCAGGGGACATTTTCAGTTTTTATGGCCAAAATGTGCTTTTCAGAGGCTGAAAAGCATGTTTTGGCCGAGTATGATAATTTTCATTAAAACTTGATGTCTATCACTTCGAATGATGCCAAATGAATAATTTGCTTGAATTGGACCATTTTACACTATGTCCATTGTAGATTTGTGTCTCTGACAGTTTGTTTGGTTGCAGGGGACATATTCAGTTTTTATGGCCAAAATGTGCTTTTCAGGGGCTGAAAAGCATGTTTTGGCCGAGTATGATAATTTTCATTCAAACTTGATTTTTATCCATTCGAATGATGCCAAATGAATAACTTACTTGAATTGGACCATTTTACACTATGTCCATTGTAGATTTGTGTCTCCGACAGTTCGTTTGGTTGCAGGGGACATTTTCAGTTTTTATGGCCAAAATGTGCTTTTCAGAGGCTGAAAAGCATGTTTTGGCCGAGTATGATAATTTTCATTAAAACTTGATTTCTATCACTTCGAATGATGCCAAATGAATAATTTACTTGAATTGGACCATTTTACACTATGTCCATTTTAGATTTGTGTCTCTGACAGTTCGTTTGGTTGCAGGGGACATATTCAGTTTTTATGGCCAAAATGTGCTTTTCAGGGGCTGAAAAGCATGTTTTGGCCGAGTATGATAATTTTCATTAAAACTTGATTTCTATCACTTCGAATGATGCCAAATGAATAACTTACTTGAATTGGACCATTTTACACTATGTCCATTGTAGATTTGTGTCTCCGACAGTTCGTTTGGTTGCAGGGGACATTTTCAGTTTTTATGGCCAAAATGTGCTTTTCAGAGGCTGAAAAGCATGTTTTGGCAGAGTATGATAATTTTCGTTAAAACTTAATTTCTATCACTTCGAATGATGCCAAATGAATAACTTACTTGAATTGGACCATTTTACACTATGTCCATTGTAGATTTGTGTCTCTGACAGTTCGTTTGGTTGCAGGGGACATATTAAGTTTTTATGGCCAAAATGTGCTTTTCAGGGGCTGAAAAGCATGTTTTGGCCGAGTATGATAATTTTCATTAAAACTTGATTTCTATCACTTCGAATGATGCCAAATGAATAACTTACTTGAATTGGACCATTTTACACTATGACAATTGTAGATTTGTGTCTCCGACAGTTCGTTTGGTTGCAGGGGACATTTTCAGTTTTTATGGCCAAAATGTGCTTTTCAGGGGCTGAAAAGTATGTTTTGGCCGAGTATGATGATTTTCATTAAAACTTAATTTCTATCACTTCGAATGATGCCAAATGAATAACTTACTTGAATTGGACCATTTTACACTATGTCATTTGTAGATTTGTGTCTCCGACAGTTCGTTTGGTTGCAGGGGACATTTTCAGTTTTTATGGCCAAAATGTGCTTTTCAGAGACTGAAAAGCATGTTTTGGCAGAGTATGATAATTTTCATTAAAACTTAATTTCTATCACTTCGAATGATGCCAAATGAATAACTTACTTGAATTGGACCATTTTACACTATGTCCATTGTAGATTTGTGTCTCCGACAGTTTGTTTGGTTGCAGGGGACATTTTCAGTTTTTATGGCCAAAATGTGCTTTTCAGAGGCTGAAAAGCATGTTTTGGCCGAGTATGATAATTTTCATTAAAACTTGATTTCTATCACTTCGAATGATGCCAAATGAATAATTTACTTGAATTGGACCATTTTACACTATGTCCATTGTAGATTTGTGTCTCTGACAGTTCGTTTCGTTGCAGGGGACATATTCAGTTTTTATGGCCAAAATGTGCTTTTCAGGGGCTGAAAAGCATGTTTTGGCCGAGTTTGATAATTTTCATTAAAACTTGATTTCTATCACTTCGATTGATGCCAAATGAATAACTTACTTGAATTGGACCATTTTACACTATGTCCATTGTAGATTTGTGTCTCCGACAGTTCGTTTGGTTGCAGGGGACATTTTCAGTTTTTATGGCCAAAATGTGCTTTTCAGAGGCTGAAAAGCATGTTTTGGCCGAGTATGATAATTTTCATTAAAACTTGATTTCTATCACTTCGAATGATGCCAAATGAATAATTTACTTGAATTGGACCATTTTACACTATGTCCATTGTAGATTTGTGTCTCTGACAGTTCGTTTGGTTGCAGGGGACATATTCAGTTTTTATGGCCAAAATGTGCTTTTCAGGGGCTGAAAAGCACGTTTTGGCAGAGTATGATAATTTTCATTAAAACTTGATTTCTATCCATTCGAATGATGCCAAATAAATAACTTACTTGAATTGGACCATTTTACACTATGTCCATTGTAGATTTGTGTCTCTGACAGTTCGTTTGGTTGCAGGGGACATATTCAGTTTTTATGGCCAAAATGTGCTTTTCAGGGGCTGAAAAGCATGTTTTGGCCGAGTATGATAATTTTCATTAAAACTTGATTTCTATCACTTCGAATGATGCCAAATGAATAACTTACTTGAATTGGACCATTTTACACTATGTCCATTGTAGATTTGTGTCTCCGACAGTTCGTTTGGTTGCAGGGGACATTTTCAGTTTTTATGGCCAAAATGTGCTTTTCAGAGGCTGAAAAGCATGTTTTGGCAGAGTATGATAATTTTCATTAAAACTTGATTTCTATCACTTCGAATGATGCCAAATGAATAATTTGCTTGAATTGGACCATTTTACACTATGTCCATTCTAGATTTGTGTCTCTGACAGTTCGTTTGGTTGCAGGGGACATATTCAGTTTTTAAGGCCAAAATGTGCTTTTCAGGGGCTGAAAAGCATGTTTTGGCCGAGTATGATAATTTTCATTAAAACTTGATTTCTATCCATTCGAATGATGCCAAATGAATAACTTACTTGAATTGGACCATTTTACACTATGTCCATTGTAGATTTGTGTCTCTGACAGTTCATTTGGTTGCAGGGGACATATTCAGTTTTTATGGCCAAAATGTGCTTTTCAGGGGCTGAAAAGCACGTTTTGGCAGAATATGATAATTTTCATTAAAACTTTATTTCTATCCATTCGAATGATGCCAAATGAATAACTTACTTGAATTGGACCATTTTACACTATGTCCATTGTAGATTTGTGTCTCTGACAGTTCGTTTGGTTGCAGGGGACATATTCAGTTTTTATGGCCAAAATGTGCTTTTCAGGGGCTGAAAAGCATGTTTTGGCCGAGTATGATAATTTTCATTAAAACTTGATTTCTATCACTTCGAATGATGCCAAATGAATAACTTACTTGAATTGGACCATTTTACACTATGACAATTGTAGATTCGTGTCTCCGACAGTTCGTTTGGTTGCAGGGGACATTTTCAGTTTTTATGGCCAAAATGTGCTTTTCAGGGGCTGAAAAGCATGTTTTGGCCGAGTATGATGATTTTCATTAAAACTTAATTTCTATCACTTCGAATGATGCCAAATGAATAACTTACTTGAATTGGACCATTTTACACTATGTCCATTGTAGATTTGTGTCTCCGACAGTTCGTTTGGTTGCAGGGGACATTTTCAGTTTTTATGGCCAAAATGTGCTTTTCAGAGGCTGAAAAGCATGTTTTGGCAGAGTATGATAATTTTCATTAAAACTTAATTTCTATCACTTCGAATGATGCCAAATGAATAACTTACTTGAATTGGACCATTTTACACTATGTCCATTGTAGATTTGTGTCTCCGACAGTTCGTTTGGTTGCAGGGGACATTTTCAGTTTTTATGGCCAAAATGTGCTTTTCAGGGGCTGAAAAGCATGTTTTGGCCGAGTTTGATAATTTTCATTAAAACTTGATTTCTATCACTTCGATTGATGCCAAATGAATAACTTACTTGAATTGGACCATTTTACACTATGTCCATTGTAGATTTGTGTCTCCGACAGTTCGTTTGGTTGCAGGGGACATTTTCAGTTTTTATGGCCAAAATGTGCTTTTCAGAGGCTGAAAAGCATGTTTTGGCCGAGTATGATAATTTTCATTAAAACTTGATTTCTATCACTTCGAATGATGCCAAATGAATAATTTGCTTTAATTGGACCATTTTACACTATGTCCATTGTAGATTTGTGTCTCTGACAGTTCGTTTGGTTGCAGGGGACATATTCAGTTTTTATGGCCAAAATGTGCTATTCAGGGGCTGAAAAGCATGTTTTGGCCGAGTATGATAATTTTCATTAAAACTTGATTTCTATCCATTCGAATGATGCCAAATGAATAACTTACTTGAATTGGACCATTTTACACTATGTCCATTGTAGATTTGTGTCTCCGACAGTTCGTTTGGTTGCAGGGGACATTTTCAGTTTTTATGGCCAAAATGTGCTTTTCAGAGGCTGAAAAGCATGTTTTGGCCGAGTATGATAATTTTCATTAAAACTTGATTTCTATCACTTCGAATGATGCCAAATGAATAATTTGCTTGAATTGGACCATTTTACACTATGTCCATTCTAGATTTGTGTCTCTGACAGTTCGTTTGGTTGCAGGGGACATATTCAGTTTTTAAGGCCAAAATGTGCTTTTCAGGGGCTGAAAAGCATGTTTTGGCCGAGTATGATAATTTTAATTAAAACTTGATTTCTATCCATTCGAATGATGCCAAATGAATAACTTACTTGAATTGGACCATTTTACACTATGTCCATTGTAGATTTGTGTCTCTGACAGTTCGTTTGGTTGCAGGGGACATATTCAGTTTTTATGGCCAAAATGTGCTTTTCAGGGGCTGAAAAGCATGTTTTGGCCGAGTATGATAATTTTCATTAAAACTTGATTTCTATCACTTCGAATGATGCCAAATGAATAACTTACTTGAATTGGACCATTTTACACTATGTCCATTGTAGATTTGTGTCTCCGACAGTTCGTTTGGTTGCAGGGGACATTTTCAGTTTTTATGGCCAAAATGTGCTTTTCAGAGGCTGAAAAGCATGTTTTGGCAGAGTATGATAATTTTCGTTAAAACTTAATTTCTATCACTTCGAATGATGCCAAATGAATAACTTACTTGAATTGGACCATTTTACACTATGTCCATTGTAGATTTGTGTCTCTGACAGTTCGTTTGGTTGCAGGGGACATATTAAGTTTTTATGGCCAAAATGTGCTTTTCAGGGGCTGAAAAGCATGTTTTGGCCGAGTATGATAATTTTCATTAAAACTTGATTTCTATCACTTCGAATGATGCCAAATGAATAACTTACTTGAATTGGACCATTTTACACTATGACAATTGTAGATTTGTGTCTCCGACAGTTCGTTTGGTTGCAGGGGACATTTTCAGTTTTTATGGCCAAAATGTGCTTTTCAGGGGCTGAAAAGTATGTTTTGGCCGAGTATGATGATTTTCATTAAAACTTAATTTCTATCACTTCGAATGATGCCAAATGAATAACTTACTTGAATTGGACCATTTTACACTATGTCCATTGTAGATTTGTGTCTCCGACAGTTCGTTTGGTTGCAGGGGACATTTTCAGTTTTTATGGCCAAAATGTGCTTTTCAGAGACTGAAAAGCATGTTTTGGCAGAGTATGATAATTTTCATTAAAACTTAATTTCTATCACTTCGAATGATGCCAAATGAATAACTTACTTGAAATGGACCATTTTACACTATGTCCATTGTAGATTTGTGTCTCTGACAGTTCGTTTGGTTGCAGGGGACATATTCAGTTTTTATGGCCAAAATGTGCTTTTCAGGGGCTGAAAAGCATGCTTTGGCCGAGTATGATAATTTTCATTAAAACTTGATTTCTATCACTTCGAATGATGCCAAATGAATAACTTACTTGAATTGGACCATTTTACACTATGTCCATTGTAGATTTGTGTCTCCGACAGTTCGTTTGGTTGCAGGGGACATTTTCAGTTTTTATGGCCAAAATGTGCTTTTCAGAGGCTGAAAAGCATGTTTTGGCAGAGTATGATAATTTTCATTAAAACTTGATTTCTATCACTTCGAATGATGCCAAATGAATAATTTGCTTGAATTGGACCATTTTACACTATGTCCATTCTAGATTTGTGTCTCTGACAGTTCGTTTGGTTGCAGGGGACATATTCAGTTTTTAAGGCCAAAATGTGCTTTTCAGGGGCTGAAAAGCATGTTTTGGCCGAGTATGATAATTTTCATTAAAACTTGATTTCTATCCATTCGAATGATGCCAAATGAATAACTTACTTGAATTGGACCATTTTACACTATGTCCATTGTAGATTTGTGTCTCTGACAGTTCATTTGGTTGCAGGGGACATATTCAGTTTTTATGGCCAAAATGTGCTTTTCAGGGGCTGAAAAGCACGTTTTGGCAGAATATGATAATTTTCATTAAAACTTTATTTCTATCCATTCGAATGATGCCAAATGAATAACTTACTTGAATTGGACCATTTTACACTATGTCCATTGTAGATTTGTGTCTCTGACAGTTCGTTTGGTTGCAGGGGACATATTCAGTTTTTATGGCCAAAATGTGCTTTTCAGGGGCTGAAAAGCATGTTTTGGCCGAGTATGATAATTTTCATTAAAACTTGATTTCTATCACTTCGAATGATGCCAAATGAATAACTTACTTGAATTGGACCATTTTACACTATGACAATTGTAGATTCGTGTCTCCGACAGTTCGTTTGGTTGCAGGGGACATTTTCAGTTTTTATGGCCAAAATGTGCTTTTCAGGGGCTGAAAAGCATGTTTTGGCCGAGTATGATGATTTTCATTAAAACTTAATTTCTATCACTTCGAATGATGCCAAATGAATAACTTACTTGAATTGGACCATTTTACACTATGTCCATTGTAGATTTGTGTCTCCGACAGTTCGTTTGGTTGCAGGGGACATTTTCAGTTTTTATGGCCAAAATGTGCTTTTCAGAGGCTGAAAAGCATGTTTTGGCAGAGTATGATAATTTTCATTAAAACTTAATTTCTATCACTTCGAATGATGCCAAATGAATAACTTACTTGAATTGGACCATTTTACACTATGTCCATTGTAGATTTGTGTCTCCGACAGTTCGTTTGGTTGCAGGGGACATTTTCAGTTTTTATGGCCAAAATGTGCTTTTCAGGGGCTGAAAAGCATGTTTTGGCCGAGTTTGATAATTTTCATTAAAACTTGATTTCTATCACTTCGATTGATGCCAAATGAATAACTTACTTGAATTGGACCATTTTACACTATGTCCATTGTAGATTTGTGTCTCCGACAGTTCGTTTGGTTGCAGGGGACATTTTCAGTTTTTATGGCCAAAATGTGCTTTTCAGAGGCTGAAAAGCATGTTTTGGCCGAGTATGATAATTTTCATTAAAACTTGATTTCTATCACTTCGAATGATGCCAAATGAATAATTTGCTTAAATTGGACCATTTTACACTATGTCCATTGTAGATTTGTGTCTCTGACAGTTCGTTTGGTTGCAGGGGACATATTCAGTTTTTATGGCCAAAATGTGCTTTTCAGGGGCTGAAAAGCATGTTTTGGCCGAGTATTATAATTTTCATTAAAACTTGATTTCTATCCATTCGAATGATGCCAAATGAATAACTTACTTGAATTGGACCATTTTACACTATGTCCATTGTAGATTTGTGTCTCTGACAGTTCGTTTGGTTGCAGGGGACATTTTCAGTTTTTATGGCCAAAATGTGCTTTTCAGAGGCTGAAAAGCATGTTTTGGCCGAGTATGATAATTTTCATTAAAACTTGATTTCTATCACTTCGAATGATGCCAAATGAATAATTTGCTTGAATTGGACCATTTTACACTATGTCCATTCTAGATTTGTGTCTCTGACAGTTCGTTTGGTTGCAGGGGACATATTCAGTTTTTAAGGCCAAAATGTGCTTTTCAGGGGCTGAAAAGCATGTTTTGGCCGAGTATGATAATTTTAATTAAAACTTGATTTCTATCCATTCGAATGATGCCAAATGAATAACTTACTTGAATTGGACCATTTTACACTATGTCCATTGTAGATTTGTGTCTCTGACAGTTCGTTTGGTTGCAGGGGACATATTCAGTTTTTATGGCCAAAATGTGCTTTTCAGGGGCTGAAAAGCATGTTTTGGCCGAGTATGATAATTTTCATTAAAACTTGATTTCTATCACTTCGAATGATGCCAAATAAATAACTTACTTGAATTGGACCATTTTACACCTATGTCCATTGTAGATTTGTGTCTCCGACAGTTCGTTTGGTTGCAGGGGACATTTTCAGTTTTTAAGGCCAAAATGTGCTTTTCAGGGGCTGAAAAGAAAGTTTTGGCCGAGTATGATAATTTTAATTAAAACTTGATTTCTATCCATTCGAATGATGCCAAATGAATAACTTACTTGAATTGGACCATTTTACACTATGTCCATTGTAGATTTGTGTCTCTGACAGTTCGTTTGGTTGCAGGGGACATATTCAGTTTTTATGGCCAAAATGTGCTTTTCAGGGGCTGAAAAGCATGTTTTGGCCGAGTATGATAATTTTCATTAAAACTTGATTTCTATCACTTCGAATGATGCCAAATGAATAACTTACTTGAATTGGACCATTTTACACCTATGTCCATTGTAGATTTGTGTCTCCGACAGTTCGTTTGGTTGCAGGGGACATTTTCAGTTTTATGGCCAAAATGTGCTTTTCAGAGGCTGAAAAGCATGTTTTGGCCGAGTATGATAATTTACATTAAAACTTAATTTCTATCACTTCGAATGATGCCAAATGAATAACTTACTTGAATTGTACCATTTTACACTATGTCCATTGTAGATTTGTGTCTCTGACAGTTCGTTTCGTTGCAGGGGACATATTCAGTTTTTATGGCCAAAATGTGCTTTTCAGGGGCTGAAAAGCATGTTTTGGCCGAGTTTGATAATTTTCATTAAAACTTGATTTCTATCACTTCGATTGATGCCAAATGAATAACTTACTTGAATTGGACCATTTTACACTATGTCCATTGTAGATTTGTGTCTCCGACAGTTCGTTTGGTTGCAGGGGACATTTTCAGTTTTTATGGCCAAAATGTGCTTTTCAGAGGCTGAAAAGCATGTTTTGGCCGAGTATGATAATTTTCATTAAAACTTGATTTCTATCACTTCGAATGATGCCAAATGAATAATTTACTTGAATTGGACCATTTTACACTATGTCCATTGTAGATTTGTGTCTCTGACAGTTCGTTTGGTTGCAGGGGACATATTCAGTTTTTATGGCCAAAATGTGCTTTTCAGAGGCTGAAAAGCATGTTTTGGCCGAGTATGATAATTTTCATTAAAACTTGATTTCTATCATTTCGAATGATGCCAAATGAATAACTTACTTGAATTGGACCATTTTACACTATGTCCATTGTAGATTTGTGTCTCCGACAGTTCGTTTGGTTGCAGGGGACATTTTCAGTTTTTATGGCCAAAATGTGCTTTTCAGAGGCTGAAAAGCATGTTTTGGCAGAGTATGATAATTTTCATTAAAACTTGATTTCTATCACTTCGAATGATGCCAAATGAATAATTTGCTTGAATTGGACCATTTTACACTATGTCCATTCTAGATTTGTGTCTCTGACAGTTCGTTTGGTTGCAGGGGACATATTCAGTTTTTAAGGCCAAAATGTGCTTTTCAGGGGCTGAAAAGCATGTTTTGGCCGAGTATGATAATTTTCATTAAAACTTGATTTCTATCCATTCGAATGATGCCAAATGAATAACTTACTTGAATTGGACCATTTTACACTATGTCCATTGTAGATTTGTGTCTCTGACAGTTCATTTGGTTGCAGGGGACATATTCAGTTTTTATGGCCAAAATGTGCTTTTCAGGGGCTGAAAAGCACGTTTTGGCAGAATATGATAATTTTCATTAAAACTTTATTTCTATCCATTCGAATGATGCCAAATGAATAACTTACTTGAATTGGACCATTTTACACTATGTCCATTGTAGATTTGTGTCTCTGACAGTTCGTTTGGTTGCAGGGGACATATTCAGTTTTTATGGCCAAAATGTGCTTTTCAGGGGCTGAAAAGCATGTTTTGGCCGAGTATGATAATTTTCATTAAAACTTGATTTCTATCACTTCGAATGATGCCAAATGAATAACTTACTTGAATTGGACCATTTTACACTATGACAATTGTAGATTTGTGTCTCCGACAGTTCGTTTGGTTGCAGGGGACATTTTCAGTTTTTATGGCCAAAATGTGCTTTTCAGGGGCTGAAAAGCATGTTTTGGCCGAGTATGATGATTTTCATTAAAACTTAATTTCTATCACTTCGAAAGATGCCAAATGAATAACTTACTTGAATTGGACCATTTTACACTATGTCCATTGTAGATTTGTGTCTCCGACAGTTCGTTTGGTTGCAGGGGACATTTTCAGTTTTTATGGCCAAAATGTGCTTTTCAGAGGCTGAAAAGCATGTTTTGGCAGAGTATGATAATTTTCATTAAAACTTAATTTCTATCACTTCGAATGATGCCAAATGAATAACTTACTTGAATTGGACCATTTTACACTATGTCCATTGTAGATTTGTGTCTCCGACAGTTCGTTTGGTTGCAGGGGACATTTTCAGTTTTTATGGCCAAAATGTGCTTTTCAGGGGCTGAAAAGCATGTTTTGGCCGAGTTTGATAATTTTTATTAAAACTTGATTTCTATCACTTCGATTGATGCCAAATGAATAACTTACTTGAATTGGACCATTTTACACTATGTCCATTGTAGATTTGTGTCTCCGACAGTTCGTTTGGTTGCAGGGGACATTTTCAGTTTTTATGGCCAAAATGTGCTTTTCAGAGGCTGAAAAGCATGTTTTGGCCGAGTATGATAATTTTCATTAAAACTTGATTTCTATCACTTCGAATGATGCCAAATGAATAATTTGCTTAAATTGGACCATTTTACACTATGTCCATTGTAGATTTGTGTCTCTGACAGTTCGTTTGGTTGCAGGGGACATATTCAGTTTTTATGGCCAAAATGTGCTTTTCAGGGGCTGAAAAGCATGTTTTGGCCGAGTATGATAATTTTCATTAAAACTTGATTTCTATCCATTCGAATGATGCCAAATGAATAACTTACTTGAATTGGACCATTTTACACTATGTCCATTGTAGATTTGTGTCTCCGACAGTTCGTTTGGTTGCAGGGGACATTTTCAGTTTTTATGGCCAAAATGTGCTTTTCAGAGGCTGAAAAGCATGTTTTGGCCGAGTATGATAATTTTCATTAAAACTTGATTTCTATCACTTCGAATGATGCCAAATGAATAATTTGCTTGAATTGGACCATTTTACACTATGTCCATTCTAGATTTGTGTCTCTGACAGTTCGTTTGGTTGCAGGGGACATATTCAGTTTTTAAGGCCAAAATGTGCTTTTCAGGGGCTGAAAAGCATGTTTTGGCCGAGTATGATAATTTTAATTAAAACTTGATTTCTATCCATTCGAATGATGCCAAATGAATAACTTACTTGAATTGGACCATTTTACACTATGTCCATTGTAGATTTGTGTCTCTGACAGTTCGTTTGGTTGCAGGGGACATATTCAGTTTTTATGGCCAAAATGTGCTTTTCAGGGGCTGAAAAGCATGTTTTGGCCGAGTATGATAATTTTCATTAAAACTTGATTTCTATCACTTCGAATGATGCCAAATAAATAACTTACTTGAATTGGACCATTTTACACCTATGTCCATTGTAGATTTGTGTCTCCGACAGTTCGTTTGGTTGCAGGGGACATTTTCAGTTTTTAAGGCCAAAATGTGCTTTTCAGGGGCTGAAAAGAAAGTTTTGGCCGAGTATGATAATTTTAATTAAAACTTGATTTCTATCCATTCGAATGATGCCAAATGAATAACTTACTTGAATTGGACCATTTTACACTATGTCCATTGTAGATTTGTGTCTCTGACAGTTCGTTTGGTTGCAGGGGACATATTCAGTTTTTATGGCCAAAATGTGCTTTTCAGGGGCTGAAAAGCATGTTTTGGCCGAGTATGATAATTTTCATTAAAACTTGATTTCTATCACTTCGAATGATGCCAAATGAATAACTTACTTGAATTGGACCATTTTACACTATGACAATTGTAGATTCGTGTCTCCGACAGTTCGTTTGGTTGCAGGGGACATTTTCAGTTTTTATGGCCAAAATGTGCTTTTCAGGGGCTGAAAAGCATGTTTTGGCCGAGTATGATGATTTTCATTAAAACTTAATTTCTATCACTTCGAATGATGCCAAATGAATAACTTACTTGAATTGGACCATTTTACACTATGTCCATTGTAGATTTGTGTCTCCGACAGTTCGTTTGGTTGCAGGGGACATTTTCAGTTTTTATGGCCAAAATGTGCTTTTCAGAGGCTGAAAAGCATGTTTTGGCAGAGTATGATAATTTTCATTAAAACTTAATTTCTATCACTTCGAATGATGCCAAATGAATAACTTACTTGAATTGGACCATTTTACACTATGTCCATTGTAGATTTGTGTCTCCGACAGTTCGTTTGGTTGCAGGGGACATTTTCAGTTTTTATGGCCAAAATGTGCTTTTCAGGGGCTGAAAAGCATGTTTTGGCCGAGTTTGATAATTTTCATTAAAACTTGATTTCTATCACTTCGATTGATGCCAAATAAATAACTTACTTGAATTGGACCATTTTACACTATGTCCATTGTAGATTTGTGTCTCCGACAGTTCGTTTGGTTGCAGGGGACATTTTCAGTTTTTATGGCCAAAATGTGCTTTTCAGAGGCTGAAAAGCATGTTTTGGCCGAGTATGATAATTTTCATTAAAACTTGATTTCTATCACTTCGAATGATGCCAAATGAATAATTTGCTTTAATTGGACCATTTTACACTATGTCCATTGTAGATTTGTGTCTCTGACAGTTCGTTTGGTTGCAGGGGACATATTCAGTTTTTATGGCCAAAATGTGCTATTCAGGGGCTGAAAAGCATGTTTTGGCCGAGTATGATAATTTTCATTAAAACTTGATTTCTATCCATTCGAATGATGCCAAATGAATAACTTACTTGAATTGGACCATTTTACACTATGTCCATTGTAGATTTGTGTCTCCGACAGTTCGTTTGGTTGCAGGGGACATTTTCAGTTTTTATGGCCAAAATGTGCTTTTCAGAGGCTGAAAAGCATGTTTTGGCCGAGTATGATAATTTTCATTAAAACTTGATTTCTATCACTTCGAATGATGCCAAATGAATAATTTGCTTGAATTGGACCATTTTACACTATGTCCATTCTAGATTTGTGTCTCTGACAGTTCGTTTGGTTGCAGGGGACATATTCAGTTTTTAAGGCCAAAATGTGCTTTTCAGGGGCTGAAAAGCATGTTTTGGCCGAGTATGATAATTTTAATTAAAACTTGATTTCTATCCATTCGAATGATGCCAAATGAATAACTTACTTGAATTGGACCATTTTACACTATGTCCATTGTAGATTTGTGTCTCTGACAGTTCGTTTGGTTGCAGGGGACATATTCAGTTTTTATGGCCAAAATGTGCTTTTCAGGGGCTGAAAAGCATGTTTTGGCCGAGTATGATAATTTTCATTAAAACTTGATTTCTATCACTTCGAATGATGCCAAATGAATAACTTACTTGAATTGGACCATTTTACACTATGTCCATTGTAGATTTGTGTCTCCGACAGTTCGTTTGGTTGCAGGGGACATTTTCAGTTTTTATGGCCAAAATGTGCTTTTCAGAGGCTGAAAAGCATGTTTTGGCAGAGTATGATAATTTTCGTTAAAACTTAATTTCTATCACTTCGAATGATGCCAAATGAATAACTTACTTGAATTGGACCATTTTACACTATGTCCATTGTAGATTTGTGTCTCTGACAGTTCGTTTGGTTGCAGGGGACATATTAAGTTTTTATGGCCAAAATGTGCTTTTCAGGGGCTGAAAAGCATGTTTTGGCCGAGTATGATAATTTTCATTAAAACTTGATTTCTATCACTTCGAATGATGCCAAATGAATAACTTACTTGAATTGGACCATTTTACACTATGACAATTGTAGATTTGTGTCTCCGACAGTTCGTTTGGTTGCAGGGGACATTTTCAGTTTTTATGGCCAAAATGTGCTTTTCAGGGGCTGAAAAGTATGTTTTGGCCGAGTATGATGATTTTCATTAAAACTTAATTTCTATCACTTCGAATGATGCCAAATGAATAACTTACTTGAATTGGACCATTTTACACTATGTCCATTGTAGATTTGTGTCTCCGACAGTTCGTTTGGTTGCAGGGGACATTTTCAGTTTTTATGGCCAAAATGTGCTTTTCAGAGACTGAAAAGCATGTTTTGGCAGAGTATGATAATTTTCATTAAAACTTAATTTCTATCACTTCGAATGATGCCAAATGAATAACTTACTTGAAATGGACCATTTTACACTATGTCCATTGTAGATTTGTGTCTCCGACAGTTTGTTTGGTTGCAGGGGACATTTTCAGTTTTTATGGCCAAAATGTGCTTTTCAGAGGCTGAAAAGCATGTTTTGGCCGAGTATGATAATTTTCATTAAAACTTGATTTCTATCACTTCGAATGATGCCAAATGAATAATTTACTTGAATTGGACCATTTTACACTATGTCCATTGTAGATTTGTGTCTCTGACAGTTCGTTTGGTTGCAGGGGACATATTCAGTTTTTATGGCCAAAATGTGCTTTTCAGGGGCTGAAAAGCATGCTTTGGCCGAGTATGATAATTTTCATTAAAACTTGATTTCTATCACTTCGAATGATGCCAAATGAATAACTTACTTGAATTGGACCATTTTACACTATGTCCATTGTAGATTTGTGTCTCCGACAGTTCGTTTGGTTGCAGGGGACATTTTCAGTTTTTATGGCCAAAATGTGCTTTTCAGAGGCTGAAAAGCATGTTTTGGCAGAGTATGATAATTTTCATTAAAACTTGATTTCTATCACTTCGAATGATGCCAAATGAATAATTTGCTTGAATTGGACCATTTTACACTATGTCCATTCTAGATTTGTGTCTCTGACAGTTCGTTTGGTTGCAGGGGACATATTCAGTTTTTAAGGCCAAAATGTGCTTTTCAGGGGCTGAAAAGCATGTTTTGGCCGAGTATGATAATTTTCATTAAAACTTGATTTCTATCCATTCGAATGATGCCAAATGAATAACTTACTTGAATTGGACCATTTTACACTATGTCCATTGTAGATTTGTGTCTCTGACAGTTCATTTGGTTGCAGGGGACATATTCAGTTTTTATGGCCAAAATGTGCTTTTCAGGGGCTGAAAAGCACGTTTTGGCAGAATATGATAATTTTCATTAAAACTTTATTTCTATCCATTCGAATGATGCCAAATGAATAACTTACTTGAATTGGACCATTTTACACTATGTCCATTGTAGATTTGTGTCTCTGACAGTTCGTTTGGTTGCAGGGGACATATTCAGTTTTTATGGCCAAAATGTGCTTTTCAGGGGCTGAAAAGCATGTTTTGGCCGAGTATGATAATTTTCATTAAAACTTGATTTCTATCACTTCGAATGATGCCAAATGAATAACTTACTTGAATTGGACCATTTTACACTATGACAATTGTAGATTCGTGTCTCCGACAGTTCGTTTGGTTGCAGGGGACATTTTCAGTTTTTATGGCCAAAATGTGCTTTTCAGGGGCTGAAAAGCATGTTTTGGCCGAGTATGATGATTTTCATTAAAACTTAATTTCTATCACTTCGAATGATGCCAAATGAATAACTTACTTGAAATGGACCATTTTACACTATGTCCATTGTAGATTTGTGTCTCCGACAGTTCGTTTGGTTGCAGGGGACATTTTCAGTTTTTATGGCCAAAATGTGCTTTTCAGAGGCTGAAAAGCATGTTTTGGCAGAGTATGATGATTTTCATTAAAACTTAATTTCTATCACTTCGAATGATGCCAAATGAATAACTTACTTGAATTGGACCATTTTACACTATGTCCATTGTAGATTTGTGTCTCCGACAGTTCGTTTGGTTGCAGGGGACATTTTCAGTTTTTATGGCCAAAATGTGCTTTTCAGGGGCTGAAAAGCATGTTTTGGCCGAGTTTGATAATTTTCATTAAAACTTGATTTCTATCACTTCGATTGATGCCAAATGAATAACTTACTTGAATTGGACCATTTTACACTATGTCCATTGTAGATTTGTGTCTCCGACAGTTCGTTTGGTTGCAGGGGACATTTTCAGTTTTTATGGCCAAAATGTGCTTTTCAGAGGCTGAAAAGCATGTTTTGGCCGAGTATGATAATTTTCATTAAAACTTGATTTCTATCACTTCGAATGATGCCAAATGAATAATTTGCTTAAATTGGACCATTTTACACTATGTCCATTGTAGATTTGTGTCTCTGACAGTTCGTTTGGTTGCAGGGGACATATTCAGTTTTTATGGCCAAAATGTGCTTTTCAGGGGCTGAAAAGCATGTTTTGGCCGAGTATTATAATTTTCATTAAAACTTGATTTCTATCCATTCGAATGATGCCAAATGAATAACTTACTTGAATTGGACCATTTTACACTATGTCCATTGTAGATTTGTGTCTCCGACAGTTCGTTTGGTTGCAGGGGACATTTTCAGTTTTTATGGCCAAAATGTGCTTTTCAGAGGCTGAAAAGCATGTTTTGGCCGAGTATGATAATTTTCATTAAAACTTGATTTCTATCACTTCGAATGATGCCAAATGAATAATTTGCTTGAATTGGACCATTTTACACTATGTCCATTCTAGATTTGTGTCTCTGACAGTTCGTTTGGTTGCAGGGGACATATTCAGTTTTTAAGGCCAAAATGTGCTTTTCAGGGGCTGAAAAGCATGTTTTGGCCGAGTATGATAATTTTAATTAAAACTTGATTTCTATCCATTCGAATGATGCCAAATGAATAACTTACTTGAATTGGACCATTTTACACTATGTCCATTGTAGATTTGTGTCTCTGACAGTTCGTTTGGTTGCAGGGGACATATTCAGTTTTTATGGCCAAAATGTGCTTTTCAGGGGCTGAAAAGCATGTTTTGGCCGAGTATGATAATTTTCATTAAAACTTGATTTCTATCACTTCGAATGATGCCAAATGAATAACTTACTTGAATTGGACCATTTTACACCTATGTCCATTGTAGATTTGTGTCTCCGACAGTTCGTTTGGTTGCAGGGGACATTTTCAGTTTTATGGCCAAAATGTGCTTTTCAGAGGCTGAAAAGCATGTTTTGGCCGAGTATGATAATTTACATTAAAACTTAATTTCTATCACTTCGAATGATGCCAAATGAATAACTTACTTGAATTGTACCATTTTACACTATGTCCATTGTAGATTTGTGTCTCTGACAGTTCGTTTCGTTGCAGGGGACATATTCAGTTTTTATGGCCAAAATGTGCTTTTCAGGGGCTGAAAAGAAAGTTTTGGCCGAGTATGATAATTTTAATTAAAACTTGATTTCTATCCATTCGAATGATGCCAAATGAATAACTTACTTGAATTGGACCATTTTACACTATGTCCATTGTAGATTTGTGTCTCTGACAGTTCGTTTGGTTGCAGGGGACATATTCAGTTTTTATGGCCAAAATGTGCTTTTCAGGGGCTGAAAAGCATGTTTTGGCCGAGTATGATAATTTTCATTAAAACTTGATTTCTATCACTTCGAATGATGCCAAATGAATAACTTACTTGAATTGGACCATTTTACACCTATGTCCATTGTAGATTTGTGTCTCCGACAGTTCGTTTGGTTGCAGGGGACATTTTCAGTTTTATGGCCAAAATGTGCTTTTCAGAGGCTGAAAAGCATGTTTTGGCCGAGTATGATAATTTACATTAAAACTTAATTTCTATCACTTCGAATGATGCCAAATGAATAACTTACTTGAATTGTA
The DNA here is from genome assembly GCF_051989625.1 of Stigmatopora argus. Taxonomy (NCBI): domain Eukaryota; kingdom Metazoa; phylum Chordata; class Actinopteri; order Syngnathiformes; family Syngnathidae; genus Stigmatopora; species Stigmatopora argus. The sequence goes on along the minus strand of NC_135405.1, from coordinate 192,807 downwards.
CCATTTTACACTATGTCCATTGTAGATTTGTGTCTCTGACAGTTCGTTTCGTTGCAGGGGACATATTCAGTTTTTATGGCCAAAATGTGCTTTTCAGGGGCTGAAAAGCATGTTTTGGCCGAGTTTGATAATTTTCATTAAAACTTGATTTCTATCACTTCGATTGATGCCAAATGAATAACTTACTTGAATTGGACCATTTTACACTATGTCCATTGTAGATTTGTGTCTCCGACAGTTCGTTTGGTTGCAGGGGACATTTTCAGTTTTTATGGCCAAAATGTGCTTTTCAGAGGCTGAAAAGCATGTTTTGGCCGAGTATGATAATTTTCATTAAAACTTGATTTCTATCACTTCGAATGATGCCAAATGAATAATTTACTTGAATTGGACCATTTTACACTATGTCCATTGTAGATTTGTGTCTCTGACAGTTCGTTTGGTTGCAGGGGACATATTCAGTTTTTATGGCCAAAATGTGCTTTTCAGAGGCTGAAAAGCATGTTTTGGCCGAGTATGATAATTTTCATTAAAACTTGATTTCTATCATTTCGAATGATGCCAAATGAATAACTTACTTGAATTGGACCATTTTACACTATGTCCATTGTAGATTTGTGTCTCCGACAGTTCGTTTGGTTGCAGGGGACATTTTCAGTTTTTATGGCCAAAATGTGCTTTTCAGAGGCTGAAAAGCATGTTTTGGCAGAGTATGATAATTTTCATTAAAACTTGATTTCTATCACTTCGAATGATGCCAAATGAATAATTTGCTTGAATTGGACCATTTTACACTATGTCCATTCTAGATTTGTGTCTCTGACAGTTCGTTTGGTTGCAGGGGACATATTCAGTTTTTAAGGCCAAAATGTGCTTTTCAGGGGCTGAAAAGCATGTTTTGGCCGAGTATGATAATTTTCATTAAAACTTGATTTCTATCCATTCGAATGATGCCAAATGAATAACTTACTTGAATTGGACCATTTTACACTATGTCCATTGTAGATTTGTGTCTCTGACAGTTCATTTGGTTGCAGGGGACATATTCAGTTTTTATGGCCAAAATGTGCTTTTCAGGGGCTGAAAAGCACGTTTTGGCAGAATATGATAATTTTCATTAAAACTTTATTTCTATCCATTCGAATGATGCCAAATGAATAACTTACTTGAATTGGACCATTTTACACTATGTCCATTGTAGATTTGTGTCTCTGACAGTTCGTTTGGTTGCAGGGGACATATTCAGTTTTTATGGCCAAAATGTGCTTTTCAGGGGCTGAAAAGCATGTTTTGGCCGAGTATGATAATTTTCATTAAAACTTGATTTCTATCACTTCGAATGATGCCAAATGAATAACTTACTTGAATTGGACCATTTTACACTATGACAATTGTAGATTTGTGTCTCCGACAGTTCGTTTGGTTGCAGGGGACATTTTCAGTTTTTATGGCCAAAATGTGCTTTTCAGGGGCTGAAAAGCATGTTTTGGCCGAGTATGATGATTTTCATTAAAACTTAATTTCTATCACTTCGAAAGATGCCAAATGAATAACTTACTTGAATTGGACCATTTTACACTATGTCCATTGTAGATTTGTGTCTCCGACAGTTCGTTTGGTTGCAGGGGACATTTTCAGTTTTTATGGCCAAAATGTGCTTTTCAGAGGCTGAAAAGCATGTTTTGGCAGAGTATGATAATTTTCATTAAAACTTAATTTCTATCACTTCGAATGATGCCAAATGAATAACTTACTTGAATTGGACCATTTTACACTATGTCCATTGTAGATTTGTGTCTCCGACAGTTCGTTTGGTTGCAGGGGACATTTTCAGTTTTTATGGCCAAAATGTGCTTTTCAGGGGCTGAAAAGCATGTTTTGGCCGAGTTTGATAATTTTCATTAAAACTTGATTTCTATCACTTCGATTGATGCCAAATGAATAACTTACTTGAATTGGACCATTTTACACTATGTCCATTGTAGATTTGTGTCTCCGACAGTTCGTTTGGTTGCAGGGGACATTTTCAGTTTTTATGGCCAAAATGTGCTTTTCAGAGGCTGAAAAGCATGTTTTGGCCGAGTATGATAATTTTCATTAAAACTTGATTTCTATCACTTCGAATGATGCCAAATGAATAATTTGCTTAAATTGGACCATTTTACACTATGTCCATTGTAGATTTGTGTCTCTGACAGTTCGTTTGGTTGCAGGGGACATATTCAGTTTTTATGGCCAAAATGTGCTTTTCAGGGGCTGAAAAGCATGTTTTGGCCGAGTATGATAATTTTCATTAAAACTTGATTTCTATCCATTCGAATGATGCCAAATGAATAACTTACTTGAATTGGACCATTTTACACTATGTCCATTGTAGATTTGTGTCTCCGACAGTTCGTTTGGTTGCAGGGGACATTTTCAGTTTTTATGGCCAAAATGTGCTTTTCAGAGGCTGAAAAGCATGTTTTGGCCGAGTATGATAATTTTCATTAAAACTTGATTTCTATCACTTCGAATGATGCCAAATGAATAATTTGCTTGAATTGGACCATTTTACACTATGTCCATTCTAGATTTGTGTCTCTGACAGTTCGTTTGGTTGCAGGGGACATATTCAGTTTTTAAGGCCAAAATGTGCTTTTCAGGGGCTGAAAAGCATGTTTTGGCCGAGTATGATAATTTTAATTAAAACTTGATTTCTATCCATTCGAATGATGCCAAATGAATAACTTACTTGAATTGGACCATTTTACACTATGTCCATTGTAGATTTGTGTCTCTGACAGTTCGTTTGGTTGCAGGGGACATATTCAGTTTTTATGGCCAAAATGTGCTTTTCAGGGGCTGAAAAGCATGTTTTGGCCGAGTATGATAATTTTCATTAAAACTTGATTTCTATCACTTCGAATGATGCCAAATAAATAACTTACTTGAATTGGACCATTTTACACCTATGTCCATTGTAGATTTGTGTCTCCGAAAGTTCGTTTGGTTGCAGGGGACATTTTCAGTTTTTAAGGCCAAAATGTGCTTTTCAGGGGCTGAAAAGAAAGTTTTGGCCGAGTATGATAATTTTAATTAAAACTTGATTTCTATCCATTCGAATGATGCCAAATGAATAACTTACTTGAATTGGACCATTTTACACTATGTCCATTGTAGATTTGTGTCTCTGACAGTTCGTTTGGTTGCAGGGGACATATTCAGTTTTTATGGCCAAAATGTGCTTTTCAGGGGCTGAAAAGCATGTTTTGGCCGAGTATGATAATTTTCATTAAAACTTGATTTCTATCACTTCGAATGATGCCAAATGAATAACTTACTTGAATTGGACCATTTTACACCTATGTCCATTGTAGATTTGTGTCTCCGACAGTTCGTTTGGTTGCAGGGGACATTTTCAGTTTTATGGCCAAAATGTGCTTTTCAGAGGCTGAAAAGCATGTTTTGGCCGAGTATGATAATTTACATTAAAACTTAATTTCTATCACTTCGAATGATGCCAAATGAATAACTTACTTGAATTGTACCATTTTACACTATGTCCATTGTAGATTTGTGTCTCTGAAAGTTCGTTTCGTTGCAGGGGACATATTCAGTTTTTATGGCCAAAATGTGCTTTTCAGGGGCTGAAAAGCATGTTTTGGCCGAGTTTGATAATTTTCATTAAAACTTGATTTCTATCACTTCGATTGATGCCAAATGAATAACTTACTTGAATTGGACCATTTTACACTATGTCCATTGTAGATTTGTGTCTCCGACAGTTCGTTTGGTTGCAGGGGACATTTTCAGTTTTTATGGCCAAAATGTGCTTTTCAGAGGCTGAAAAGCATGTTTTGGCCGAGTATGATAATTTTCATTAAAACTTGATTTCTATCACTTCGAATGATGCCAAATGAATAATTTACTTGAATTGGACCATTTTACACTATGTCCATTGTAGATTTGTGTCTCTGACAGTTCGTTTGGTTGCAGGGGACATATTCAGTTTTTATGGCCAAAATGTGCTTTTCAGGGGCTGAAAAGCACGTTTTGGCAGAGTATGATAATTTTCATTAAAACTTGATTTCTATCCATTCGAATGATGCCAAATAAATAACTTACTTGAATTGGACCATTTTACACTGTGTCCATTGTAGATTTGTGTCTCCGACAGTTGGTTTGGTTGCAGGGGACATTTTCAGTTTTTATGGCCAAAATGTGCTTTTCAGAGGCTGAAAAGCATGTTTTGGCCGAGTATGATAATTTTCATTAAAACTTGATTTCTATCACTTCGAATGATGCCAAATGAATAATTTGCTTGAATTGGACCATTTTACACTATGTCCATTGTAGATTTGTGTCTCTGACAGTTCGTTTGTTTGCAGGGGACATATTCAGTTTTTAAGGCCAAAATGTGCTTTTCAGGGGCTGAAAAGCATGTTTTGGCCGAGTATGATAATTTTCATTAAAACTTGATTTCTATCCATTCGAATGATGCCAAATGAATAACTTACTTGAATTGGACCATTTTACACTATGTCCATTGTAGATTTGTGTCTCCGACAGTTCGTTTGGTTGCAGGGGACATATTCAGTTTTTATGGCCAAAATGTGCTTTTCAGGGGCTGAAAAGCACGTTTTGGCAGAGTATGATAATTTTCATTAAAACTTGATTTCTATCCATTCGAATGATGCCAAATAAATAACTTACTTGAATTGGACCATTTTACACTATGTCCATTGTAGATTTGTGTCTCTGACAGTTCGTTTGGTTGCAGGGGACATATTCAGTTTTTATGGCCAAAATGTGCTTTTCAGGGGCTGAAAAGCATGTTTTGGCCGAGTATGATAATTTTCATTAAAACTTGATTTCTATCACTTCGAATGATGCCAAATGAATAACTTACTTGAATTGGACCATTTTACACTATGTCCATTGTAGATTTGTGTCTCCGACAGTTCGTTTGGTTGCAGGGGACATTTTCAGTTTTTATGGCCAAAATGTGCTTTTCAGAGGCTGAAAAGCATGTTTTGGCAGAGTATGATAATTTTCATTAAAACTTGATTTCTATCACTTTGAATGATGCCAAATGAATAATTTGCTTGAATTGGACCATTTTACACTATGTCCATTCTAGATTTGTGTCTCTGACAGTTCGTTTGGTTGCAGGGGACATATTCAGTTTTTAAGGCCAAAATGTGCTTTTCAGGGGCTGAAAAGCATGTTTTGGCCGAGTATGATAATTTTCATTAAAACTTGATTTCTATCCATTCGAATGATGCCAAATGAATAACTTACTTGAATTGGACCATTTTACACTATGTCCATTGTAGATTTGTGTCTGACAGTTCATTTGGTTGCAGGGGACATATTCAGTTTTTATGGCCAAAATGTGCTTTTCAGGGGCTGAAAAGCACGTTTTGGCAGAATATGATAATTTTCATTAAAACTTTATTTCTATCCATTCGAATGATGCCAAATGAATAACTTACTTGAATTGGACCATTTTACACTATGTCCATTGTAGATTTGTGTCTCTGACAGTTCGTTTGGTTGCAGGGGACATATTCAGTTTTTATGGCCAAAATGTGCTTTTCAGGGGCTGAAAAGCATGTTTTGGCCGAGTATGATAATTTTCATTAAAACTTGATTTCTATCACTTCGAATGATGCCAAATGAATAACTTACTTGAATTGGACCATTTTACACTATGACAATTGTAGATTCGTGTCTCCGACAGTTCGTTTGGTTGCAGGGGACATTTTCAGTTTTTATGGCCAAAATGTGCTTTTCAGGGGCTGAAAAGCATGTTTTGGCCGAGTATGATGATTTTCATTAAAACTTAATTTCTATCACTTCGAATGATGCCAAATGAATAACTTACTTGAATTGGACCATTTTACACTATGTCCATTGTAGATTTGTGTCTCCGACAGTTCGTTTGGTTGCAGGGGACATTTTCAGTTTTTATGGCCAAAATGTGCTTTTCAGAGGCTGAAAAGCATGTTTTGGCAGAGTATGATAATTTTCATTAAAACTTAATTTCTATCACTTCGAATGATGCCAAATGAATAACTTACTTGAATTGGACCATTTTACACTATGTCCATTGTAGATTTGTGTCTCCGACAGTTCGTTTGGTTGCAGGGGACATTTTCAGTTTTTATGGCCAAAATGTGCTTTTCAGGGGCTGAAAAGCATGTTTTGGCCGAGTTTGATAATTTTCATTAAAACTTGATTTCTATCACTTCGATTGATGCCAAATGAATAACTTACTTGAATTGGACCATTTTACACTATGTCCATTGTAGATTTGTGTCTCCGACAGTTCGTTTGGTTGCAGGGGACATTTTCAGTTTTTATGGCCAAAATGTGCTTTTCAGAGGCTGAAAAGCATGTTTTGGCCGAGTATGATAATTTTCATTAAAACTTGATTTCTATCACTTCGAATGATGCCAAATGAATAATTTGCTTAAATTGGACCATTTTACACTATGTCCATTGTAGATTTGTGTCTCTGACAGTTCGTTTGGTTGCAGGGGACATATTCAGTTTTTATGGCCAAAATGTGCTTTTCAGGGGCTGAAAAGCATGTTTTGGCCGAGTATGATAATTTTCATTAAAACTTGATTTCTATCCATTCGAATGATGCCAAATGAATAACTTACTTGAATTGGACCATTTTACACTATGTCCATTGTAGATTTGTGTCTCCGACAGTTCGTTTGGTTGCAGGGGACATTTTCAGTTTTTATGGCCAAAATGTGCTTTTCAGGGGCTGAAAAGCATGTTTTGGCCGAGTATGATAATTTTAATTAAAACTTGATTTCTATCCATTCGAATGATGCCAAATGAATAACTTACTTGAATTGGACCATTTTACACTATGTCCATTGTAGATTTGTGTCTCTGACAGTTCGTTTGGTTGCAGGGGACATATTCAGTTTTTATGGCCAAAATGTGCTTTTCAGGGGCTGAAAAGCATGTTTTGGCCGAGTATGATAATTTTCATTAAAACTTGATTTCTATCACTTCGAATGATGCCAAATAAATAACTTACTTGAATTGGACCATTTTACACCTATGTCCATTGTAGATTTGTGTCTCCGACAGTTCGTTTGGTTGCAGGGGACATTTTCAGTTTTTAAGGCCAAAATGTGCTTTTCAGGGGCTGAAAAGAAAGTTTTGGCCGAGTATGATAATTTTAATTAAAACTTGATTTCTATCCATTCGAATGATGCCAAATGAATAACTTACTTGAATTGGACCATTTTACACTATGTCCATTGTAGATTTGTGTCTCTGACAGTTCGTTTGGTTGCAGGGGACATATTCAGTTTTTATGGCCAAAATGTGCTTTTCAGGGGCTGAAAAGCATGTTTTGGCCGAGTATGATAATTTTCATTAAAACTTGATTTCTATCACTTCGAATGATGCCAAATGAATAACTTACTTGAATTGGACCATTTTACACCTATGTCCATTGTAGATTTGTGTCTCCGACTATTCGTTTGGTTGCAGGGGACATTTTCAGTTTTATGGCCAAAATGTGCTTTTCAGAGGCTGAAAAGCATGTTTTGGCCGAGTATGATAATTTACATTAAAACTTAATTTCTATCACTTCGAATGATGCCAAATGAATAACTTACTTGAATTGTACCATTTTACACTATGTCCATTGTAGATTTGTGTCTCTGACAGTTCGTTTCGTTGCAGGGGACATATTCAGTTTTTATGGCCAAAATGTGCTTTTCAGGGGCTGAAAAGCATGTTTTGGCCGAGTTTGATAATTTTCATTAAAACTTGATTTCTATCACTTCGATTGATGCCAAATGAATAACTTACTTGAATTGGACCATTTTACACTATGTCCATTGTAGATTTGTGTCTCCGACAGTTCGTTTGGTTGCAGGGGACATTTTCAGTTTTTATGGCCAAAATGTGCTTTTCAGAGGCTGAAAAGCATGTTTTGGCCGAGTATGATAATTTTCATTAAAACTTGATTTCTATCACTTCGAATGATGCCAAATGAATAATTTACTTGAATTGGACCATTTTACACTATGTCCATTGTAGATTTGTGTCTCTGACAGTTCGTTTGGTTGCAGGGGACATATTCAGTTTTTATGGCCAAAATGTGCTTTTCAGAGGCTGAAAAGCATGTTTTGGCCGAGTATGATAATTTTCATTAAAACTTGATTTCTATCATTTCGAATGATGCCAAATGAATAACTTACTTGAATTGGACCATTTTACACTATGTCCATTGTAGATTTGTGTCTCCGACAGTTCGTTTGGTTGCAGGGGACATTTTCAGTTTTTATGGCCAAAATGTGCTTTTCAGAGGCTGAAAAGCATGTTTTGGCAGAGTATTATAATTTTCATTAAAACTTGATTTCTATCACTTCGAATGATGCCAAATGAATAATTTGCTTGAATTGGACCATTTTACACTATGTCCATTCTAGATTTGTGTCTCTGACAGTTCGTTTGGTTGCAGGGGACATATTCAGTTTTTAAGGCCAAAATGTGCTTTTCAGGGGCTGAAAAGCATGTTTTGGCCGAGTATGATAATTTTCATTAAAACTTGATTTCTATCCATTCGAATGATGCCAAATGAATAACTTACTTGAATTGGACCATTTTACACTATGTCCATTGTAGATTTGTGTCTCTGACAGTTCATTTGGTTGCAGGGGACATATTCAGTTTTTATGGCCAAAATGTGCTTTTCAGGGGCTGAAAAGCACGTTTTGGCAGAATATGATAATTTTCATTAAAACTTTATTTCTATCCATTCGAATGATGCCAAATGAATAACTTACTTGAATTGGACCATTTTACACTATGACAATTGTAGATTTGTGTCTCCGACAGTTCGTTTGGTTGCAGGGGACATTTTCAGTTTTTATGGCCAAAATGTGCTTTTCAGGGGCTGAAAAGCATGTTTTGGCCGAGTATGATGATTTTCATTAAAACTTAATTTCTATCACTTCGAATGATGCCAAATGAATAACTTACTTGAATTGGACCATTTTACACTATGTCCATTGTAGATTTGTGTCTCCGACAGTTCGTTTGGTTGCAGGGGACATTTTCAGTTTTTATGGCCAAAATGTGCTTTTCAGAGGCTGAAAAGCATGTTTTGGCAGAGTATGATAATTTTCATTAAAACTTAATTTCTATCACTTCGAATGATGCCAAATGAATATCTTACTTGAATTGGACCATTTTACACTATGTCCATTGTAGATTTGTGTCTCCGACAGTTCGTTTGGTTGCAGGGGACATTTTCAGTTTTTATGGCCAAAATGTGCTTTTCAGGGGCTGAAAAGCATGTTTTGGCCGAGTTTGATAATTTTCATTAAAACTTGATTTCTATCACTTCGATTGATGCCAAATGAATAACTTACTTGAATTGGACCATTTTACACTATGTCCATTGTAGATTTGTGTCTCCGACAGTTCGTTTGGTTGCAGGGGACATTTTCAGTTTTTATGGCCAAAATGTGCTTTTCAGACGCTGAAATGCATGTTTTGGCCGAGTATGATAATTTTCATTAAAACTTGATTTCTATCACTTCGAATGATGCCAAATGAATAATTTGCTTGAATTGGACCATTTTACACTATGTCCATTCTAGATTTGTGTCTCTGACAGTTCGTTTGGTTGCAGGGGACATATTCAGTTTTTAAGGCCAAAATGTGCTTTTCAGGGGCTGAAAAGCATGTTTTGGCCGAGTATGATAATTTTAATTAAAACTTGATTTCTATCCATTCGAATGATGCCAAATGAATAACTTACTTGAATTGGACCATTTTACACTATGTCCATTGTAGATTTGTGTCTCTGACAGTTCGTTTGGTTGCAGGGGACATATTCAGTTTTTATGGCCAAAATGTGCTTTTCAGGGGCTGAAAAGCATGTTTTGGCCGAGTATGATAATTTTCATTAAAACTTGATTTCTATCACTTCGAATGATGCCAAATAAATAACTTACTTGAATTGGACCATTTTACACCTATGTCCATTGTAGATTTGTGTCTCCGACAGTTCGTTTGGTTGCAGGGGACATTTTCAGTTTTTAAGGCCAAAATGTGCTTTTCAGGGGCTGAAAAGAAAGTTTTGGCCGAGTATGATAATTTTAATTAAAACTTGATTTCTATCCATTCGAATGATGCCAAATGAATAACTTACTTGAATTGGACCATTTTACACTATGTCCATTGTAGATTTGTGTCTCTGACAGTTCGTTTGGTTGCAGGGGACATATTCAGTTTTTATGGCCAAAATGTGCTTTTCAGGGGCTGAAAAGCATGTTTTGGCCGAGTATGATAATTTTCATTAAAACTTGATTTCTATCACTTCGAATGATGCCAAATGAATAACTTACTTGAATTGGACCATTTTACACTATGTCCATTGTAGATTTGTGTCTCCGACAGTTCGTTTGGTTGCAGGGGACATTTTCAGTTTTATGGCCAAAATGTGCTTTTCAGAGGCTGAAAAGCATGTTTTGGCCGAGTATGATAATTTACATTAAAACTTAATTTCTATCACTTCGAATGATGCCAAATGAATAACTTACTTGAATTGTACCATTTTACACTATGTCCATTGTAGATTTGTGTCTCTGAAAGTTCGTTTCGTTGCAGGGGACATATTCAGTTTTTATGGCCAAAATGTGCTTTTCAGGGGCTGAAAAGCATGTTTTGGCCGAGTTTGATAATTTTCATTAAAACTTGATTTCTATCACTTCGATTGATGCCAAATGAATAACTTACTTGAATTGGACCATTTTACACTATGTCCATTGTAGATTTGTGTCTCCGACAGTTCGTTTGGTTGCAGGGGACATTTTCAGTTTTTATGGCCAAAATGTGCTTTTCAGAGGCTGAAAAGCATGTTTTGGCCGAGTATGATAATTTTCATTAAAACTTGATTTCTATCACTTCGAATGATGCCAAATGAATAATTTACTTGAATTGGACCATTTTACACTATGTCCATTGTAGATTTGTGTCTCTGACAGTTCGTTTGGTTGCAGGGGACATATTCAGTTTTTATGGCCAAAATGTGCTTTTCAGGGGCTGAAAAGCACGTTTTGGCAGAGAATGATAATTTTCATTAAAACTTGATTTCTATCCATTCGAATGATGCCAAATAAATAACTTACTTGAATTGGACCATTTTACACTGTGTCCATTGTAGATTTGTGTCTCCGACAGTTCGTTTGGTTGCAGGGGACATTTTCAGTTTTTATGGCCAAAATGTGCTTTTCAGAGGCTGAAAAGCATGTTTTGGCCGAGTATGATAATTTTCATTAAAACTTGATTTCTATCACTTCGAATGATGCCAAATGAATAATTTGCTTGAATTGGACCATTTTACACTATGTCCATTGTAGATTTGTGTCTCTGACAGTTCGTTTGTTTGCAGGGGACATATTCAGTTTTTAAGGCCAAAATGTGCTTTTCAGGGGCTGAAAAGCATGTTTTGGCCGAGTATGATAATTTTCATTAAAACTTGATTTCTATCACTTCGAATGATGCCAAATGAATAATTTGCTTGAATTGGACCATTTTACACTATGTCCATTCTAGATTTGTGTCTCTGACAGTTCGTTTGGTTGCAGGGGACATATTCAGTTTTTAAGGCCAAAATGTGCTTTTCAGGGGCTGAAAAGCATGTTTTGGCCGAGTATGATAATTTTAATTAAAACTTGATTTCTATCCATTCGAATGATGCCAAATGAATAACTTACTTGAATTGGACCATTTTACACTATGTCCATTGTAGATTTGTGTCTCTGACAGTTCGTTTGGTTGCAGGGGACATATTCAGTTTTTATGGCCAAAATGTGCTTTTCAGGGGCTGAAAAGCATGTTTTGGCCGAGTATGATAATTTTCATTAAAACTTGATTTCTATCACTTCGAATGATGCCAAATAAATAACTTACTTGAATTGGACCATTTTACACCTATGTCCATTGTAGATTTGTGTCTCCGACAGTTCGTTTGGTTGCAGGGGACATTTTCAGTTTTTAAGGCCAAAATGTGCTTTTCAGGGGCTGAAAAGAAAGTTTTGGCCGAGTATGATAATTTTAATTAAAACTTGATTTCTATCCATTCGAATGATGCCAAATGAATAACTTACTTGAATTGGACCATTTTACACTATGTCCATTGTAGATTTGTGTCTCTGACAGTTCGTTTGGTTGCAGGGGACATATTCAGTTTTTATGGCCAAAATGTGCTTTTCAGGGGCTGAAAAGCATGTTTTGGCCGAGTATGATAATTTTCATTAAAACTTGATTTCTATCACTTCGAATGATGCCAAATGAATAACTTACTTGAATTGGACCATTTTACACTATGTCCATTGTAGATTTGTGTCTCCGACAGTTCGTTTGGTTGCAGGGGACATTTTCAGTTTTATGGCCAAAATGTGCTTTTCAGAGGCTGAAAAGCATGTTTTGGCCGAGTATGATAATTTACATTAAAACTTAATTTCTATCACTTCGAATGATGCCAAATGAATAACTTACTTGAATTGTACCATTTTACACTATGTCCATTGTAGATTTGTGTCTCTGAAAGTTCGTTTCGTTGCAGGGGACATATTCAGTTTTTATGGCCAAAATGTGCTTTTCAGGGGCTGAAAAGCATGTTTTGGCCGAGTTTGATAATTTTCATTAAAACTTGATTTCTATCACTTCGATTGATGCCAAATGAATAACTTACTTGAATTGGACCATTTTACACTATGTCCATTGTAGATTTGTGTCTCCGACAGTTCGTTTGGTTGCAGGGGACATTTTCAGTTTTTATGGCCAAAATGTGCTTTTCAGAGGCTGAAAAGCATGTTTTGGCCGAGTATGATAATTTTCATTAAAACTTGATTTCTATCACTTCGAATGATGCCAAATGAATAATTTACTTGAATTGGACCATTTTACACTATGTCCATTGTAGATTTGTGTCTCTGACAGTTCGTTTGGTTGCAGGGGACATATTCAGTTTTTATGGCCAAAATGTGCTTTTCAGGGGCTGAAAAGCACGTTTTGGCAGATAATGATAATTTTCATTAAAACTTGATTTCTATCCATTCGAATGATGCCAAATAAATAACTTACTTGAATTGGACCATTTTACACTGTGTCCATTGTAGATTTGTGTCTCCGACAGTTCGTTTGGTTGCAGGGGACATTTTCAGTTTTTATGGCCAAAATGTGCTTTTCAGAGGCTGAAAAGCATGTTTTGGCCGAGTATGATAATTTTCATTAAAACTTGATTTCTATCACTTCGAATGATGCCAAATGAATAATTTGCTTGAATTGGACCATTTTACACTATGTCCATTGTAGATTTGTGTCTCTGACAGTTCGTTTGTTTGCAGGGGACATATTCAGTTTTTAAGGCCAAAATGTGCTTTTCAGGGGCTGAAAAGCATGTTTTGGCCGAGTATGATAATTTTCATTAAAACTTTATTTCTATCCATTCGAATGATGCCAAATGAATAACTTACTTGAATTGGACCATTTTACACTATGTCCATTGTAGATTTGTGTCTCTGACAGTTCGTTTGGTTGCAGGGGACATATTCAGTTTTTATGGCCAAAATGTGCTTTTCAGGGGCTGAAAAGCTTGTTTTGGCCGAGTATGATAATTTTCATTAAAACTTGATTTCTATCACTTCGAATGATGCCAAATGAATAACTTACTTGAATTGGACCATTTTACACTATGACAATTGTAGATTTGTGTCTCCGACAGTTCGTTTGGTTGCAGGGGACATTTTCAGTTTTTATGGCCAAAATGTGCTTTTCAGGGGCTGAAAAGCATGTTTTGGCCGAGTATGATGATTTTCATTAAAACTTAATTTCTATCACTTCGAATGATGCCAAATGAATAACTTACTTGAATTGGACCATTTTACACTATGTCCATTGTAGATTTGTGTCTCCGACAGTTCGTTTGGTTGCAGGGGACATTTTCAGTTTTTATGGCCAAAATGTGCTTTTCAGAGGCTGAAAAGCATGTTTTGGCAGAGTATGATAATTTTCATTAAAACTTAATTTCTATCACTTCGAATGATGCCAAATGAATAACTTACTTGAATTGGACCATTTTACACTATGTCCATTGTAGATTTGTGTCTCCGACAGTTCGTTTGGTTGCAGGGGACATTTTCAGTTTTTATGGCCAAAATGTGCTTTTCAGGGGCTGAAAAGCATGTTTTGGCCGAGTTTGATAATTTTCATTAAAACTTGATTTCTATCACTTCGATTGATGCCAAATGAATAACTTACTTGAATTGGACCATTTTACACTATGTCCATTGTAGATTTGTGTCTCCGACAGTTCGTTTGGTTGCAGGGGACATTTTCAGTTTTTATGGCCAAAATGTGCTTTTCAGACGCTGAAATGCATGTTTTGGCCGAGTATGATAATTTTCATTAAAACTTGATTTCTATCACTTCGAATGATGCCAAATGAATAATTTGCTTGAATTGGACCATTTTACACTATGTCCATTCTAGATTTGTGTCTCTGACAGTTCGTTTGGTTGCAGGGGACATATTCAGTTTTTAAGGCCAAAATGTGCTTTTCAGGGGCTGAAAAGCATGTTTTGGCCGAGTATGATAATTTTAATTAAAACTTGATTTCTATCCATTCGAATGATGCCAAATGAATAACTTACTTGAATTGGACCATTTTACACTATGTCCATTGTAGATTTGTGTCTCTGACAGTTCGTTTGGTTGCAGGGGACATATTCAGTTTTTATGGCCAAAATGTGCTTTTCAGGGGCTGAAAAGCATGTTTTGGCCGAGTATGATAATTTTCATTAAAACTTGATTTCTATCACTTCGAATGATGCCAAATAAATAACTTACTTGAATTGGACCATTTTACACCTATGTCCATTGTAGATTTGTGTCTCCGACAGTTCGTTTGGTTGCAGGGGACATTTTCAGTTTTTAAGGCCAAAATGTGCTTTTCAGGGGCTGAAAAGAAAGTTTTGGCCGAGTATGATAATTTTAATTAAAACTTGATTTCTATCCATTCGAATGATGCCAAATGAATAACTTACTTGAATTGGACCATTTTACACTATGTCCATTGTAGATTTGTGTCTCTGACAGTTCGTTTGGTTGCAGGGGACATATTCAGTTTTTATGGCCAAAATGTGCTTTTCAGGGGCTGAAAAGCATGTTTTGGCCGAGTATGATAATTTTCATTAAAACTTGATTTCTATCACTTCGAATGATGCCAAATGAATAACTTACTTGAATTGGACCATTTTACACTATGTCCATTGTAGATTTGTGTCTCCGACAGTTCGTTTGGTTGCAGGGGACATTTTCAGTTTTATGGCCAAAATGTGCTTTTCAGAGGCTGAAAAGCATGTTTTGGCCGAGTATGATAATTTACATTAAAACTTAATTTCTATCACTTCGAATGATGCCAAATGAATAACTTACTTGAATTGTACCATTTTACACTATGTCCATTGTAGATTTGTGTCTCTGAAAGTTCGTTTCGTTGCAGGGGACATATTCAGTTTTTATGGCCAAAATGTGCTTTTCAGGGGCTGAAAAGCATGTTTTGGCCGAGTTTGATAATTTTCATTAAAACTTGATTTCTATCACTTCGATTGATGCCAAATGAATAACTTACTTGAATTGGACCATTTTACACTATGTCCATTGTAGATTTGTGTCTCCGACAGTTCGTTTGGTTGCAGGGGACATTTTCAGTTTTTATGGCCAAAATGTGCTTTTCAGAGGCTGAAAAGCATGTTTTGGCCGAGTATGATAATTTTCATTAAAACTTGATTTCTATCACTTCGAATGATGCCAAATGAATAATTTACTTGAATTGGACCATTTTACACTATGTCCATTGTAGATTTGTGTCTCTGACAGTTCGTTTGGTTGCAGGGGACATATTCAGTTTTTATGGCCAAAATGTGCTTTTCAGGGGCTGAAAAGCACGTTTTGGCAGAGAATGATAATTTTCATTAAAACTTGATTTCTATCCATTCGAATGATGCCAAATAAATAACTTACTTGAATTGGACCATTTTACACTGTGTCCATTGTAGATTTGTGTCTCCGACAGTTCGTTTGGTTGCAGGGGACATTTTCAGTTTTTATGGCCAAAATGTGCTTTTCAGAGGCTGAAAAGCATGTTTTGGCCGAGTATGATAATTTTCATTAAAACTTGATTTCTATCACTTCGAATGATGCCAAATGAATAATTTGCTTGAATTGGACCATTTTACACTATGTCCATTGTAGATTTGTGTCTCTGACAGTTCGTTTGTTTGCAGGGGACATATTCAGTTTTTAAGGCCAAAATGTGCTTTTCAGGGGCTGAAAAGCATGTTTTGGCCGAGTATGATAATTTTCATTAAAACTTTATTTCTATCCATTCGAATGATGCCAAATGAATAACTTACTTGAATTGGACCATTTTACACTATGTCCATTGTAGATTTGTGTCTCTGACAGTTCGTTTGGTTGCAGGGGACATATTCAGTTTTTATGGCCAAAATGTGCTTTTCAGGGGCTGAAAAGCTTGTTTTGGCCGAGTATGATAATTTTCATTAAAACTTGATTTCTATCACTTCGAATGATGCCAAATGAATAACTTACTTGAATTGGACCATTTTACACTATGACAATTGTAGATTTGTGTCTCCGACAGTTCGTTTGGTTGCAGGGGACATTTTCAGTTTTTATGGCCAAAATGTGCTTTTCAGGGGCTGAAAAGCATGTTTTGGCCGAGTATGATGATTTTCATTAAAACTTAATTTCTATCACTTCGAATGATGCCAAATGAATAACTTACTTGAATTGGACCATTTTACACTATGTCCATTGTAGATTTGTGTCTCCGACAGTTCGTTTGGTTGCAGGGGACATTTTCAGTTTTTATGGCCAAAATGTGCTTTTCAGAGGCTGAAAAGCATGTTTTGGCAGAGTATGATAATTTTCATTAAAACTTAATTTCTATCACTTCGAATGATGCCAAATGAATAACTTACTTGAATTGGACCATTTTACACTATGTCCATTGTAGATTTGTGTCTCCGA
Source organism: Stigmatopora argus (assembly GCF_051989625.1). Classification (NCBI taxonomy): domain Eukaryota; kingdom Metazoa; phylum Chordata; class Actinopteri; order Syngnathiformes; family Syngnathidae; genus Stigmatopora; species Stigmatopora argus. The sequence goes on along the minus strand of NC_135405.1, from coordinate 175,716 downwards.
CAGTTCGTTTGGTTGCAGGGGACATTTTCAGTTTTTATGGCCAAAATGTGCTTTTCAGGGGCTGAAAAGCATGTTTTGGCCGAGTTTGATAATTTTCATTAAAACTTGATTTCTATCACTTCGATTGATGCCAAATGAATAACTTACTTGAATTGGACCATTTTACACTATGTCCATTGTAGATTTGTGTCTCCGACAGTTCGTTTGGTTGCAGGGGACATTTTCAGTTTTTATGGCCAAAATGTGCTTTTCAGACGCTGAAATGCATGTTTTGGCCGAGTATGATAATTTTCATTAAAACTTGATTTCTATCACTTCGAATGATGCCAAATGAATAATTTGCTTGAATTGGACCATTTTACACTATGTCCATTCTAGATTTGTGTCTCTGACAGTTCGTTTGGTTGCAGGGGACATATTCAGTTTTTATGGCCAAAATGTGCTTTTCAGGGGCTGAAAAGCATGTTTTGGCCGAGTATGATAATTTTAATTAAAACTTGATTTCTATCCATTCGAATGATGCCAAATGAATAACTTACTTGAATTGGACCATTTTACACTATGTCCATTGTAGATTTGTGTCTCTGACAGTTCGTTTGGTTGCAGGGGACATATTCAGTTTTTATGGCCAAAATGTGCTTTTCAGGGGCTGAAAAGCATGTTTTGGCCGAGTATGATAATTTTCATTAAAACTTGATTTCTATCACTTCGAATGATGCCAAATAAATAACTTACTTGAATTGGACCATTTTACACCTATGTCCATTGTAGATTTGTGTCTCCGACAGTTCGTTTGGTTGCAGGGGACATTTTCAGTTTTTAAGGCCAAAATGTGCTTTTCAGGGGCTGAAAAGAAAGTTTTGGCCGAGTATGATAATTTTAATTAAAACTTGATTTCTATCCATTCGAATGATGCCAAATGAATAACTTACTTGAATTGGACCATTTTACACTATGTCCATTGTAGATTTGTGTCTCTGACAGTTCGTTTGGTTGCAGGGGACATATTCAGTTTTTATGGCCAAAATGTGCTTTTCAGGGGCTGAAAAGCATGTTTTGGCCGAGTATGATAATTTTCATTAAAACTTGATTTCTATCACTTCGAATGATGCCAAATGAATAACTTACTTGAATTGGACCATTTTACACTATGTCCATTGTAGATTTGTGTCTCCGACAGTTCGTTTGGTTGCAGGGGACATTTTCAGTTTTATGGCCAAAATGTGCTTTTCAGAGGCTGAAAAGCATGTTTTGGCCGAGTATGATAATTTACATTAAAACTTAATTTCTATCACTTCGAATGATGCCAAATGAATAACTTACTTGAATTGTACCATTTTACACTATGTCCATTGTAGATTTGTGTCTCTGAAAGTTCGTTTCGTTGCAGGGGACATATTCAGTTTTTATGGCCAAAATGTGCTTTTCAGGGGCTGAAAAGCATGTTTTGGCCGAGTTTGATAATTTTCATTAAAACTTGATTTCTATCACTTCGATTGATGCCAAATGAATAACTTACTTGAATTGGACCATTTTACACTATGTCCATTGTAGATTTGTGTCTCCGACAGTTCGTTTGGTTGCAGGGGACATTTTCAGTTTTTATGGCCAAAATGTGCTTTTCAGAGGCTGAAAAGCATGTTTTGGCCGAGTATGATAATTTTCATTAAAACTTGATTTCTATCACTTCGAATGATGCCAAATGAATAATTTACTTGAATTGGACCATTTTACACTATGTCCATTGTAGATTTGTGTCTCTGACAGTTCGTTTGGTTGCAGGGGACATATTCAGTTTTTATGGCCAAAATGTGCTTTTCAGGGGCTGAAAAGCACGTTTTGGCAGAGTATGATAATTTACATTAAAACTTGATTTCTATCACTTCGAATGATGCCAAATGAATAACTTACTTGAATTGGACCATTTTACACTATGTCCATTGTAGATTTGTGTCTCTGAAAGTTCGTTTCGTTGCAGGGGACATATTCAGTTTTTATGGCCAAAATGTGCTTTTCAGAGGCTGAAAAGCATGTTTTGGCAGAGTATGATAATTTTCATTAAAACTTGATTTCTATCCATTCGAATGATGCCAAATGAATAATTTGCTTGAATTGGACCATTTTACACTATGTCCATTGTAGATTTGTGTCTCTGACAGTTCGTTTGGTTGCAGGGGACATATTCAGTTTTTAAGGCCAAAATGTGCTTTTCAGGGGCTGAAAAGCATGTTTTGGCCGAGTATGATAATTTTCATTAAAACTTGATTTCTATCCATTCGAATGATGCCAAATGAATAACTTACTTGAATTGGACCATTTTACACTATGCCCATTGTAGATTTGTGTCTCTGACAGTTCGTTTGGTTGCAGGGGACATATTCAGTTTTTATGGCCAAAATGTGCTTTTCAGAGGCTGAAAAGCATGTTTTGGCCGAGTATGATAATTTACATTAAAACTTGATTTCTATCACTCGAATGATGCCAAATGAATAACTTACTTGAATTGGACCATTTTACACTATGTCCATTGTAGATTTGTGTCTCTGACAGTTCGTTTGGTTGCAGGGGAAATTTTCAGTTTTTATGGCCAAAATGTGCTTTTCAGGGGCTGAAAAGCATGTTTTGGCCGAGTATGATAATTTTCATTATAACTTGATTTCTTTCACTTCGAATGATGCCAAATGAATAACTTACTTGAATTGGACCATTGTACACTATGTCCATTGTAGATTTGTGTCTCCGACAGTTCGTTTGGTTGCAGGGGACATTTTCAGTTTTTATGGCCAAAATGTGCTTTTCAGGGGCTGAAAAGCATGTTTTGGCCGAGTATGATAATTTTCATTAAAACTTGATTTCTATCACTTCGAATGATGCCAAATGAATAACTTACTTGAATTGGACCATTTTACACTATGTCCATTGTAGATTTGTGTCTCCGACAGTTCGTTTGCTTGCAGGGGACATTTTCAGTTTTTATGGCCAAAATGTGCTTTTCAGAGGCTGAAAAGCATGTTTTGGCCGAGAATGATAATTTACATTAAAACTTAATTTCTATCACTTCGAATGATGCCAAATGAATAACTTACTTGAATTGGACCATTTTACACTATGTCCATTGTAGATTTGTGTCTCCGACAGTTCGTTTGGTTGCAGGGGACATTTTCAGTTTTTATTGCCAAAATGTGCTTTTCAGAGGCTGAAAAGCATGTTTTGGCAGAGTATGATAATTTACATTAAAACTTAATTTCTATCACTTCGAATGATGCCAAATGAATAACTTACTTGAATTGGACCATTTTACACTATGTCCATTGTAGATTTGTGTCTCTGACAGTTCGTTTGGTTGCAGGGGACATATTAAGTTTTTATGGCCAAAATGTGCTTTTCAGGGGCTGAAAAGCATGTTTTGGCCGAGTATGATAATTTACATTAAAACTTGATTTCTATGACTTCGAATGATGCCAAATGAATAATTTGCTTGAATTTGACCATTTTACACTATGTCCATTGTAGATTTGTGTCTCTAACAGTTCGTTTGGTTGCAGGGGACATATTCAGTTTTTATGGCCAAAATGTGCTTTTCAGGGGCTGAAAAGCATGTTTTGGCCGAGTATGATAATTTTCATTAAAACTTGATTTCTATCACTCGAATGATGCCAAATGAATAACTTACTTGAATTGGACCATTTTACACTATGTCCATTGTAGATTTGTGTCTCTGACAGTTCGTTTGGTTGCAGGGGACATATTAAGTTTTTATGGCCAAAATGTGCTTTTCAGGGGCTGAAAAGCATGTTTTGGCCGAGTATGATAATTTTCATTAAAACTTGATTTCTATCACTTCGAATGATGCCAAATGAATAACTTACTTGAATTGGACCATTTTACACTATGTCCATTGTAGATTTGTGTCTCTGACAGTTCGTTTGGTTGCAGGGGACATTTTCAGTTTTTATGGCCAAAATGTGCTTTTCAGGGGCTGAAAAGCATGTTTTGGCCGAGTATGATAATTTTCCTTAAAACTTGATTTCTATCACTCGAATGATGCCAAATGAATAACTTACTTGAATTGGACCATTTTACACTATGTCCATTGTAGATTTGTGTCTCTGACAATTCGTTTGGTTTCAGGGGACATATTCAGGTTTTATGGCCAAAATGTGCTTTTCAGGGGCTGAAAAGCATGTTTTGGCCGAGTATGATAATTTTCATTAAAACTTGATTTCTATCCATTCGAATGATGCCAAATGAATAACTTACTTGAATTGGACCATTTTACACTATGTCCATTGTAGATTTGTGTCTCCGACAGTTCGTTTGCTTGCAGGGGACATTTTCAGTTTTTATGGCCAAAATGTGCTTTTCAGAGGCTGAAAAGCATGTTTTGGCCGAGTATGATAATTTACATTAAAACTTAATTTCTATCACTTCGAATGATGCCAAATGAATAACTTACTTGAATTGGACCATTTTACACTATGTGCATTGTAGATTTGTGTCTCTGACAATTCGTTTGGTTTCAGGGGACATATTCAGTTTTTATGGCCAAAATGTGCTTTTCAGGGGCTGAAAAGCATGTTTTGGCCGAGTATGATAATTTTCATTAAAACTTGATTTCTATCCATTCGAATGATGCCAAATGAATAACTTACTTGAATTGGACCATTTTACACTATGTCCATTGTAGATTTGTGTCTCTGACAGTTCGTTTGGTTGCAGGGGACATTTTCAGTTTTTATGGCCAAAATGTGCTTTTCAGGGGCTGAAAAGCATGTTTTGGCCGAGTATGATAATTTTCATTAAAACTTGATTTCTATCACTCGAATGATGCCAAATGAATAACTTACTTGAATTGGACCATTTTACACTATGTCCATTGTAGATTTGTGTCTCTGACAGTTCGTTTGGTTGCAGGGGACATATTAAGTTTTTATGGCCAAAATGTGCTTTTCAGGGGCTGAAAAGCATGTTTTGGCCGAGTATGATAATTTTCATTAAAACTTGATTTCTATCACTTCGAATGATGCCAAATGAATAACTTACTTGAATTGGACCATTTTACACTATGTCCATTGTAGATTTGTGTCTCTGACAATTCGTTTGGTTTCAGGGGACATATTCAGTTTTTATGGCCAAAATGTGCTTTTCAGGGGCTGAAAAGCATGTTTTGGCCGAGTATGATAATTTTCATTAAAACTTGATTTCTATCCATTCGAATGATGCCAAATGAATAACTTACTTGAATTGGACCATTTTACACTATGTCCATTGTAGATTTGTGTCTCCGACAGTTCGTTTGCTTGCAGGGGACATTTTCAGTTTTTATGGCCAAAATGTGCTTTTCAGAGGCTGAAAAGCATGTTTTGGCAGAGTATGATAATTTTCATTAAAACTTAATTTCTATCACTTCGAATGATGCCAAATGAATAACTTACTTGAATTGGACCATTTTACACTATGTCCATTGTAGATTTGTGTCTCCGACAGTTTGTTTGGTTGCAGGGGACATTTTCAGTTTTTATGGCCAAAATGTGCTTTTCAGGGGCTGAAAAGCATGTTTTGGCCGAGTATGATAATTTTCATTAAAACTTGATTTCTATCACTTCGAATGATGCCAAATGAATAACTTACTTGAATTGGACCATTTTACACTATGTCCATTGTAGATTTGTGTCTCCGACATTTCGTTTGGTTGCAGGGGACATTTTCAGTTTTTATGGCCAAAATGTGCTTTTCAGAGGCTGAAAAGCATGTTTTGGCAGAGTATGATAATTTTCATTAAAACTTAATTTCTATCACTTCGAATGATGCCAAATGAATAACTTACTTGAATTGGACCATTTTACACTATGTCCATTGTAGATTTGTGTCTCTGACATTTCGTTTGGTTGCAGGGGACATATTCAGTTTTTATGGCCAAAATGTGCTTTTCAGGGGCTGAAAAGCATGTTTTGGCCGAGTATGATAATTTTCATTAAAACTTGATTTCTATCACTTCGAATGATGCCAAATGAATAACTTACTTGAATTGGACCATTTTACACTATGTCCATTGTAGATTTGTGTCTCTGACAGTTCGTTTGGTTGCAGGGGACATATTAAGTTTTTATGGCCAAAATGTGCTTTTCAGGGGCTGAAAAGCATGTTTTGGCCGAGTATGATAATTTTCATTAAAACTTGATTTCTATCACTTCGAATGATGCCAAATGAATAACTTACTTGAATTGGACCATTTTACACTATGTCCATTGTAGATTTGTGTCTCTGACAGTTCGTTTGGTTGCAGGGGACATTTTCAGTTTTTATGGCCAAAATGTGCTTTTCAGGGGCTGAAAAGCATGTTTTGGCCGAGTATGATAATTTTCATTAAAACTTGATTTCTATCACTCGAATGATGCCAAATGAATAACTTACTTGAATTGGACCATTTTACACTATGTCCATTGTAGATTTGTGTCTCTGACAATTCGTTTGGTTTCAGGGGACATATTCAGTTTTTATGGCCAAAATGTGCTTTTCAGGGGCTGAAAAGCATGTTTTGGCCGAGTATGATAATTTTCATTAAAACTTGATTTCTATCCATTCGAATGATGCCAAATGAATAACTTACTTGAATTGGACCATTTTACACTATGTCCATTGTAGATTTGTGTCTCTGACAGTTCGTTTGCTTGCAGGGGACATTTTCAGTTTTTATGGCCAAAATGTGCTTTTCAGAGGCTGAAAAGCATGTTTTGGCAGAGTATGATAATTTTCATTAAAACTTAATTTCTATCACTTCGAATGATGCCAAATGAATAACTTACTTGAATTGGACCATTTTACACTATGTCCATTGTAGATTTGTGTCTCTGACATTTCGTTTGGTTGCAGGGGACATATTCAGTTTTTATGGCCAAAATGTGCTTTTCAGGGGCTGAAAAGCATGTTTTGGCCGAGTATGATAATTTTCATTAAAACTTGATTTCTATCACTTCGAATGATGCCAAATGAATAACTTACTTGAATTGGACCATTTTACACTATGTCCATTGTAGATTTGTGTCTCCGACAGTTTGTTTGGTTGCAGGGGACATTTTCAGTTTTTATGGCCAAAATGTGCTTTTCAGGGGCTGAAAAGCATGTTTTGGCCGAGTATGATAATTTTCATTAAAACTTGATTTCTATCACTTCGAATGATGCCAAATGAATAACTTACTTGAATTGGACCATTTTACACTATGTCCATTGTAGATTTGTGTCTCCGACATTTCGTTTGGTTGCAGGGGACATTTTCAGTTTTTATGGCCAAAATGTGCTTTTCAGAGGCTGAAAAGCATGTTTTGGCAGAGTATGATAATTTTCATTAAAACTTAATTTCTATCACTTCGAATGATGCCAAATGAATAACTTACTTGAATTGGACCATTTTACACTATGTCCATTGTAGATTTGTGTCTCTGACATTTCGTTTGGTTGCAGGGGACATATTCAGTTTTTATGGCCAAAATGTGCTTTTCAGGGGCTGAAAAGCATGTTTTGGCCGAGTATGATAATTTTCATTAAAACTTGATTTCTATCACTTCGAATGATGCCAAATGAATAACTTACTTGAATTGGACCATTTTACACTATGTCCATTGTAGATTTGTGTCTCTGACAGTTCGTTTGGTTGCAGGGGATATATTAAGTTTTTATGGCCAAAATGTGCTTTTCAGGGGCTGAAAAGCATGTTTTGGCCGAGTATGATAATTTTCATTAAAACTTGATTTCTATCACTTCGAATGATGCCAAATGAATAACTTACTTGAATTGGACCATTTTACACTATGTCCATTGTAGATTTGTGTCTCTGACAGTTCGTTTGGTTGCAGGGGACATTTTCAGTTTTTATGGCCAAAATGTGCTTTTCAGGGGCTGAAAAGCATGTTTTGGCCGAGTATGATAATTTTCATTAAAACTTGATTTCTATCACTCGAATGATGCCAAATGAATAACTTACTTGAATTGGACCATTTTACACTATGTCCATTGTAGATTTGTGTCTCTGACAATTCGTTTGGTTTCAGGGGACATATTCAGTTTTTATGGCCAAAATGTGCTTTTCAGGGGCTGAAAAGCATGTTTTGGCCGAGTATGATAATTTTCATTAAAACTTGATTTCTATCCATTCGAATGATGCCAAATGAATAACTTACTTGAATTGGACCATTTTACACTATGTCCATTGTAGATTTGTGTCTCCGACAGTTCGTTTGCTTGCAGGGGACATTTTCAGTTTTTATGGCCAAAATGTGCTTTTCAGAGGCTGAAAAGCATGTTTTGGCAGAGTATGATAATTTTCATTAAAACTTAATTTCTATCACTTCGAATGATGCCAAATGAATAACTTACTTGAATTGGACCATTTTACACTATGTCCATTGTAGATTTGTGTCTCTGACATTTCGTTTGGTTGCAGGGGACATATTCAGTTTTTATGGCCAAAATGTGCTTTTCAGGGGCTGAAAAGCATGTTTTGGCCGAGTATGATAATTTTCATTAAAACTTGATTTCTATCACTTCGAATGATGCCAAATGAATAACTTACTTGAATTGGACCATTTTACACTATGTCCATTGTAGATTTGTGTCTCCGACAGTTTGTTTGGTTGCAGGGGACATTTTCAGTTTTTATGGCCAAAATGTGCTTTTCAGGGGCTGAAAAGCATGTTTTGGCCGAGTATGATAATTTTCATTAAAACTTGATTTCTATCACTTCGAATGATGCCAAATGAATAACTTACTTGAATTGGACCATTTTACACTATGTCCATTGTAGATTTGTGTCTCCGACATTTCGTTTGGTTGCAGGGGACATTTTCAGTTTTTATGGCCAAAATGTGCTTTTCAGAGGCTGAAAAGCATGTTTTGGCAGAGTATGATAATTTTCATTAAAACTTAATTTCTATCACTTCGAATGATGCCAAATGAATAACTTACTTGAATTGGACCATTTTACACTATGTCCATTGTAGATTTGTGTCTCTGACATTTCGTTTGGTTGCAGGGGACATATTCAGTTTTTATGGCCAAAATGTGCTTTTCAGGGGCTGAAAAGCATGTTTTGGCCGAGTATGATAATTTTCATTAAAACTTGATTTCTATCACTTCGAATGATGCCAAATGAATAACTTACTTGAATTGGACCATTTTACACTATGTCCATTGTAGATTTGTGTCTCCGACAGTTTGTTTGGTTGCAGGGGACATTTTCAGTTTTTATGGCCAAAATGTGCTTTTCAGGGGCTGAAAAGCATGTTTTGGCCGAGTATGATAATTTTCATTAAAACTTGATTTCTATCACTTCGAATGATGCCAAATGAATAACTTACTTGAATTGGACCATTTTACACTATGTCCATTGTAGATTTGTGTCTCCGACATTTCGTTTGGTTGCAGGGGACATTTTCAGTTTTTATGGCCAAAATGTGCTTTTCAGAGGCTGAAAAGCATGTTTTGGCAGAGTATGATAATTTTCATTAAATCTTAATTTCTATCACTTCGAATGATGCCAAATGAATAACTTACTTGAATTGGACCATTTTACACTATGTCCATTGTAGATTTGTGTCTCCGACAGTTCGTTTGGTTGCAGGGGAAATTTTCAGTTTTTATGGCCAAAATGTGCTTTTCAGGGGCTGAAAAGCATGTTTTGGCCGAGTATGATAATTTTCATTATAACTTGATTTCTTTCACTTCGAATGATGCCAAATGAATAACTTACTTGAATTGGACCATTGTACACTATGTCCATTGTAGATTTGTGTCTCCGACAGTTCGTTTGGTTGCAGGGGACATTTTCAGTTTTTATGGCCAAAATGTGCTTTTCAGAGGCTGAAAAGCATGTTTTGGCCGAGTATGATAATTTACATTAAAACTTAATTTCTATCACTTCGAATGATGCCAAATGAATAACTTACTTGGATTGGACCATTTTACACTATGTCCATTGTAGATTTGTGTCTCCGACAGTTTGTTTGGTTGCAGGGGACATATTAAGTTTTTATGTCCAAAATGTGCTTTTCAGGGGCTGAAAAGCATGTTTTGGCCGAGTATGATAATTTTCATTAAAACTTGATTTCTATCACTTCGAATGATGCCAAATGAATAACTTACTTGAATTGGACCATTTTACACTATGTCCATTGTAGATTTGTGTCTCTGACAGTTCGTTTGGTTGCAGGGGACATTTTCAGTTTTTATGGCCAAAATGTGCTTTTCAGGGGCTGAAAAGCATGTTTTGGCCGAGTATGATAATTTTCATTAAAACTTGATTTCTATCACTCGAATGATGCCAAATGAATAACTTACTTGAATTGGACCATTTTACACTATGTCCATTGTAGATTTTATTCTCCGACAGTTCGTTTGGTTGCAGGGGAAATTTTCAGTCTTTATGGCCAAAATGTGCTTTTCAGGGGCTGAAAAGCATGTTTTGGCCGAGTATGATAATTTTCATTAAAACTTGATTTCTATCCATTTGAATGATGCCAAATGAATAACTTACTTGAATTGGACCATTTTACACTATGTCCATTGTAGATTTGTGTCTCTGACAGTTCGTTTGGTTGTAGGGGACATATTAAGTTTTTATGGCCAAAATGTGCTTTTCAGGGGCCCGAAAAGCACGTTTTGGCCGAGTATGATAATTTTCATTAAAACTTGATTTCTATCCATTCGAATGATGCCAAATGAATAACTTACTTGAATTGGACCATTTTACACTATGTCCATTGTAGATTTGTGTCTCTGACAGTTCGTTTGGTTGCAGGGGACATTTTCAGTTTTTATGGCCAAAATGTGCTTTTCAGGGGCTGAAAAGCATGTTTTGGCCGAGTATGATAATTTTCATTAAAACTTGATTTCTATCACTCGAATGATGCCAAATGAATAACTTACTTGAATTGGACCATTTTACACTATGTCCATTGTAGATTTGTGTCTCTGACAATTCGTTTGGTTTCAGGGGACATATTCAGTTTTTATGGCCAAAATGTGCTTTTCAGGGGCTGAAAAGCATGTTTTGGCCGAGTATGATAATTTTCATTAAAACTTGATTTCTATCCATTCGAATGATGCCAAATGAATAACTTACTTGAATTGGACCATTTTACACTATGTCCATTGTAGATTTGTGTCTCCGACAGTTCGTTTGCTTGCAGGGGACATTTTCAGTTTTTATGGCCAAAATGTGCTTTTCAGAGGCTGAAAAGCATGTTTTGGCAGAGTATGATAATTTTCATTAAAACTTAATTTCTATCACTTCGAATGATGCCAAATGAATAACTTACTTGAATTGGACCATTTTACACTATGTCCATTGTAGATTTGTGTCTCTGACAGTTCGTTTGGTTGCAGGGGACATATTAAGTTTTTATGGCCAAAATGTGCTTTTCAGGGGCTGAAAAGCATGTTTTGGCCGAGTATGATAATTTTCATTAAAACTTGATTTCTATCACTTCGAATGATGCCAAAAGAATAACTTACTTGAATTGGACCATTTTACACTATGTCCATTGTAGATTTGTGTCTCCGACAGTTTGTTTGGTTGCAGGGGACATATTCAGTTTTTATGGCCAAAATGTGCTTTTCAGGGGCTGAAAAGCATGTTTTGGCAGAGTATGATAATTTTCATTAAAACTTAATTTCTATGACTTCGAATGATGCCAAATGAATAACTTACTTGAATTGGACCATTTTACACTATGTCCATTGTAGATTTGTGTCTCTGACAGTTCGTTTGGTTGCAGGGGACATATTCAGTTTTTATGGCCAAAATGTGCTTTTCAGGGGCTGTAAAGCATGTTTTGGCCGAGTTTGATAATTTTCATTAAAACTTGATTTCTATCACTTCGATTGATGCCAAATGAATCACTTACTTGAATTGGACCATTGTACACTATGTCCATTGTAGATTTGTGTCTCCGACAGTTCGTTTGGTTGCAGGGGACATTTTCAGTTTTTATGGCCAAAATGTGCTTTTCAGAGGCTGAAAAGCATGTTTTGGCCGAGTATGATAATTTACATTAAAACTTAATTTCTATCACTTCGAATGATGCCAAATGAATAACTTACTTGAATTGGACCATTTTACACTATGTCCATTGTAGATTTGTGTCTCTGACAGTTCGTTTGGTTGTAGGGGACATATTCAGTTTTTATGGCCAAAATGTGCTTTTCAGGGGCTGAAAAGCACGTTTTGGCAGAGTATGATAATTTTCATTAAAACTTGATTTCTATCCATTCGAATGATGCCAAATGAATAACTTACTTGAATTGGACCATTTTACACTATGTCCATTGTAGATTTGTGTCTCTGACAGTTCGTTTGGTTGCAGGGAACATATTCAGTTTTTATGGCCAAAATGTGCTTTTCAGGGGCTGAAAAGCATGTTTTGGCCGAGTATGATAATTTTCATTAAAACTTGATTTCTATCACTTCGAATGATGCCAAAAGAATAACTTACTTGAATTGGACCATTTTACACTATGTCCATTGTAGATTTGTGTCTCTGACAGTTCGTTTGGTTGCAGGGGACATATTAAGTTTTTATGGCCAAAATGTGCTTTTCAGAGGCTGAAAAGCATGTTTTGGCAGAGTATGATAATTTTCATTAAAACTTAATTTCTATCACTTCGAATGATGCCAAATGAATAACTTACTTGAATTGGACCATTTTACACTATGTCCATTGTAGATTTGTGTCTCTGACAGTTCGTTTGGTTGCAGGGGACATATTCAGTTTTTATGGCCAAAATGTGCTTTTCAGGGGCTGAAAAGCATGTTTTGGCCGAGTTTGATAATTTTCATTATAACTTGATTTCTTTCAATTCGATTGATGCCAAATGAATAACTTACTTGAATTGGACCATTGTACACTATGTCCATTGTAGATTTGTGTCTCCGACAGTTCGTTTGGTTGCAGGGGACATTTTCAATTTTTATGGCCAAAATGTGCTTTTCAGAGGCTGAAAAGCATGTTTTGGCCGAGTATGATAATTTACATTAAAACTTAATTTCTATCACTTCGAATGATGCCAAATGAATAACTTACTTGGATTGGACCATTTTACACTATGTCCATTGTAGATTTGTGTCTCTGACAGTTCGTTTGGTTGCAGGGGACATATTAAGTTTTTATGGCCAAAATGTGCTTTTCAGGGGCTGAAAAGCATGTTTTGGCCGAGTATGATAATTTTCATTAAAACTTGATTTCTATCACTTCGAATGATGCCAAATGAATAACTTACTTGAATTGGACCATTTTACACTATGTCCATTGTAGATTTGTGTCTCTGACAGTTCGTTTGGTTGCAGGGGACATTTTCAGTTTTTATGGCCAAAATGTGCTTTTCAGGGGCTGAAAAGCATGTTTTGGCCGAGTATGATAATTTTCATTAAAACTTGATTTCTATCCATTTGAATGATGCCAAATGAATAACTTACTTGAATTGGACCATTTTACACTATGTCCATTGTAGATTTGTGTCTCTGACAGTTCGTTTGGTTGTAGGGGACATATTAAGTTTTTATGGCCAAAATGTGCTTTTCAGGGGCCCGAAAAGCACGTTTTGGCCGAGTATGATAATTTTCATTAAAACTTGATTTCTATCCATTCGAATGATGCCAAATGAATAACTTACTTGAATTGGACCATTTTACACTATGTCCATTGTAGATTTGTGTCTCTGACAGTTCGTTTGGTTGCAGGGAACATATTCAGTTTTTATGGCCAAAATGTGCTTTTCAGGGGCTGAAAAGCACGTTTTGGCAGAGTATGATAATTTTCATTAAAACTTGATTTCTATCCATTCGAATGATGCCAAATGAATAACTTACTTGAATTGGACCATTTTACACTTTGTCCATTGTAGATTTGTGTCTCCGACAGTTCGTTTGGTTGCAGGGGACATTTTCAGTTTTTATGGCCAAAATGTGCTTTTCAGAGGCTGAAAAGTATGTTTTGGCCGAGTATGATAATTTTCATTAAAACTTGATTTCTATCACTTCGAATGATGCCAAATGAATAACTTACTTGAATTGGACCATTTTACACTATGTCCATTGTAGATTTTTGTCTCCGACAGTTCGTTTGGTTTGCTGGGGACATTTTCAGTTTTTATGGCCAAAATGTGCTTTTCAGAGGCTGAAAAGCACGTTTTGGCCGAATATGATAATTTTCATTAAAACTTGATTTCTATCACTTCGAATGATGCCAAATGAATAATTTGCTTGAATTGGACCATTTTACACTCTGTCCATTGTAGATTTGTGTCTCTGACAGTTCGTTTGGTTGCAGGGGACATATTCAGTTTTTAAGGCCAAAATGTGCTTTTCAGAGGCTGAAAAGCATGTTTTGGCCGAGTATGATAATTTACATTAAAACTTAATTTCTATCACTTCGAATGATGCCAAATGAATAACTTTGCATTTTACACTATGTCCATTTTAGATTTGTGTCTCCGACAGTTCATTTTGGTTGCAGGGGACATTTTCAGTTTTTATGGCCAAAATGTGCTTTTCAGGGGCTGAAAAGCATGTTTTGGCCGAATATGATAATTTTCATTAAAACTTGATTTCTATCACTTCGAATGATTCCAAATGAATAACTTACTTGAATTGGACCATTTTACACTATGTCCATTGTAGATTTGTGTCTCCGACAGTTTGTTTGGTTGCAGGGGACATTTTCAGTTTTTATGGCCAAAATGTGCTTTTCAGGGGCTGAAAAGCATGTTTTGGCCGAGTATGATAATTTTCATTAAAACTTGATTTCTATCCATTTGAATGATGCCAAATGAATAACTTACTTGAATTGGACCATTTTACACTATGTCCATTGTAGATTTGTGTCTCTGACAGTTCGTTTGGTTGCAGGGGACATATTAAGTTTTTATGGCCAAAATGTGCTTTTCAGGGGCTGAAAAGCATGTTTTGGCCGAGTATGATAATTTTCATTAAAACTTGATTTCTATCACTTCGAATGATGCCAAAAGAATAACTTACTTGAATTGGACCATTTTACACTATGTCCATTGTAGATTTGTGTCTCCGACAGTTCGTTTGGTTGCAGGGGACATATTCAGTTTTTATGGCCAAAATGTGCTTTTCAGGGGCTGAAAAGCACGTTTTGGCAGAGTATGATAATTTTCATAAAAACTTGATTTCTATCCATTCGAATGATGCCAAATGAATAACTTACTTGAATTGGACCATTTTACACTATGTCCATTGTAGATTTGTGTCTCCGACAGTTCGTTTGGTTGCAGGGGACATTTTCAGTTTTTATGGCCAAAATGTGCTTTTCAGAGGCTGAAAAGCATGTTTTGGCCGAGTATTATAATTTTCATTAAAACTTGATTTGTATCACTTCGAATGATGCCAAATGAATAATTTGCTTGAATTGGACCATTTTACACTATGTCCATTGTAGATTTGTGTCTCTGACAGTTCGTTTGGTTGCAGGGGATATATTCAGTTTTTAAGGCCAAAATGTGCTTTTCAGGGGCTGAAAAGCATGTTTTGGCCGAGTATGATAATTTTCATTAAAACTTGATTTCTATCCATTCGAATGATGCCAAATGAATAACTTACTTGAATTGGACCATTTTACACTATGTCCATTGTAGATTTGTGTCTCTGACAGTTCGTTTGGTTGCAGGGGACATATTCAGTTTTTATGGCCAAAATGTGCTTTTCAGGGGCTGAAAAGCATGTTTTGGCAGAGTATGATAATTTTCATTAAAACTTAATTTCTATCACTTCGAATGATGCCAAATGAATAACTTACTTGAATTGGACCATTTTACGCTATGTCCATTGTAGATTTGTGTCTCTGACAGTTCGTTTGGTTGCAGGGGACATATTCAGTTTTTATGGCCAAAATGTGCTTTTCAGGGGCTGAAAAGCACGTTTTGGCAGAGTATGATAATTTTCATTAAAACTTGATTTCTATCCATTCGAATGATGCCAAATGAATAACTTACTTGAATTGGACCATTTTACACTATGTCCATTGTAGATTTGTGTCTCTGACAGTTCGTTTGGTTGCAGGGAACATATTCAGTTTCTATGGCCAAAATGTGCTTTTCAGAGGCTGAAAAGCATGTTTTGGCCGAGTATGATAATTTTCATTAAAACTTGATTTGTATCACTTCGAATGATGCCAAATGAATAATTTGCTTGAATTGGACCATTTTACACTATGTCCATTGTAGATTTGTGTCTCTGACAGTTCGTTTGGTTGCAGGGGATATATTCAGTTTTTAAGGCCAAAATGTGCTTTTCAGGGGCTGAAAAGCATGTTTTGGCCGAGTATGATAATTTTCATTAAAACTTGATTTCTATCACTTCGAATGATGCCAAAAGAATAACTTACTTGAATTGGACCATTTTACACTATGTCCATTGTAGATTTGTGTCTCCGACAGTTCGTTTGGTTGCAGGGGACATATTCAGTTTTTATGGCCAAAATGTGCTTTTCAGGGGCTGAAAAGCACGTTTTGGCAGAGTATGATAATTTTCATAAAAACTTGATTTCTATCCATTCGAATGATGCCAAATGAATAACTTACTTGAATTGGACCATTTTACACTATGTCCATTGTAGATTTGTGTCTCCGACAGTTCGTTTGGTTGCAGGGGACATTTTCAGTTTTTATGGCCAAAATGTGCTTTTCAGAGGCTGAAAAGCATGTTTTGGCCGAGTATGATAATTTTCATTAAAACTTGATTTGTATCACTTCGAATGATGCCAAATGAATAATTTGCTTGAATTGGACCATTTTACACTATGTCCATTGTAGATTTGTGTCTCTGACAGTTCGTTTGGTTGCAGGGGATATATTCAGTTTTTAAGGCCAAAATGTGCTTTTCAGGGGCTGAAAAGCATGTTTTGGCCGAGTATGATAATTTTCATTAAAACTTGATTTCTATCCATTCGAATGATGCCAAATGAATAACTTACTTGAATTGGACCATTTTACACTATGTCCATTGTAGATTTGTGTCTCTGACAGTTCGTTTGGTTGCAGGGGACATATTCAGTTTTTATGGCCAAAATGTGCTTTTCAGGGGCTGAAAAGCATGTTTTGGCAGAGTATGATAATTTTCATTAAAACTTAATTTCTATCACTTCGAATGATGCCAAATGAATAACTTACTTGAATTGGACCATTTTACGCTATGTCCATTGTAGATTTGTGTCTCTGACAGTTCGTTTGGTTGCAGGGGACATATTCAGTTTTTATGGCCAAAATGTGCTTTTCAGGGGCTGAAAAGCACGTTTTGGCAGAGTATGATAATTTTCATTAAAACTTGATTTCTATCCATTCGAATGATGCCAAATGAATAACTTACTTGAATTGGACCATTTTACACTATGTCCATTGTAGATTTGTGTCTCTGACAGTTCGTTTGGTTGCAGGGAACATATTCAGTTTTTATGGCCAAAATGTGCTTTTCAGGGGCTGAAAAGCATGTTTTGGCCGAGTATGATAATTTTCATTAAAACTTGATTTCTATCACTTCGAATGATGCCAAAAGAATAACTTACTTGAATTGGACCATTTTACCTATGTCCATTGTAGATTTGTGTCTCCGACAGTTCGTTTGGTTGCAGGGGACATATTCAGTTTTTATGGCCAAAATGTGCTTTTCAGGGGCTGAAAAGCACGTTTTGGCAGAGTATGATAATTTTCATAAAAACTTGATTTCTATCCATTCGAATGATGCCAAATGAATAACTTACTTGAATTGGAGCATTTTACACTATGTCCATTGTAGATTTGTGTCTCCGACAGTTCGTTTGGTTGCAGGGGACATTTTCAGTTTCTATGGCCAAAATTTGCTTTTCAGAGGCTGAAAAGCATGTTTTGGCCGAGTATGATAATTTTCATTAAAACTTGATTTGTATCACTTCGAATGATGCCAAATGAATAATTTGCTTGAATTGGACCATTTTACACTATGTCCATTGTAGATTTGTGTCTCTGACAGTTCGTTTGGTTGCAGGGGATATATTCAGTTTTTAAGGCCAAAATGTGCTTTTCAGGGGCTGAAAAGCATGTTTTGGCCGAGTATGATAATTTTCATTAAAACTTGATTTCTATCCATTCGAATGATGCCAAATTAATAACTTACTTGAATTGGACCATTTTACACTATGTCCATTGTAGATTTGTGTCTCTGACAGTTCGTTTGGTTGCAGGGGACATATTCAGTTTTTATGGCCAAAATGTGCTTTTCAGGGGCTGAAAAGCATGTTTTGGCCGAGTATGATAATTTTCATTAAAACTTGATTTCTATCACTTCGAATGATGCCAAATGAATAACTTACTTGAATTGGACCATTTTACACTATGTCCATTGTAGATTTTTGTCTCCGACAGTTCGTTTGGTTTGCTGGGGACATTTTCAGTTTTTATGGCCAAAATGTGCTTTTCAGAGGCTGAAAAGCATGTTTTGGCCGAATATGATAATTTTCATTAAAACTTGATTTCTATCACTTCGAATGATGCCAAATGAATAACTTACTTGAATTGGACCATTTTACACTATGTCCATTGTAGATTTGTGTCTCCGACAGTTCGTTTGGTTGCAGGGGACATTTTCAGTTTTTATGGCCAAAATGTGCTTTTCAGAGGCTGAAAAGCATGTTTTGGCAGAGTATGATAATTTTCATTAAAACTTAATTTCTATCACTTCGAATGATGCCAAATGAATAATTTACTTGAATTGGACCATTTTACACTATGTCCATTGTAGATTTGTGTCTCTGACAGTTCGTTTGGTTGCAGGGGACATTTTCAGTTTTTATGGCCAAAATGTGCTTTTCAGAGGCTGAAAAGCATGTTTTGGCAGAGTATGATAATTTTCATTAAAACTTAATTTCTATCACTTCGAATGATGCCAAATGAATAACTTACTTGAATTGGACCATTTTACACTATGTCCATTGTAGATTTGTGTCTCTGACAGTTCGTTTGGTTGCAGGGGACATATTCAGTTTTTATGGCCAAAATGTGCTTTTCAGGGGCTGTAGCATGTTTTGGCCGAGTTTGATAATTTTCATTTAAACTTGATTTCTATCACTTCGATTGATGCCAAATGAATAACTTACTTGAATTGGACCATTGTACACTATGTCCATTGTAGATTTGTGTCTCCGACAGTTCGTTTGGTTGCAGGGGACATTTTCAGTTTTTATGGCCAAAATGTGCTTTTCAGGGGCTGTAAAGCATGTTTTGGCCGAGTTTGATAATTTTCATTAAAACTTGATTTCTATCACTTCGATTGATGCCAAATGAATAACTTACTTGAATTGGACCATTGTACACTATGTCCATTGTAGATTTGTGTCTCCGACAGTTCGTTTGGTTGCAGGGGACATTTTCAGTTTTTATGGCCAAAATGTGCTTTTCAGAGGCTGAAAAGCATGTTTTGGCCGAGTATGATAATTTACATTAAAACTTAATTTCTATCACTTCGAATGATGCCAAATGAATAACTTACTTGAATTGGACCATTTTACACTATGTCCATTGTAGATTTGTGTCTCTGACAGTTCGTTTGGTTGTAGGGGACATATTCAGTTTTTTATGGCCAAAATGTGCTTTTCAGGGGCTGAAAAGCACGTTTTGGCAGAGTATGATAATTTTCATTAAAACTTGATTTCTATCCATTCGAATGATGCCAAATGAATAACTTACTTGAATTGGACCATTTTACACTATGTCCATTGTAGATTTGTGTCTCCGACAGTTCGTTTGGTTGCAGGGGACATTTTCAGTTTTTATGGCCAAAATGTGCTTTTCAGAGGCTGAAAAGCATGTTTTGGCCGAGTATGATAATTTTCATTAAAACTTGATTTGTATCACTTCGAATGATGCCAAATGAATAATTTGCTTGAATTGGACCATTTTACTATGTCCATTGTAGATTTGTGTCTCTGACAGTTCGTTTGGTTGCAGGGGATATATTCAGTTTTTAAGGCCAAAATGTGCTTTTCAGGGGCTGAAAAGCATGTTTTGGCCGAGTATGATAATTTTCATTAAAACTTGATTTCTATCCATTCAAATGATGCCAAATGAATAACTTACTTGAATTGGACCATTTTACACTATGTCCATTGTAGATTTGTGTCTCTGACAGTTCGTTTGGTTGCAGGGGACATATTCAGTTTTTATGGCCAAAATGTGCTTTTCAGGGGCTGAAAAGCATGTTTTGGCCGAATATGATAATTTTCATTAAAACTTGATTTCTATCACTTTGAATGATGCCAAATGAATAACTTACTTGAATTGGACCATTTTACACTATGTCCATTGTAGATTTTTGTCTCCGACAGTTCGTTTGGTTTGCTGGCGACATTTTCAGTTTTTATGGCCAAAATGTTTTTTTCAGAGGCTGAAAAGCATGTTTTGGCCGAGTATGATAATTTTCATTAAAACTTGATTTCTATCACTTCGAATGATGCCAAATGAATAACTTACTTGAATTGGACCATTTTACACTATGTCCATTGTAGATTTGTGTCTCCGACAGTTCGTTTGGTTGCAGGGGACATTTTCAGTTTTTATGGCCAAAATGTGCTTTTCAGGGGCTGAAAAGCATGTTTTGGCAGAGTATGATAATTTTCATTAAAACTTAATTTCTATCACTTCGAATGATGCCAAATGAATAACTTACTTGAATTGGACCATTTTACACTATGTCCATTGTAGATTTGTGTCTCTGACAGTTCGTTTGGTTGCAGGGGACATATTCAGTTTTTATGGCCAAAATGTGCTTTTCAGGTGCTGAAAAGCATGTTTTGGCCGAGTATGATAATTTTCATTAAAACTTGATTTCTATCACTTCGAATGATGCCAAATGAATAACTTACTTGAATTGGACCATTTTACACTATGTCCATTGTAGATTTTTGTCTCCGACAGTTCGTTTGGTTTGCTGGGGACATTTTCAGTTTTTATGGCCAAAATGTGCTTTTCAGAGGCTGAAAAGCATGTTTTGGCCGAGTATGATAATTTTCATTAAAACTTGATTTCTATCACTTCGAATGATGCCAAATGAATAACTTACTTGAATTGGACCATTTTACACTATGTCCATTTTAGATTTGTGTCTCCGACAGTTCGTTTGGTTGCAGGGGACATATTCAGTTTTTATGGCCAAAATGTGTTTTTCAGGGGCTGAAAAGCACGTTTTGGCAGAGTATGATAATTTTCATAAAAACTTGATTTCTATCCATTCGAATGATGCCAAATGAATAACTTACTTGAATTGGACCATTTTACACTATGTCCATTGTAGATTTGTGTCTCCGACAGTTCGTTTGGTTGCAGGGGACATTTTCAGTTTTTATGGCCAAAATGTGCTTTTCAGAGGCTGAAAAGCATGTTTTGGCCGAGTATGATAATTTTCATTAAAACTTGATTTGTATCACTTCGAATGATGCCAAATGAATAATTTGCTTGAATTGGACCATTTTACACTATGTCCATTGTAGATTTGTGTCTCTGACAGTTCGTTTGGTTGCAGGGGACATATTCAGTTTTTATGGCCAAAATGTGCTTTTCAGGGGCTGAAAAGCATGTTTTGGCAGAGTATGATAATTTTCATTAAAACTTAATTTCTATGACTTCGAATGATGCCAAATGAATAACTTACTTGAATTGGACCATTTTACACTATGTCCATTGTAGATTTGTGTCTCTGACAGTTCGTTTGGTTGCAGGGGACATATTCAGTTTTTATGGCCAAAATGTGCTTTTCAGGGGCTGTAAAGCATGTTTTGGCCGAGTTTGATAATTTTCATTAAAACTTGATTTCTATCACTTCGATTGATGCCAAATGAATAACTTACTTGAATTGGACCATTGTACACTATGTCCATTGTAGATTTGTGTCTCCGACAGTTCGTTTGGTTGCAGGGGACATTTTCAGTTTTTATGGCCAAAATGTGCTTTTCAGAGGCTGAAAAGCATGTTTTGGCCGAGTATGATAATTTACATTAAAACTTAATTTCTATCACTTCGAATGATGCCAAATGAATAACTTACTTGAATTGGACCATTTTACACTATGTCCATTGTAGATTTGTGTCTCTGACAGTTCGTTTGGTTGTAGGGGACATTTTCAGTTTTTATGGCCAAAATGTGCTTTTCAGAGGCTGAAAAGCATGTTTTGGCAGAGTATGATAATTTTCATTAAAACTTAATTTCTATCACTTCGAATGATGCCAAATGAATAATTTACTTGAATTGGACCATTTTACACTATGTCCATTGTAGATTTGTGTCTCTGACAGTTCGTTTGGTTGCAGGGGACATTTTCAGTTTTTATGGCCAAAATGTGCTTTTCAGAGGCTGAAAAGCATGTTTTGGCAGAGTATGATAATTTTCATTAAAACTTAATTTCTATCACTTCGAATGATGCCAAATGAATAACTTACTTGAATTGGACCATTTTACACTATGTCCATTGTAGATTTGTGTCTCTGACAGTTCGTTTGGTTGCAGGGGACATATTCAGTTTTTATGGCCAAAATGTGCTTTTCAGGGGCTGTAAAGCATGTTTTGGCCGAGTTTGATAATTTTCATTAAAACTTGATTTCTATCACTTCGATTGATGCCAAATGAATAACTTACTTGAATTGGACCATTGTACACTATGTCCATTGTAGATTTGTGTCTCCGACAGTTCGTTTGGTTGCAGGGGACATTTTCAGTTTTTATGGCCAAAATGTGCTTTTCAGGGGCTGTAAAGCATGTTTTGGCCGAGTTTGATAATTTTCATTAAAACTTGATTTCTATCACTTCGATTGATGCCAAATGAATAACTTACTTGAATTGGACCATTGTACACTATGTCCATTGTAGATTTGTGTCTCCGACAGTTCGTTTGGTTGCAGGGGACATTTTCAGTTTTTATGGCCAAAATGTGCTTTTCAGAGGCTGAAAAGCATGTTTTGGCCGAGTATTATAATTTTCATTAAAACTTGATTTGTATCACTTCGAATGATGCCAAATGAATAATTTGCTTGAATTGGACCATTTTACTATGTCCATTGTAGATTTGTGTCTCTGACAGTTCGTTTGGTTGCAGGGGATATATTCAGTTTTTAAGGCCAAAATGTGCTTTTCAGGGGCTGAAAAGCATGTTTTGGCCGAGTATGATAATTTTCATTAAAACTTGATTTCTATCCATTCAAATGATGCCAAATGAATAACTTACTTGAATTGGACCATTTTACACTATGTCCATTGTAGATTTGTGTCTCTGACAGTTCGTTTGGTTGCAGGGGACATATTCAGTTTTTATGGCCAAAATGTGCTTTTCAGGGGCTGAAAAGCATGTTTTGGCCGAATATGATAATTTTCATTAAAACTTGATTTCTATCACTTCGAATGATGCCAAATGAATAACTTACTTGAATTGGACCATTTTACACTATGTCCATTGTAGATTTTTGTCTCCGACAGTTCGTTTGGTTTGCTGGCGACATTTTCAGTTTTTATGGCCAAAATGTTTTTTTCAGAGGCTGAAAAGCATGTTTTGGCCGAGTATGATAATTTTCATTAAAACTTGATTTCTATCACTTCGAATGATGCCAAATGAATAACTTACTTGAATTGGACCATTTTACACTATGTCCATTGTAGATTTGTGTCTCCGACAGTTCGTTTGGTTGCAGGGGACATTTTCAGTTTTTATGGCCAAAATGTGCTTTTCAGGGGCTGAAAAGCATGTTTTGGCAGAGTATGATAATTTTCATTAAAACTTAATTTCTATCACTTCGAATGATGCCAAATGAATAACTTACTTGAATTGGACCATTTTACACTATGTCCATTGTAGATTTGTGTCTCTGACAGTTCGTTTGGTTGCAGGGGACATATTCAGTTTTTATGGCCAAAATGTGCTTTTCAGGTGCTGAAAAGCATGTTTTGGCCGAGTATGATAATTTTCATTAAAACTTGATTTCTATCACTTCGAATGATGCCAAATGAATAACTTACTTGAATTGGACCATTTTACACTATGTCCATTGTAGATTTTTGTCTCCGACAGTTCGTTTGGTTTGCTGGGGACATTTTCAGTTTTTATGGCCAAAATGTGCTTTTCAGAGGCTGAAAAGCATGTTTTGGCCGAGTATGATAATTTTCATTAAAACTTGATTTCTATCACTTCGAATGATGCCAAATGAATAACTTACTTGAATTGGACCATTTTACACTATGTCCATTTTAGATTTGTGTCTCCGACAGTTCGTTTGGTTGCAGGGGACATATTCAGTTTTTATGGCCAAAATGTGTTTTTCAGGGGCTGAAAAGCACGTTTTGGCAGAGTATGATAATTTTCATAAAAACTTGATTTCTATCCATTCGAATGATGCCAAATGAATAACTTACTTGAATTGGACCATTTTACACTATGTCCATTGTAGATTTGTGTCTCCGACAGTTCGTTTGGTTGCAGGGGACATTTTCAGTTTTTATGGCCAAAATGTGCTTTTCAGAGGCTGAAAAGCATGTTTTGGCCGAGTTTGATAATTTTCATTAAAACTTGATTTCTATCACTTCGATTGATGCCAAATGAATAACTTACTTGAATTGGACCATTTTACACTATGTCCATTGTAGATTTGTGTCTCTGACAGTTCGTTTGGTTGCAGGGGACATTTTCAGTTTTTATGGCCAAAATGTGCTTTTCAGGGGCTGAAAAGCATGTTTTGGCCGAGTATGATAATTTTCATTAAAACTTGATTTCTATCCATTTGAATGATGCCAAATGAATAACTTACTTGAATTGGACCATTGTACACTATGTCCATTGTAGATTTGTGTCTCCGACAGTTCGTTTGGTTGCAGGGGACATTTTCAGTTTTTATGGCCAAAATGTGCTTTTCAGAGGCTGAAAAGCATGTTTTGGCCGAGTATGATAATTTACATTAAAACTTAATTTCTATCACTTCGAATGATGCCAAATGAATAACTTACTTGAATTGGACCATTTTACACTATGTCCATTGTAGATTTGTGTCTCTGACAGTTCGTTTGGTTGTAGGGGACATATTCAGTTTTTTATGGCCAAAATGTGCTTTTCAGGGGCTGAAAAGCACGTTTTGGCAGAGTATGATAATTTTCATTAAAACCTGATTTCTATCCATTCGAATGATGCCAAATGAATAACTTACTTGAATTGGACCATTTTACACTATGTCCATTGTAGATTTGTGTCTCTGACAGTTCGTTTGGTTGCAGGGAACATATTCAGTTTTTATGGCCAAAATGTGCTTTTCAGGGGATGAAAAGCATGTTTTGGCCGCGTATGATAATTTTCATTAAAACTTGATTTCTATCACTTCGAATGATGCCAAAAGAATAACTTACTTGAATTGGACCATTTTACACTATGTCCATTGTAGATTTGTGTCTCTGACAGTTCGTTTGGTTGCAGGGGACATATTAAGTTTTTATGGCCAAAATGTGCTTTTCAGGGGCTGAAAGCATGTTTTGGCCGAGTACTATAATTTTCATTAAAACTTGATTTCTATCACTTCGAATGATGCCAAATGAATAACTTACTTGAATTGGACCATTTTACACTATGTCCATTGTAGATTTGTGTCTCTGACAGTTCGTTTGGTTGCAGGGGACATTTTCAGTTTTTATGGCCAAAATGTGCTTTTCAGAGGCTGAAAAGCATGTTTTGGCAGAGTATGATAATTTTCATTAAAACTTAATTTCTATCACTTCGAATGATGCCAAATGAATAACTTACTTGAATTGGACCATTTTACACTATGTCCATTGTAGATTTGTGTCTCTGACAGTTCGTTTGGTTGCAGGGGACATATTCAGTTTTTATGGCCAAAATGTGCTTTTCAGGGGCTGTAAAGCATGTTTTGGCAGAGTATGATAATTTTCATTAAAACTTAATTTCTATCACTTCGAATGATGCCAAATGAATAACTTACTTGAATTGGACCATTTTACACTATGTCCATTGTAGATTTGTGTCTCTGACAGTTCGTTTGGTTGCAGGGGACATATTAAGTTTTTATGGCCAAAATGTGCTTTTCAGGGGCTGAAAAGCATGTTTTGGCCGAGTATGATAATTTTCATTAAAACTTGATTTCTATCACTTCGAATGATGCCAAATGAATAACTTACTTGAATTGGACCATTTTACACTATGTCCATTGTAGATTTGTGTCTCTGACAGTTCGTTTGGTTGCAGGGGACATTTTCAGTTTTTATGGCCAAAATGTGCTTTTCAGGGGCTGAAAAGCATGTTTTGGCCGAGTATGATAATTTACATTAAAACTTAATTTCTATCACTTCGAATGATGCCAAATGAATAACTTACTTGAATTGGACCATTTTACACTATGTCCATTGTAGATTTGTGTCTCTGACAGTTCGTTTGGTTGCAGGGGACATATTCAGTTTTTATGGCCAAAATGTGCTTTTCAGGGGCTGAAAAGCATGTTTTGGCCGAATATGATAATTTTCATTAAAACTTGATTTCTATCACTTTGAATGATGCCAAATGAATAACTTACTTGAATTGGACCATTTTACACTATGTCCATTGTAGATTTTTGTCTCCGACAGTTCGTTTGGTTTGCTGGCGACATTTTCAGTTTTTATGGCCAAAATGTTTTTTTCAGAGGCTGAAAAGCATGTTTTGGCCGAGTATGATAATTTTCATTAAAACTTGATTTCTATCACTTCGAATGATGCCAAATGAATAACTTACTTGAATTGGACCATTTTACACTATGTCCATTGTAGATTTGTGTCTCCGACAGTTCGTTTGGTTGCAGGGGACATTTTCAGTTTTTATGGCCAAAATGTGCTTTTCAGGGGCTGAAAAGCATGTTTTGGCAGAGTATGATAATTTTCATTAAAACTTAATTTCTATCACTTCGAATGATGCCAAATGAATAACTTACTTGAATTGGACCATTTTACACTATGTCCATTGTAGATTTGTGTCTCTGACAGTTCGTTTGGTTGCAGGGGACATATTCAGTTTTTATGGCCAAAATGTGCTTTTCAGGTGCTGAAAAGCATGTTTTGGCCGAGTATGATAATTTTCATTAAAACTTGATTTCTATCACTTCGAATGATGCCAAATGAATAACTTACTTGAATTGGACCATTTTACACTATGTCCATTGTAGATTTTTGTCTCCGACAGTTCGTTTGGTTTGCTGGGGACATTTTCAGTTTTTATGGCCAAAATGTGCTTTTCAGAGGCTGAAAAGCATGTTTTGGCCGAGTATGATAATTTTCATTAAAACTTGATTTCTATCACTTCGAATGATGCCAAATGAATAACTTACTTGAATTGGACCATTTTACACTATGTCCATTTTAGATTTGTGTCTCCGACAGTTCGTTTGGTTGCAGGGGACATATTCAGTTTTTATGGCCAAAATGTGTTTTTCAGGGGCTGAAAAGCACGTTTTGGCAGAGTATGATAATTTTCATAAAAACTTGATTTCTATCCATTCGAATGATGCCAAATGAATAACTTACTTGAATTGGACCATTTTACACTATGTCCATTGTAGATTTGTGTCTCCGACAGTTCGTTTGGTTGCAGGGGACATTTTCAGTTTTTATGGCCAAAATGTGCTTTTCAGAGGCTGAAAAGCATGTTTTGGCCGAGTATGATAATTTTCATTAAAACTTGATTTGTATCACTTCGAATGATGCCAAATGAATAATTTGCTTGAATTGGACCATTTTACACTATGTCCATTGTAGATTTGTGTCTCTGACAGTTCGTTTGGTTGCAGGGGACATATTCAGTTTTTATGGCCAAAATGTGCTTTTCAGGGGCTGAAAAGCATGTTTTGGCAGAGTATGATAATTTTCATTAAAACTTAATTTCTATGACTTCGAATGATGCCAAATGAATAACTTACTTGAATTGGACCATTTTACACTATGTCCATTGTAGATTTGTGTCTCTGACAGTTCGTTTGGTTGCAGGGGACATATTCAGTTTTTATGGCCAAAATGTGCTTTTCAGGGGCTGTAAAGCATGTTTTGGCCGAGTTTGATAATTTTCATTAAAACTTGATTTCTATCACTTCGATTGATGCCAAATGAATAACTTACTTGAATTGGACCATTGTACACTATGTCCATTGTAGATTTGTGTCTCCGACAGTTCGTTTGGTTGCAGGGGACATTTTCAGTTTTTATGGCCAAAATGTGCTTTTCAGAGGCTGAAAAGCATGTTTTGGCCGAGTATGATAATTTACATTAAAACTTAATTTCTATCACTTCGAATGATGCCAAATGAATAACTTACTTGAATTGGACCATTTTACACTATGTCCATTGTAGATTTGTGTCTCTGACAGTTCGTTTGGTTGTAGGGGACATTTTCAGTTTTTATGGCCAAAATGTGCTTTTCAGAGGCTGAAAAGCATGTTTTGGCAGAGTATGATAATTTTCATTAAAACTTAATTTCTATCACTTCGAATGATGCCAAATGAATAATTTACTTGAATTGGACCATTTTACACTATGTCCATTGTAGATTTGTGTCTCTGACAGTTCGTTTGGTTGCAGGGGACATTTTCAGTTTTTATGGCCAAAATGTGCTTTTCAGAGGCTGAAAAGCATGTTTTGGCAGAGTATGATAATTTTCATTAAAACTTAATTTCTATCACTTCGAATGATGCCAAATGAATAACTTACTTGAATTGGACCATTTTACACTATGTCCATTGTAGATTTGTGTCTCTGACAGTTCGTTTGGTTGCAGGGGACATATTCAGTTTTTATGGCCAAAATGTGCTTTTCAGGGGCTGTAAAGCATGTTTTGGCCGAGTTTGATAATTTTCATTAAAACTTGATTTCTATCACTTCGATTGATGCCAAATGAATAACTTACTTGAATTGGACCATTGTACACTATGTCCATTGTAGATTTGTGTCTCCGACAGTTCGTTTGGTTGCAGGGGACATTTTCAGTTTTTATGGCCAAAATGTGCTTTTCAGGGGCTGTAAAGCATGTTTTGGCCGAGTTTGATAATTTTCATTAAAACTTGATTTCTATCACTTCGATTGATGCCAAATGAATAACTTACTTGAATTGGACCATTGTACACTATGTCCATTGTAGATTTGTGTCTCCGACAGTTCGTTTGGTTGCAGGGGACATTTTCAGTTTTTATGGCCAAAATGTGCTTTTCAGAGGCTGAAAAGCATGTTTTGGCCGAGTATTATAATTTTCATTAAAACTTGATTTGTATCACTTCGAATGATGCCAAATGAATAATTTGCTTGAATTGGACCATTTTACTATGTCCATTGTAGATTTGTGTCTCTGACAGTTCGTTTGGTTGCAGGGGATATATTCAGTTTTTAAGGCCAAAATGTGCTTTTCAGGGGCTGAAAAGCATGTTTTGGCCGAGTATGATAATTTTCATTAAAACTTGATTTCTATCCATTCAAATGATGCCAAATGAATAACTTACTTGAATTGGACCATTTTACACTATGTCCATTGTAGATTTGTGTCTCTGACAGTTCGTTTGGTTGCAGGGGACATATTCAGTTTTTATGGCCAAAATGTGCTTTTCAGGGGCTGAAAAGCATGTTTTGGCCGAATATGATAATTTTCATTAAAACTTGATTTCTATCACTTCGAATGATGCCAAATGAATAACTTACTTGAATTGGACCATTTTACACTATGTCCATTGTAGATTTTTGTCTCCGACAGTTCGTTTGGTTTGCTGGCGACATTTTCAGTTTTTATGGCCAAAATGTTTTTTTCAGAGGCTGAAAAGCATGTTTTGGCCGAGTATGATAATTTTCATTAAAACTTGATTTCTATCACTTCGAATGATGCCAAATGAATAACTTACTTGAATTGGACCATTTTACACTATGTCCATTGTAGATTTGTGTCTCCGACAGTTCGTTTGGTTGCAGGGGACATTTTCAGTTTTTATGGCCAAAATGTGCTTTTCAGGGGCTGAAAAGCATGTTTTGGCAGAGTATGATAATTTTCATTAAAACTTAATTTCTATCACTTCGAATGATGCCAAATGAATAACTTACTTGAATTGGACCATTTTACACTATGTCCATTGTAGATTTGTGTCTCTGACAGTTCGTTTGGTTGCAGGGGACATATTCAGTTTTTATGGCCAAAATGTGCTTTTCAGGTGCTGAAAAGCATGTTTTGGCCGAGTATGATAATTTTCATTAAAACTTGATTTCTATCACTTCGAATGATGCCAAATGAATAACTTACTTGAATTGGACCATTTTACACTATGTCCATTGTAGATTTTTGTCTCCGACAGTTCGTTTGGTTTGCTGGGGACATTTTCAGTTTTTATGGCCAAAATGTGCTTTTCAGAGGCTGAAAAGCATGTTTTGGCCGAGTATGATAATTTTCATTAAAACTTGATTTCTATCACTTCGAATGATGCCAAATGAATAACTTACTTGAATTGGACCATTTTACACTATGTCCATTTTAGATTTGTGTCTCCGACAGTTCGTTTGGTTGCAGGGGACATATTCAGTTTTTATGGCCAAAATGTGTTTTTCAGGGGCTGAAAAGCACGTTTTGGCAGAGTATGATAATTTTCATAAAAACTTGATTTCTATCCATTCGAATGATGCCAAATGAATAACTTACTTGAATTGGACCATTTTACACTATGTCCATTGTAGATTTGTGTCTCCGACAGTTCGTTTGGTTGCAGGGGACATTTTCAGTTTTTATGGCCAAAATGTGCTTTTCAGAGGCTGAAAAGCATGTTTTGGCCGAGTTTGATAATTTTCATTAAAACTTGATTTCTATCACTTCGATTGATGCCAAATGAATAACTTACTTGAATTGGACCATTTTACACTATGTCCATTGTAGATTTGTGTCTCTGACAGTTCGTTTGGTTGCAGGGGACATTTTCAGTTTTTATGGCCAAAATGTGCTTTTCAGGGGCTGAAAAGCATGTTTTGGCCGAGTATGATAATTTTCATTAAAACTTGATTTCTATCCATTTGAATGATGCCAAATGAATAACTTACTTGAATTGGACCATTGTACACTATGTCCATTGTAGATTTGTGTCTCCGACAGTTCGTTTGGTTGCAGGGGACATTTTCAGTTTTTATGGCCAAAATGTGCTTTTCAGAGGCTGAAAAGCATGTTTTGGCCGAGTATGATAATTTACATTAAAACTTAATTTCTATCACTTCGAATGATGCCAAATGAATAACTTACTTGAATTGGACCATTTTACACTATGTCCATTGTAGATTTGTGTCTCTGACAGTTCGTTTGGTTGTAGGGGACATATTCAGTTTTTTATGGCCAAAATGTGCTTTTCAGGGGCTGAAAAGCACGTTTTGGCAGAGTATGATAATTTTCATTAAAACCTGATTTCTATCCATTCGAATGATGCCAAATGAATAACTTACTTGAATTGGACCATTTTACACTATGTCCATTGTAGATTTGTGTCTCTGACAGTTCGTTTGGTTGCAGGGAACATATTCAGTTTTTATGGCCAAAATGTGCTTTTCAGGGGATGAAAAGCATGTTTTGGCCGCGTATGATAATTTTCATTAAAACTTGATTTCTATCACTTCGAATGATGCCAAAAGAATAACTTACTTGAATTGGACCATTTTACACTATGTCCATTGTAGATTTGTGTCTCTGACAGTTCGTTTGGTTGCAGGGGACATATTAAGTTTTTATGGCCAAAATGTGCTTTTCAGGGGCTGAAAGCATGTTTTGGCCGAGTACTATAATTTTCATTAAAACTTGATTTCTATCACTTCGAATGATGCCAAATGAATAACTTACTTGAATTGGACCATTTTACACTATGTCCATTGTAGATTTGTGTCTCTGACAGTTCGTTTGGTTGCAGGGGACATTTTCAGTTTTTATGGCCAAAATGTGCTTTTCAGAGGCTGAAAAGCATGTTTTGGCAGAGTATGATAATTTTCATTAAAACTTAATTTCTATCACTTCGAATGATGCCAAATGAATAACTTACTTGAATTGGACCATTTTACACTATGTCCATTGTAGATTTGTGTCTCTGACAGTTCGTTTGGTTGCAGGGGACATATTCAGTTTTTATGGCCAAAATGTGCTTTTCAGGGGCTGTAAAGCATGTTTTGGCCGAGTTTGATAATTTTCATTAAAACTTGATTTCTATCACTTCGATTGATGCCAAATGAATAACTTACTTGAATTGGACCATTGTACACTATGTCCATTGTAGATTTGTGTCTCCGACAGTTCGTTTGGTTGCAGGGGACATTTTCAGTTTTTATGGCCAAAATGTGCTTTTCAGAGGCTGAAAAGCATGTTTTGGCCGAGTATGATAATTTACATTAAAACTTAATTTCTATCACTTCGAATGATGCCAAATGAATAACTTACTTGAATTGGACCATTTTACACTATGTCCATTGTAGATTTGTGTCTCTGACAGTTCGTTTGGTTGTAGGGGACATATTCAGTTTTTTATGGCCAAAATGTGCTTTTCAGGGGCTGAAAAGCACGTTTTGGCAGAGTATGATAATTTTCATTAAAACTTGATTTCTATCCATTCGAATGATGCCAAATGAATAACTTACTTGAATTGGACCATTTTACACTATGTCCATTGTAGATTTGTGTCTCCGACAGTTCGTTTGGTTGCAGGGGACATTTTCAGTTTTTATGGCCAAAATGTGCTTTTCAGAGGCTGAAAAGCATGTTTTGGCCGAGTATGATAATTTTCATTAAAACTTGATTTCTATCACTTCGAATGATGCCAAATGAATAACTTACTTGAATTGGACCATTTTACACTATGTCCATTGTAGATTTTTGTCTCCGACAGTTCGTTTGGTTTGCTGGGGACATTTTCAGTTTTTATGGCCAAAATGTTTTTTTCAGAGGCTGAAAAGCATGTTTTGGCCGAGTATGATAATTTTCATTAAAACTTGATTTCTATCACTTCGAATGATGCCAAATGAATAACTTACTTGAATTGGACCATTTTACACTATGTCCATTGTAGATTTGTGTCTCCGACAGTTCGTTTGGTTGCAGGGGACATTTTCAGTTTTTATGGCCAAAATGTGCTTTTCAGGGGCTGAAAAGCATGTTTTGGCAGAGTATGATAATTTTCATTAAAACTTAATTTCTATCACTTCGAATGATGCCAAATGAATAACTTACTTGAATTGGACCATTTTACACTATGTCCATTGTAGATTTGTGTCTCTGACAGTTCGTTTGGTTGCAGGGGACATATTCAGTTTTTATGGCCAAAATGTGCTTTTCAGGGGCTGAAAAGCATGTTTTGGCCGAGTATGATAATTTTCATTAAAACTTGATTTCTATCACTTCGAATGATGCCAAATGAATAACTTACTTGAATTGGACCATTTTACACTATGTCCATTGTAGATTTTTGTCTCCGACAGTTCGTTTGGTTTGCTGGGGACATTTTCAGTTTTTATGGCCAAAATGTGCTTTTCAGAGGCTGAAAAGCATGTTTTGGCCGAGTATGATAATTTTCATTAAAACTTGATTTCTATCACTTCGAATGATGCCAAATGAATAACTTACTTGAATTGGACCATTTTACACTATGTCCATTGTAGATTTGTGTCTCCGACAGTTCGTTTGGTTGCAGGGGACATTTTCAGTTTTTATGGCCAAAATGTGCTTTTCAGAGGCTGAAAAGCATGTTTTGGCCGAGTATGATAATTTTCATTAAAACTTGATTTCTATCACTTCGAATGATGCCAAATGAATAACTTACTTGAATTGGACCATTTTACACTATGTCCATTGTAGATTTTTGTCTCCGACAGTTCGTTTGGTTTGCTGGGGACATTTTCAGTTTTTATGGCCAAAATGTGCTTTTCAGAGGCTGAAAAGCATGTTTTGGCCGAGTATGATAATTTACATTAAAACTTAATTTCTATCCCTTCGAATGATGCCAAATGAATAACTTACTTGAATTGGACCATTTTACACTATGTCCATTGTAGATTTGTGTCTCTGACAGTTCGTTTGGTTGTAGGGGACATATTCAGTTTTTTATGGCCAAAATGTGCTTTTCAGGGGCTGAAAAGCACGTTTTGGCAGAGTATGATAATTTTCATTAAAACTTGATTTCTATCCATTCGAATGATGCCAAATGAATAACTTACTTGAATTGGACCATTTTACACTATGTCCATTGTAGATTTGTGTCTCCGACAGTTCGTTTGGTTGCAGGGGACATTTTCAGTTTTTATGGCCAAAATGTGCTTTTCAGAGGCTGAAAAGCATGTTTTGGCCGAGTATGATAATTTTCATTAAAACTTGATTTCTATCACTTCGAATGATGCCAAATGAATAACTTACTTGAATTGGACCATTTTACACTATGTCCATTGTAGATTTGTGTCTCCGACAGTTCGTTTGGTTGCAGGGGACATTTTCAGTTTTTATGGCCAAAATGTGCTTTTCAG
This sequence comes from Stigmatopora argus, assembly GCF_051989625.1. NCBI lineage: Eukaryota > Metazoa > Chordata > Actinopteri > Syngnathiformes > Syngnathidae > Stigmatopora > Stigmatopora argus. Next base: position 141,171 of record NC_135405.1, on the reverse strand, counting down.
AGGCTGAAAAGCATGTTTTGGCAGAGTATGATAATTTTCATTAAAACTTAATTTCTATCACTTCGAATGATGCCAAATGAATAATTTACTTGAATTGGACCATTTTACACTATGTCCATTGTAGATTTGTGTCTCTGACAGTTCGTTTGGTTGCAGGGGACATTTTCAGTTTTTATGGCCAAAATGTGCTTTTCAGAGGCTGAAAAGCATGTTTTGGCAGAGTATGATAATTTTCATTAAAACTTAATTTCTATCACTTCGAATGATGCCAAATGAATAACTTACTTGAATTGGACCATTTTACACTATGTCCATTGTAGATTTGTGTCTCTGACAGTTCGTTTGGTTGCAGGGGACATATTCAGTTTTTATGGCCAAAATGTGCTTTTCAGGGGCTGTAAAGCATGTTTTGGCCGAGTTTGATAATTTTCATTAAAACTTGATTTCTATCACTTCGATTGATGCCAAATGAATAACTTACTTGAATTGGACCATTGTACACTATGTCCATTGTAGATTTGTGTCTCCGACAGTTCGTTTGGTTGCAGGGGACATTTTCAGTTTTTATGGCCAAAATGTGCTTTTCAGAGGCTGAAAAGCATGTTTTGGCCGAGTATGATAATTTACATTAAAACTTAATTTCTATCCCTTCGAATGATGCCAAATGAATAACTTACTTGAATTGGACCATTTTACACTATGTCCATTGTAGATTTGTGTCTCTGACAGTTCGTTTGGTTGTAGGGGACATATTCAGTTTTTTATGGCCAAAATGTGCTTTTCAGGGGCTGAAAAGCACGTTTTGGCAGAGTATGATAATTTTCATTAAAACTTGATTTCTATCCATTCGAATGATGCCAAATGAATAACTTACTTGAATTGGACCATTTTACACTATGTCCATTGTAGATTTGTGTCTCCGACAGTTCGTTTGGTTGCAGGGGACATTTTCAGTTTTTATGGCCAAAATGTGCTTTTCAGAGGCTGAAAAGCATGTTTTGGCCGAGTATGATAATTTTCATTAAAACTTGATTTCTATCACTTCGAATGATGCCAAATGAATAACTTACTTGAATTGGACCATTTTACACTATGTCCATTGTAGATTTTTGTCTCCGACAGTTCGTTTGGTTTGCTGGGGACATTTTCAGTTTTTATGGCCAAAATGTTTTTTTCAGAGGCTGAAAAGCATGTTTTGGCCGAGTATGATAATTTTCATTAAAACTTGATTTCTATCACTTCGAATGATGCCAAATGAATAACTTACTTGAATTGGACCATTTTACACTATGTCCATTGTAGATTTGTGTCTCCGACAGTTCGTTTGGTTGCAGGGGACATTTTCAGTTTTTATGGCCAAAATGTGCTTTTCAGGGGCTGAAAAGCATGTTTTGGCAGAGTATGATAATTTTCATTAAAACTTAATTTCTATCACTTCGAATGATGCCAAATGAATAACTTACTTGAATTGGACCATTTTACACTATGTCCATTGTAGATTTGTGTCTCTGACAGTTCGTTTGGTTGCAGGGGACATATTCAGTTTTTATGGCCAAAATGTGCTTTTCAGGGGCTGAAAAGCATGTTTTGGCCGAGTATGATAATTTTCATTAAAACTTGATTTCTATCACTTCGAATGATGCCAAATGAATAACTTACTTGAATTGGACCATTTTACACTATGTCCATTGTAGATTTTTGTCTCCGACAGTTCGTTTGGTTTGCTGGGGACATTTTCAGTTTTTATGGCCAAAATGTGCTTTTCAGAGGCTGAAAAGCATGTTTTGGCCGAGTATGATAATTTTCATTAAAACTTGATTTCTATCACTTCGAATGATGCCAAATGAATAACTTACTTGAATTGGACCATTTTACACTATGTCCATTGTAGATTTGTGTCTCCGACAGTTCATTTGGTTGCAGGGGACATTTTCAGTTTTTATGGCCAAAATGTGCTTTTCAGAGGCTGAAAAGCATGTTTTGGCAGAGTATGATAATTTTCATTAAAACTTAATTTCTATCACTTCGAATGATGCCAAATGAATAACTTACTTGAATTGGATCATTTTACACTATGTCCATTGTAGATTTGTGTCTCTGACAGTTCGTTTGGTTGCAGGGGACATTTTCAGTTTTTATGGCCAAAATGTGCTTTTCAGAGGCTGAAAAGCATGTTTTGGCAGAGTATGATAATTTTCATTAAAACTTAATTTCTATCACTTCGAATGATGCCAAATGAATAACTTACTTGAATTGGACCATTTTACACTATGTCCATTGTAGATTTGTGTCTCTGACAGTTCGTTTGGTTGCAGGGGACATATTAAGTTTTTATGGCCAAAATGTGCTTTTCAGGGGCTGAAAAGCATGTTTTGGCCGAGTATGATAATTTTCATTAAAACTTGATTTCTATCACTTCGAATGATGCCAAATGAATAACTTACTTGAATTGGACCATTTTACACTATGTCCATTGTAGATTTGTGTCTCTGACAGTTCGTTTGGTTGCAGGGGACATTTTCAGTTTTTATGGCCAAAATGTGCTTTTCAGGGGCTGAAAAGCATGTTTTGGCCGAGTATGATAATTTTCATTAAAACTTGATTTCTATCCATTTGAATGATGCCAAATGAATAACTTACTTGAATTGGACCATTGTACACTATGTCCATTGTAGATTTGTGTCTCCGACAGTTCGTTTGGTTGCAGGGGACATTTTCAGTTTTTATGGCCAAAATGTGCTTTTCAGAGGCTGAAAAGCATGTTTTGGCCGAGTATGATAATTTACATTAAAACTTAATTTCTATCACTTCGAATGATGCCAAATGAATAACTTACTTGAATTGGACCATTTTACACTATGTCCATTGTAGATTTGTGTCTCTGACAGTTCGTTTGGTTGTAGGGGACATATTCAGTTTTTTATGGCCAAAATGTGCTTTTCAGGGGCTGAAAAGCACGTTTTGGCAGAGTATGATAATTTTCATTAAAACCTGATTTCTATCCATTCGAATGATGCCAAATGAATAACTTACTTGAATTGGACCATTGTACACTATGTCCATTGTAGATTTGTGTCTCCGACAGTTCGTTTGGTTGCAGGGGACATTTTCAGTTTTTATGGCCAAAATGTGCTTTTCAGAGGCTGAAAAGCATGTTTTGGCCGAGTATGATAATTTACATTAAAACTTAATTTCTATCACTTCGAATGATGCCAAATGAATAACTTACTTGAATTGGACCATTTTACACTATGTCCATTGTAGATTTGTGTCTCTGACAGTTCGTTTGGTTGCAGGGAACATATTCAGTTTTTATGGCCAAAATGTGCTTTTCAGGGGATGAAAAGCATGTTTTGGCCGCGTATGATAATTTTCATTAAAACTTGATTTCTATCACTTCGAATGATGCCAAAAGAATAACTTACTTGAATTGGACCATTTTACACTATGTCCATTGTAGATTTGTGTCTCTGACAGTTCGTTTGGTTGCAGGGGACATATTAAGTTTTTATGGCCAAAATGTGCTTTTCAGGGGCTGAAAGCATGTTTTGGCCGAGTACTATAATTTTCATTAAAACTCGATTTCTATCACTTCGAATGATGCCAAATGAATAACTTACTTGAATTGGACCATTTTACACTATGTCCATTGTAGATTTGTGTCTCTGACAGTTCGTTTGGTTGCAGGGGACATTTTCAGTTTTTATGGCCAAAATGTGCTTTTCAGAGGCTGAAAAGCATGTTTTGGCAGAGTATGATAATTTTCATTAAAACTTAATTTCTATCACTTCGAATGATGCCAAATGAATAACTTACTTGAATTGGACCATTTTACACTATGTCCATTGTAGATTTGTGTCTCTGACAGTTCGTTTGGTTGCAGGGGACATATTCAGTTTTTATGGCCAAAATGTGCTTTTCAGGGGCTGTAAAGCATGTTTTGGCCGAGTTTGATAATTTTCATTAAAACTTGATTTCTATCACTTCGATTGATGCCAAATGAATAACTTACTTGAATTGGACCATTGTACACTATGTCCATTGTAGATTTGTGTCTCCGACAGTTCGTTTGGTTGCAGGGGACATTTTCAGTTTTTATGGCCAAAATGTGCTTTTCAGAGGCTGAAAAGCATGTTTTGGCCGAGTATGATAATTTACATTAAAACTTAATTTCTATCACTTCGAATGATGCCAAATGAATAACTTACTTGAATTGGACCATTTTACACTATGTCCATTGTAGATTTGTGTCTCTGACAGTTCGTTTGGTTGTAGGGGACATATTCAGTTTTTTATGGCCAAAATGTGCTTTTCAGGGGCTGAAAAGCACGTTTTGGCAGAGTATGATAATTTTCATTAAAACTTGATTTCTATCCATTCGAATGATGCCAAATGAATAACTTACTTGAATTGGACCATTTTACACTATGTCCATTGTAGATTTGTGTCTCCGACAGTTCGTTTGGTTGCAGGGGACATTTTCAGTTTTTATGGCCAAAATGTGCTTTTCAGAGGCTGAAAAGCATGTTTTGGCCGAGTATGATAATTTTCATTAAAACTTGATTTCTATCACTTCGAATGATGCCAAATGAATAACTTACTTGAATTGGACCATTTTACACTATGTCCATTGTAGATTTTTGTCTCCGACAGTTCGTTTGGTTTGCTGGGGACATTTTCAGTTTTTATGGCCAAAATGTTTTTTTCAGAGGCTGAAAAGCATGTTTTGGCCGAGTATGATAATTTTCATTGAAACTTGATTTCTATCACTTCGAATGATGCCAAATGAATAACTTACTTGAATTGGACCATTTTACACTATGTCCATTGTAGATTTGTGTCTCCGACAGTTCGTTTGGTTGCAGGGGACATTTTCAGTTTTTATGGCCAAAATGTGCTTTTCAGGGGCTGAAAAGCATGTTTTGGCAGAGTATGATAATTTTCATTAAAACTTAATTTCTATCACTTCGAATGATGCCAAATGAATAACTTACTTGAATTGGACCATTTTACACTATGTCCATTGTAGATTTGTGTCTCTGACAGTTCGTATGGTTGCAGGGGACATATTCAGTTTTTATGGCCAAAATGTGCTTTTCAGGGGCTGAAAAGCATGTTTTGGCCGAGTATGATAATTTTCATTAAAACTTGATTTCTATCACTTCGAATGATGCCAAATGAATAACTTACTTGAATTGGACCATTTTACACTATGTCCATTGTAGATTTTTGTCTCTGACAGTTCGTTTGGTTTGCTGGGGACATTTTCAGTTTTTATGGCCAAAATGTGCTTTTCAGAGGCTGAAAAGCATGTTTTGGCCGAGTATGATAATTTTCATTAAAACTTGATTTCTATCACTTCGAATGATGCCAAATGAATAACTTACTTGAATTGGACCATTTTACACTATGTCCATTGTAGATTTGTGTCTCCGACAGTTCGTTTGGTTGCAGGGGACATTTTCAGTTTTTATGGCCAAAATGTGCTTTTCAGAGGCTGAAAAGCATGTTTTGGCCGAGTATGATAATTTTCATTAAAACTTGATTTCTATCACTTCGAATGATGCCAAATGAATAACTTACTTGAATTGGACCATTTTACACTATGTCCATTGTAGATTTTTGTCTCCGACAGTTCGTTTGGTTTGCTGGGGACATTTTCAGTTTTTATGGCCAAAATGTGCTTTTCAGAGGCTGAAAAGCATGTTTTGGCCGAGTATGATAATTTTCATTAAAACTTGATTTCTATCACTTCGAATGATGCCAAATGAATAACTTACTTGAATTGGACCATTTTACACTATGTCCATTGTAGATTTGTGTCTCCGACAGTTCGTTTGGTTGCAGGGGACATTTTCAGTTTTTATGGCCAAAATGTGCTTTTCAGAGGCTGAAAAGCATGTTTTGGCAGAGTATGATAATTTTCATTAAAACTTAATTTCTATCACTTCGAATGATGCCAAATGAATAACTTACTTGAATTGGACCATTTTACACTATGTCCATTGTAGATTTGTGTCTCTGACAGTTCGTTTGGTTGCAGGGGACATTTTCAGTTTTTATGGCCAAAATGTGCTTTTCAGAGGCTGAAAAGCATGTTTTGGCAGAGTATGATAATTTTCATTAAAACTTAATTTCTATCACTTCGAATGATGCCAAATGAATAACTTACTTGAATTGGACCATTTTACACTATGTCCATTGTAGATTTGTGTCTCTGACAGTTCGTTTGGTTGCAGGGGACATATTAAGTTTTTATGGCCAAAATGTGCTTTTCAGGGGCTGAAAAGCATGTTTTGGCCGAGTATGATAATTTTCATTAAAACTTGATTTCTATCACTTCGAATGATGCCAAATGAATAACTTACTTGAATTGGACCATTTTACACTATGTCCATTGTAGATTTGTGTCTCTGACAGTTCGTTTGGTTGCAGGGGACATTTTCAGTTTTTATGGCCAAAATGTGCTTTTCAGGGGCTGAAAAGCATGTTTTGGCCGAGTATGATAATTTTCATTAAAACTTGATTTCTATCCATTTGAATGATGCCAAATGAATAACTTACTTGAATTGGACCATTGTACACTATGTCCATTGTAGATTTGTGTCTCCGACAGTTCGTTTGGTTGCAGGGGACATTTTCAGTTTTTATGGCCAAAATGTGCTTTTCAGAGGCTGAAAAGCATGTTTTGGCAGAGTATGATAATTTTCATTAAAACTTAATTTCTATCACTTCGAATGATGCCAAATGAATAACTTACTTGAATTGGACCATTTTACACTATGTCCATTGTAGATTTGTGTCTCTGACAGTTCGTTTGGTTGCAGGGGACATATTCAGTTTTTATGGCCAAAATGTGCTTTTCAGGGGCTGTAAAGCATGTTTTGGCCGAGTTTGATAATTTTCATTAAAACTTGATTTCTATCACTTCGATTGATGCCAAATGAATAACTTACTTGAATTGGACCATTGTACACTATGTCCATTGTAGATTTGTGTCTCCGACAGTTCGTTTGGTTGCAGGGGACATTTTCAGTTTTTATGGCCAAAATGTGCTTTTCAGAGGCTGAAAAGCATGTTTTGGCCGAGTATGATAATTTACATTAAAACTTAATTTCTATCACTTCGAATGATGCCAAATGAATAACTTACTTGAATTGGACCATTTTACACTATGTCCATTGTAGATTTGTGTCTCTGACAGTTCGTTTGGTTGTAGGGGACATATTCAGTTTTTTATGGCCAAAATGTGCTTTTCAGGGGCTGAAAAGCACGTTTTGGCAGAGTATGATAATTTTCATTAAAACTTGATTTCTATCCATTCGAATGATGCCAAATGAATAACTTACTTGAATTGGACCATTTTACACTATGTCCATTGTAGATTTGTGTCTCCGACAGTTCGTTTGGTTGCAGGGGACATTTTCAGTTTTTATGGCCAAAATGTGCTTTTCAGAGGCTGAAAAGCATGTTTTGGCCGAGTATGATAATTTTCATTAAAACTTGATTTCTATCACTTCGAATGATGCCAAATGAATAACTTACTTGAATTGGACCATTTTACACTATGTCCATTGTAGATTTTTGTCTCCGACAGTTCGTTTGGTTTGCTGGGGACATTTTCAGTTTTTATGGCCAAAATGTTTTTTTCAGAGGCTGAAAAGCATGTTTTGGCCGAGTATGATAATTTTCATTAAAACTTGATTTCTATCACTTCGAATGATGCCAAATGAATAACTTACTTGAATTGGACCATTTTACACTATGTCCATTGTAGATTTGTGTCTCCGACAGTTCGTTTGGTTGCAGGGGACATTTTCAGTTTTTATGGCCAAAATGTGCTTTTCAGGGGCTGAAAAGCATGTTTTGGCAGAGTATGATAATTTTCATTAAAACTTAATTTCTATCACTTCGAATGATGCCAAATGAATAACTTACTTGAATTGGACCATTTTACACTATGTCCATTGTAGATTTGTGTCTCTGACAGTTCGTTTGGTTGCAGGGGACATATTCAGTTTTTATGGCCAAAATGTGCTTTTCAGGGGCTGAAAAGCATGTTTTGGCCGAGTATGATAATTTTCATTAAAACTTGATTTCTATCACTTCGAATGATGCCAAATGAATAACTTACTTGAATTGGACCATTTTACACTATGTCCATTGTAGATTTTTGTCTCCGACAGTTCGTTTGGTTTGCTGGGGACATTTTCAGTTTTTATGGCCAAAATGTGCTTTTCAGAGGCTGAAAAGCATGTTTTGGCCGAGTATGATAATTTTCATTAAAACTTGATTTCTATCACTTCGAATGATGCCAAATGAATAACTTACTTGAATTGGACCATTTTACACTATGTCCATTGTAGATTTGTGTCTCCGACAGTTCGTTTGGTTGCAGGGGACATTTTCAGTTTTTATGGCCAAAATGTGCTTTTCAGAGGCTGAAAAGCATGTTTTGGCAGAGTATGATAATTTTCATTAAAACTTAATTTCTATCACTTCGAATGATGCCAAATGAATAACTTACTTGAATTGGACCATTTTACACTATGTCCATTGTAGATTTGTGTCTCTGACAGTTCGTTTGGTTGCAGGGGACATTTTCAGTTTTTATGGCCAAAATGTGCTTTTCAGGGGCTGAAAAGCATGTTTTGGCCGAGTATGATAATTTTCATTAAAACTTGATTTCTATCCATTTGAATGATGCCAAATGAATAACTTACTTGAATTGGACCATTGTACACTATGTCCATTGTAGATTTGTGTCTCCGACAGTTCGTTTGGTTGCAGGGGACATTTTCAGTTTTTATGGCCAAAATGTGCTTTTCAGAGGCTGAAAAGCATGTTTTGGCAGAGTATGATAATTTTCATTAAAACTTAATTTCTATCACTTCGAATGATGCCAAATGAATAACTTACTTGAATTGGACCATTTTACACTATGTCCATTGTAGATTTGTGTCTCTGACAGTTCGTTTGGTTGCAGGGGACATATTCAGTTTTTATGGCCAAAATGTGCTTTTCAGGGGCTGTAAAGCATGTTTTGGCCGAGTTTGATAATTTTCATTAAAACTTGATTTCTATCACTTCGATTGATGCCAAATGAATAACTTACTTGAATTGGACCATTGTACACTATGTCCATTGTAGATTTGTGTCTCCGACAGTTCGTTTGGTTGCAGGGGACATTTTCAGTTTTTATGGCCAAAATGTGCTTTTCAGAGGCTGAAAAGCATGTTTTGGCCGAGTATGATAATTTACATTAAAACTTAATTTCTATCACTTCGAATGATGCCAAATGAATAACTTACTTGAATTGGACCATTTTACACTATGTCCATTGTAGATTTGTGTCTCTGACAGTTCGTTTGGTTGTAGGGGACATATTCAGTTTTTTATGGCCAAAATGTGCTTTTCAGGGGCTGAAAAGCACGTTTTGGCAGAGTATGATAATTTTCATTAAAACTTGATTTCTATCCATTCGAATGATGCCAAATGAATAACTTACTTGAATTGGACCATTTTACACTATGTCCATTGTAGATTTGTGTCTCCGACAGTTCGTTTGGTTGCAGGGGACATTTTCAGTTTTTATGGCCAAAATGTGCTTTTCAGAGGCTGAAAAGCATGTTTTGGCCGAGTATGATAATTTTCATTAAAACTTGATTTCTATCACTTCGAATGATGCCAAATGAATAACTTACTTGAATTGGACCATTTTACACTATGTCCATTGTAGATTTTTGTCTCCGACAGTTCGTTTGGTTTGCTGGGGACATTTTCAGTTTTTATGGCCAAAATGTTTTTTTCAGAGGCTGAAAAGCATGTTTTGGCCGAGTATGATAATTTTCATTAAAACTTGATTTCTATCACTTCGAATGATGCCAAATGAATAACTTACTTGAATTGGACCATTTTACACTATGTCCATTGTAGATTTGTGTCTCCGACAGTTCGTTTGGTTGCAGGGGACATTTTCAGTTTTTATGGCCAAAATTTGCTTTTCAGGGGCTGAAAAGCATGTTTTGGCAGAGTATGATAATTTTCATTAAAACTTAATTTCTATCACTTCGAATGATGCCAAATGAATAACTTACTTGAATTGGACCATTTTACACTATGTCCATTGTAGATTTGTGTCTCTGACAGTTCGTTTGGTTGCAGGGGACATATTCAGTTTTTATGGCCAAAATGTGCTTTTCAGGGGCTGAAAAGCATGTTTTGGCCGAGTATGATAATTTTCATTAAAACTTAATTTCTATCACTTCGAATGATGCCAAATGAATAACTTACTTGAATTGGACCATTTTACACTATGTCCATTGTAGATTTGTGTCTCTGACAGTTCGTTTGGTTGCAGGGGACATTTTCAGTTTTTATGGCCAAAATGTGCTTTTCAGGGGCTGAAAAGCATGTTTTGGCCGAGTATGATAATTTTCATTAAAACTTGATTTCTATCCATTTGAATGATGCCAAATGAATAACTTACTTGAATTGGACCATTGTACACTATGTCCATTGTAGATTTGTGTCTCCGACAGTTCGTTTGGTTGCAGGGGACATTTTCAGTTTTTATGGCCAAAATGTGCTTTTCAGAGGCTGAAAAGCATGTTTTGGCCGAGTATGATAATTTACATTAAAACTTAATTTCTATCACTTCGAATGATGCCAAATGAATAACTTACTTGAATTGGACCATTTTACACTATGTCCATTGTAGATTTGTGTCTCTGACAGTTCGTTTGGTTGTAGGGGACATATTCAGTTTTTTATGGCCAAAATGTGCTTTTCAGGGGCTGAAAAGCACGTTTTGGCAGAGTATGATAATTTTCATTAAAACTTGATTTCTATCCATTCGAATGATGCCAAATGAATAACTTACTTGAATTGGACCATTTTACACTATGTCCATTGTAGATTTGTGTCTCTGACAGTTCGTTTGGTTGCAGGGAACATATTCAGTTTTTATGGCCAAAATGTGCTTTTCAGGGGATGAAAAGCATGTTTTGGCCGCGTATGATAATTTTCATTAAAACTTGATTTCTATCACTTCGAATGATGCCAAAAGAATAACTTACTTGAATTGGACCATTTTACACTATGTCCATTGTAGATTTGTGTCTCTGACAGTTCGTTTGGTTGCAGGGGACATATTAAGTTTTTATGGCCAAAATGTGCTTTTCAGGGGCTGAAAGCATGTTTTGGCCGAGTATGATAATTTTCATTAAAACTTGATTTCTATCACTTCGAATGATGCCAAATTAATAACTTACTTGAATTGGACCATTTTACACTATGTCCATTGTAGATTTGTGTCTCTGACAGTTCGTTTGGTTGCAGGGGACATATTAAGTTTTTATGGCCAAAATGTGCTTTTCAGGGGCTGAAAGCATGTTTTGGCCGAGTATGATAATTTTCATTAAAACTTGATTTCTATCACTTCGAATGATGCCAAATTAATAACTTACTTGAATTGGACCATTTTACACTATGTCCATTGTAGATTTGTGTCTCTGACAGTTCGTTTGGTTGCAGGGGACATATTCAGTTTTTATGGCCAAAATGTGCTTTTCAGGGGCTGAAAAGCATGTTTTGGCCGAATATGATAATTTTCATTAAAACTTGATTTCTATCACTTCGAATGATGCCAAATGAATAACTTACTTGAATTGGACCATTTTACACTATGTCCATTGTAGATTTTTGTCTCCGACAGTTCGTTTGGTTTGCTGGGGACATTTTCAGTTTTTATGGCCAAAATGTTTTTTTCAGAGGCTGAAAAGCATGTTTTGGCCGAGTATGATAATTTTCATTAAAACTTGATTTCTATCACTTCGAATGATGCCAAATGAATAACTTACTTGAATTGGACCATTTTACACTATGTCCATTGTAGATTTGTGTCTCCGACAGTTCGTTTGGTTGCAGGGGACATTTTCAGTTTTTATGGCCAAAATGTGCTTTTCAGGGGCTGAAAAGCATGTTTTGGCAGAGTATGAAAATTTTCATTAAAACTTAATTTCTATCACTTCGAATGATGCCAAATGAATAACTTACTTGAATTGGACCATTTTACACTATGTCCATTGTAGATTTGTGTCTCTGACAGTTCGTTTGGTTGCAGGGGACATATTCAGTTTTTATGGCCAAAATGTGCTTTTCAGGGGCTGAAAAGCATGTTTTGGCCGAGTATGATAATTTTCATTAAAACTTGATTTCTATCACTTCGAATGATGCCAAATGAATAACTTACTTGAATTGGACCATTTTACACTATGTCCATTGTAGATTTTTGTCTCCGACAGTTCGTTTGGTTTGCTGGGGACATTTTCAGTTTTTATGGCCAAAATGTGCTTTTCAGAGGCTGAAAAGCATGTTTTGGCCGAGTATGATAATTTTCATTAAAACTTGATTTCTATCACTTCGAATGATGCCAAATGAATAACTTACTTGAATTGGACCATTTTACACTATGTCCATTGTAGATTTGTGTCTCCGACAGTTCGTTTGGTTGCAGGGGACATTTTCAGTTTTTATGGCCAAAATGTGCTTTTCAGAGGCTGAAAAGCATGTTTTGGCAGAGTATGATAATTTTCATTAAAACTTAATTTCTATCACTTCGAATGATGCCAAATGAATAACTTACTTGAATTGGACCATTTTACACTATGTCCATTGTAGATTTGTGTCTCTGACAGTTCGTTTGGTTGCAGGGGACATTTTCAGTTTTTATGGCCAAAATGTGCTTTTCAGAGGCTGAAAAGCATGTTTTGGCAGAGTATGATAATTTTCATTAAAACTTAATTTCTATCACTTCGAATGATGCCAAATGAATAACTTACTTGAATTGGACCATTTTACACTATGTCCATTGTAGATTTGTGTCTCTGACAGTTCGTTTGGTTGCAGGGGACATATTAAGTTTTTATGGCCAAAATGTGCTTTTCAGGGGCTGAAAAGCATGTTTTGGCCGAGTATGATAATTTTCATTAAAACTTGATTTCTATCACTTCGAATGATGCCAAATGAATAACTTACTTGAATTGGACCATTTTACACTATGTCCATTGTAGATTTGTGTCTCTGACAGTTCGTTTGGTTGCAGGGGACATTTTCAGTTTTTATGGCCAAAATGTGCTTTTCAGGGGCTGAAAAGCATGTTTTGGCCGAGTATGATAATTTTCATTAAAACTTGATTTCTATCCATTTCAATGATGCCAAATGAATAACTTACTTGAATTGGACCATTGTACACTATGTCCATTGTAGATTTGTGTCTCCGACAGTTCGTTTGGTTGCAGGGGACATTTTCAGTTTTTATGGCCAAAATGTGCTTTTCAGAGGCTGAAAAGCATGTTTTGGCCGAGTATGATAATTTACATTAAAACTTAATTTCTATCACTTCGAATGATGCCAAATGAATAACTTACTTGAATTGGACCATTTTACACTATGTCCATTGTAGATTTGTGTCTCTGACAGTTCGTTTGGTTGTAGGGGACATATTCAGTTTTTTATGGCCAAAATGTGCTTTTCAGGGGCTGAAAAGCACGTTTTGGCAGAGTATGATAATTTTCATTAAAACTTGATTTCTATCCATTCGAATGATGCCAAATGAATAACTTACTTGAATTGGACCATTTTACACTATGTCCATTGTAGATTTGTGTCTCTGACAGTTCGTTTGGTTGCAGGGAACATATTCAGTTTTTATGGCCAAAATGTGCTTTTCAGGGGATGAAAAGCATGTTTTGGCCGCGTATGATAATTTTCATTAAAACTTGATTTCTATCACTTCGAATGATGCCAAAAGAATAACTTACTTGAATTGGACCATTTTACCTTATGTCCATTGTAGATTTGTGTCTCTGACAGTTCGTTTGGTTGCAGGGGACATATTAAGTTTTTATGGCCAAAATGTGCTTTTCAGGGGCTGAAAGCATGTTTTGGCCGAGTATGATAATTTTCATTAAAACTTGATTTCTATCACTTCGAATGATGCCAAATTAATAACTTACTTGAATTGGACCATTTTACACTATGTCCATTGTAGATTTGTGTCTCTGACAGTTCGTTTGGTTGCAGGGGACATATTAAGTTTTTATGGCCAAAATGTGCTTTTCAGGGGCTGAAAGCATGTTTTGGCCGAGTATGATAATTTTCATTAAAACTTGATTTCTATCACTTCGAATGATGCCAAATTAATAACTTACTTGAATTGGACCATTTTACACTATGTCCATTGTAAATTTGTGTCTCTGACAGTTCGTTTGGTTGCAGGGGACATATTCAGTTTTTATGGCCAAAATGTGCTTTTCAGGGGCTGAAAAGCATGTTTTGGCCGAATATGATAATTTTCATTAAAACTTGATTTCTATCACTTCGAATGATGCCAAATGAATAACTTACTTGAATTGGACCATTTTACACTATGTCCATTGTAGATTTTTGTCTCCGACAGTTCGTTTGGTTTGCTGGGGACATTTTCAGTTTTTATGGCCAAAATGTTTTTTTCAGAGGCTGAAAAGCATGTTTTGGCCGAGTATGATAATTTTCATTAAAACTTGATTTCTATCACTTCGAATGATGCCAAATGAATAACTTACTTGAATTGGACCATTTTACACTATGTCCATTGTAGATTTGTGTCTCCGACAGTTCGTTTGGTTGCAGGGGACATTTTCAGTTTTTATGGCCAAAATGTGCTTTTCAGGGGCTGAAAAGCATGTTTTGGCAGAGTATGATAATTTTCATTAAAACTTAATTTCTATCACTTCGAATGATGCCAAATGAATAACTTACTTGAATTGGACCATTTTACACTATGTCCATTGTAGATTTGTGTCTCTCACAGTTCGTTTGGTTGCAGGGGACATATTCAGTTTTTATGGCCAAAATGTGCTTTTCAGGGGCTGAAAAGCATGTTTTGGCCGAGTATGATAATTTTCATTAAAACTTGATTTCTATCACTTCGAATGATGCCAAATGAATAACTTACTTGAATTGGACCATTTTACACTATGTCCATTGTAGATTTTTGTCTCCGACAGTTCGTTTGGTTTGCTGGGGACATTTTAAGTTTTTATGGCCAAAATGTGCTTTTCAGAGGCTGAAAAGCATGTTTTGGCCGAGTTTGATAATTTTCATTAAAACTTGATTTCTATCACTTCGAATGATGCCAAATGAATAACTTACTTGAATTGGACCATTTTACACTATGTCCATTGTAGATTTGTGTCTCCGACAGTTCGTTTGGTTGCAGGGGACATTTTCAGTTTTTATGGCCAAAATGTGCTTTTCAGAGGCTGAAAAGCATGTTTTGGCAGAGTATGATAATTTTCATTAAAACTTAATTTCTATCACTTCGAATGATGCCAAATGAATAACTTACTTGAATTGGACCATTTTACACTATGTCCATTGTAGATTTGTGTCTCTGACAGTTCGTTTGGTTGCAGGGGACATTTTCAGTTTTTATGGCCAAAATGTGCTTTTCAGAGGCTGAAAAGCATGTTTTGGCAGAGTATGATAATTTTCATTAAAACTTAATTTCTATCACTTCGAATGATGCCAAATGAATAACTTACTTGAATTGGACCATTTTACACTATGTCCATTGTAGATTTGTGTCTCTGACAGTTCGTTTGGTTGCAGGGGACATATTAAGTTTTTATGGCCAAAATGTGCTTTTCAGGGGCTGAAAAGCATGTTTTGGCCGAGTATGATAATTTTCATTAAAACTTGATTTCTATCACTTCGAATGATGCCAAATGAATAACTTACTTGAATTGGACCATTTTACACTATGTCCATTGTAGATTTGTGTCTCTGACAGTTCGTTTGGTTGCAGGGGACATTTTCAGTTTTTATGGCCAAAATGTGCTTTTCAGGGGCTGAAAAGCATGTTTTGGCCGAGTATGATAATTTTCATTAAAACTTGATTTCTATCCATTTGAATGATGCCAAATGAATAACTTACTTGAATTGGACCATTGTACACTATGTCCATTGTAGATTTGTGTCTCCGACAGTTCGTTTGGTTGCAAGGGACATTTTCAGTTTTTATGGCCAAAATGTGCTTTTCAGAGGCTGAAAAGCATGTTTTGGCCGAGTATGATAATTTACATTAAAACTTAATTTCTATCACTTCGAATGATGCCAAATGAATAACTTACTTGAATTGGACCATTTTACACTATGTCCATTGTAGATTTGTGTCTCTGACAGTTCGTTTGGTTGTAGGGGACATATTCAGTTTTTTATGGCCAAAATGTGCTTTTCAGGGGCTGAAAAGCACGTTTTGGCAGAGTATGATAATTTTCATTAAAACTTGATTTCTATCCATTCGAATGATGCCAAATGAATAACTTACTTGAATTGGACCATTTTACACTATGTCCATTGTAGATTTGTGTCTCTGACAGTTCGTTTGGTTGCAGGGAACATATTCAGTTTTTATGGCCAAAATGTGCTTTTCAGGGGCTGAAAAGCATGTTTTGGCCGCGTATGATAATTTTCATTAAAACTTGATTTCTATCACTTCGAATGATGCCAAAAGAATAACTTACTTGAATTGGACCATTTTACACTATGTCCATTGTAGATTTGTGTCTCCGACAGTTCGTTTGGTTGCAGGGGACATATTCAGTTTTTATGGCCAAAATGTGCTTTTCAGGGGCTGAAAAGCACGTTTTGGCAGAGTATGATAATTTTCATAAAAACTTGATTTCTATCCATTCGAATGATGCCAAATGAATAACTTACTTGAATTGGACCATTTTACACTATGTCCATTGTAGATTTGTGTCTCCGACAGTTCGTTTGGTTGCAGGGGACATTTTCAGTTTTTATGGCCAAAATGTGCTTTTCAGAGGCTGAAAAGCATGTTTTGGCCGAGTATGATAATTTTCATTAAAACTTGATTTGTATCACTTCGAATGATGCCAAATGAATAATTTGCTTGAATTGGACCATTTTACACTATGTCCATTGTAGATTTGTGTCTCTGACAGTTCGTTTGGTTGCAGGGGATATATTCAGTTTTTAAGGCCAAAATGTGCTTTTCAGGGGCTGAAAAGCATGTTTTGGCCGAGTATGATAATTTTCATTAAAACTTGATTTCTATCCATTCGAATGATGCCAAATGAATAACTTACTTGAATTGGACCATTTTACACTATGTCCATTGTAGATTTGTGTCTCTGACAGTTCGTTTGGTTGCAGGGGACATATTCAGTTTTTATGGCCAAAATGTGCTTTTCAGGGGCTGAAAAGCATGTTTTGGCCGAGTATGATAATTTTCATTAAAACTTGATTTCTATCACTTCGAATAATGCCAAATGAATAACTTACTTGAATTGGACCATTTTACACTATGTCCATTGTAGATTTTTGTCTCCGACAGTTCGTTTGGTTTGCTGGGGACATTTTCAGTTTTTATGGCCAAAATGTGCTTTTCAGAGGCTGAAAAGCATGTTTTGGCCGAGTATGATAATTTTCATTAAAACTTGATTTCTATCACTTCGAATGATGCCAAATGAATAACTTACTTGAATTGGACCATTTTACACTATGTCCATTGTAGATTTGTGTCTCCGACAGTTCGTTTGGTTGCAGGGGACATTTTCAGTTTTTATGGCCAAAATGTGCTTTTCAGAGGCTGAAAAGCATGTTTTGGCAGAGTATGATAATTTTCATTAAAACTTAATTTCTATCACTTCGAATGATGCCAAATGAATAACTTACTTGAATTGGACCATTTTACACTATGTCCATTGTAGATTTGTGTCTCTGACAGTTCGTTTGGTTGCAGGGGACATTTTCAGTTTTTATGGCCAAAATGTGCTTTTCAGAGGCTGAAAAGCATGTTTTGGCAGAGTATGATAATTTTCATTAAAACTTAATTTCTATCACTTCGAATGATGCCAAATGAATAACTTACTTGAATTGGACCATTTTACACTATGTCCATTGTAGATTTGTGTCTCTGACAGTTCGTTTGGTTGCAGGGGACATATTCAGTTTTTATGGCCAAAATGTGCTTTTCAGGGGCTGTAAAGCATGTTTTGGCCGAGTTTGATAATTTTCATTAAAACTTGATTTCTATCACTTCGATTGATGCCAAATGAATAACTTACTTGAATTGGACCATTGTACACTATGTCCATTGTAGATTTGTGTCTCCGACAGTTCGTTTGGTTGCAGGGGACATTTTCAGTTTTTATGGCCAAAATGTGCTTTTCAGAGGCTGAAAAGCATGTTTTGGCCGAGTATGATAATTTTCATTAAAACTTAATTTCTATCACTTCGAATGATGCCAAATGAATAACTTACTTGAATTGGACCATTTTACACTATGTCCATTGTAGATTTGTGTCTCTGACAGTTCGTTTGGTTGTAGGGGACATATTCAGTTTTTTATGGCCAAAATGTGCTTTTCAGGGGCTGAAAAGCACGTTTTGGCAGAGTATGATAATTTTCATTAAAACTTGATTTCTATCCATTCGAATGATGCCAAATGAATAACTTACTTGAATTGGACCATTTTACACTATGTCCATTGTAGATTTGTGTCTCTGACAGTTCGTTTGGTTGCAGGGAACATATTCAGTTTTTATGGCCAAAATGTGCTTTTCAGGGGCTGAAAAGCATGTTTTGGCCGAGTATGATAATTTTCATTAAAACTTGATTTGTATCACTTCGAATGATGCCAAATGAATAATTTGCTTGAATTGGACCATTTTACACAATGTCCATTGTAGATTTGTGTCTCTGACAGTTCGTTTGGTTGCAGGGGATATATTCAGTTTTTAAGGCCAAAATGTGCTTTTCAGGGGCTGAAAAGAATGTTTTGGCAGAGTATGATAATTTACATTAAAACTTAATTTCTATCACTTCGAATGATGCCAAATGAATAACTTACTTGAATTGGACCATTTTACACTATGTCCATTGTAGATTTGTGTCTCTGACAGTTCGTTTGGTTGCAGGGGACATATTCAGTTTTTATGGCCAAAATGTGCTTTTCAGGGGCTGAAAAGCATGTTTTGGCCGAGTATGATAATTTTCATTAAAACTTGATTTCTATCACTTCGATTGATGCCAAATGAATAACTTACTTGAATTGGACCATTGTACACTATGTCCATTGTAGATTTGTGTCTCCGACAGTTCGTTTGGTTTCAGGGGACATTTTCAGTTTTTATGGCCAAAATGTGCTTTTCAGAGGCTGAAAAGCATGTTTTGGCCGAGTATGATAATTTTCATTAAAACTTAATTTCTATCACTTCGAATGATGCCAAATGAATAACTTACTTGAATTGGACCATTTTACACTATGTCCATTGTAGATTTGTGTCTCTGACAGTTCGTTTGGTTGCAGGGGACATATTAAGTTTTTATGGCCAAAATGTGCTTTTCAGGGGCTGAAAGCATGTTTTGGCCGAGTATGATAATTTTCATTAAAACTTGATTTCTATCACTTCGAATGATGCCAAATTAATAACTTACTTGAATTGGACCATTTTACACTATGTCCATTGTAGATTTGTGTCTCCGACAGTTTGTTTGGTTGCAGGGGACATTTTCAGTTTTTATGGCCAAAATGTGCTTTTCAGGGGCTGAAAAGCATGTTTTGGCCGAGTATGATAATTTTCATTAAAACTTGATTTCTATCCATTTGAATGATGCCAAATGAATAACTTACTTGAATTGGACCATTTTACACTATGTCCATTGTAGATTTGTGTCTCTGACAGTTCGTTTGGTTGCAGGGGACATATTCAGTTTTTATGGCCAAAATGTGCTTTTCAGGGTCTGAAAAGCACGTTTTGGCAGAGTATGATAATTTTCATTAAAACTTGATTTCTATCCATTCGAATGATGCCAAATGAATAACTTACTTGAATTGGACCATTTTACACTATGCCCATTGTAGATTTGTGTCTCTGACAGTTCGTTTGGTTGCAGGGGACATATTCAGTTTTTATGGCCAAAATGTGCTTTTCAGGGGCTGAAAAGCATGTTTTGGCCGAGTATGATAATTTTCATTAAAACTTGATTTCTGTTGGAATAATGATTCAAACCTTTTAAATCATTATTAGTAATATTTAATTAAAAAAGGAAAAACATCTTTCAACAAACTCTGCCTACAACTTGCAAGGAGATGCAATGCGACGCCGTCTTAGTCCACAGTGCATTCTGAATTGCAGTAACTGAATCATTGTATTTAATCGCGACACTCGAAAAACATGGTTATGTAATCAGTACAATAACACCCTCGCTGGTTAGAAAAACAACAGTGTGAGGAATGCTTTCAAGGTAAACAAAGCAAAGCCGTATTTTCAAACAATAATGCGATTATCGCCATCTTCTGCTGGAGTCCCGTCAAAACAGTCCCGTTGTGTTCTGCCGAAAAGCGTGTGTGAAAACAATGTGTCCTCGAGCTGTGGGGCCTTGAGGAGACGATGTGGAGGAAAAGTGTCCATGGTTCCATGAATTGGTTTATAGCCTTATTACTTATTGAAAAATGCTTACAACACATATAGAATATTCCATAATAATTCTAACATTCCCTCCTTTTACTATATGTTTGTTATTCATTTTATGACAAATTCAAAATGAGAGGGATATCACCGTTGGCTGTTTTAATTTTACCCGCTTAGGCTACTCGTTCGGCAGGTCTGAAAAGCAGAACACAAGATCATTTTCGTCCAATCCATCCTCGTAATTACCATGCTCCTGGAATTCACTGTTAGTGTCAGCACTTCAGTAGGAGATATAATTCATGCAATTTGGAATTTGTAGGGGCAATCGCAGTGGTTATAAGTCGGCTCATCAAAGATCTTAAGCAGGGAATAATACAACACCCACATAATGTCAAAATTGTAGCAAAAAGGGCTACCACAAATTAGGCCAAATCATTATTAGTGAGGCCACAAATCTGTCAGCGGACATTATTCTACTCCAGGATGCTTTTTCATCTTGCGGTTTAGGGTCTGCAGGCCATCGTTGGCCCTGGTGTGGGACCCAGTGGGGGGCGTGTTGTTGAGTGCAACATTTTCAAACGTTGCATACGCCCCCTGCTCCTTCAAGAAGCATTTCAACCGCTGCACGATCCTGGAACGCCGTCAGACTAGTGGCTGCCAGTTGTTCCTTTATCGCCACAAATCCCTGTTCAGTATAATTTCCAAGGTTTTGGACATTGTAATGCAGGTAATTTATCCAATCAACATTTTTGTTTGGAGTAATTAAAAGAAAAATATACTCCCAACCTGCTGCGATCTGATTAGCCAACTTATACTCATCATCAATGTATGTCGGATCACCCTCTCTCCATGCGACGCCGTCGCGAGGGGCCCGCCATCATACCGGATTTCTGTGCAGCCAATTGTATCTCCTCTACTGTAGATGGAAAAACAGACACTGGTAATAGCAGTGAGACCAAGGCACAAAGTCCTGCTGTCATTTTGGCAGGAGTCGTATAATTTGTTTTGACCCCACCACCACCATAGGTCAGAACGTGGAATCAGGGGTGCAGTCTGTTTTAGGACGTGGGCACACCACGTCACATTTATCGCTCCCAGTGCCGGACCGTGCCCTGTGAGGACTAAGCAGGTAAAATGATTAAACGCGACATGTGTTGAAAAGTTAGGCTTGTCCTTTGCTGCCGTTGTAACTGGGTAGACATTATTCCATTTCATACATTTTGGGCTTACCTCTTTTGTCATTATCTCCTTTACACAATCAGGGGTAATTTGCGCGGGTACTACTCTTAAGAGAGGTCGGCCCCCATACATGTTATACAGGTTTGATACAGGTTTGATTTATAATAGCTGCATTTTCCATCAACAATAACCAATTATTTCTTACCGCCTCCCGTTTGGGAACTCCCCGTTGCAGAAATGAATTCTCTGGTCATCTCAGATTTTAATTTTACTATGGCGGATCCGGGTGTTTCCATCTCCGACGACCTTCTTACCCATGGACTTAGGAAAAACGTCAGACAAAGATTCACAAGTTAATTTGTCAGTCTGAATTATGATTTGTAATGCCCCACCGTATGGGTTAATTTTATCGAAGGCCTGATGGTTTTTTGCACACGTGTGTCATCCAAGCTTGCCAATCTAGACCAGTTTCTGCAACAAGGTTTCCCCAATCTGTTTTAGGACTGTTATGTACCACACATATTCCATGTGTATCCTTTGAAATGGATACGTAGCTTTTGTAGCTTGACATAAGGGGGAATCGCCCGTGTTTTTGCCATATATCTGCATATAGATTGAATATATAACCTCCCCCTTTTTTGAGGCATGAAATTTACCATGACTCAAAATGGCAGCCCTCCCAGATAAGTCTTTTGTTTTTGTTTAGTCCCCCAGGTTCCCAAAATTTCCCATTGCAGAAATCAAAAAATTTCATTTGGCGAAATTCTTTTCTTTTTGTTTCTGTCCTACTCTGCCACCGCCGTCCTTGAAAGGCTTATCAGCGATTTCAGAAATATTCCACCTTGATATTAGAATATTGATATATCTTGGTGGCTAGCCAATTGAAACACAAAAGACAGACACTCATCCACGCTGGCACTCATAATCAAGAAATTTAGAGTGCTCCCCCAATCATCAAGATTGATGCCTGAAGAAACTACATAATTAATGTATTAGATTCACATGCCACATATCTAAAAATAGAAATTTGTTCAATAACGGAAAAGTTGTGACACATTGAAACACACACACACCCCCTTTTTGTATTTTAACCGTTTGTAAAAAACTTTATCTCATTGTTCTGCATTAAGTTACACCCCCTTTCAATGTTATCGAATTTTGCCCATTCTAGTCAACCCATCTACTTAAAGCATTTCTCCAAGGTTGATATTTTATAATTTGGAGCTGTTATTTTTAAAACATAGACATTATTTCACTTGTTTCACACCATGGAAGGCCCTACCAGACTTTGTTGTAGATAGTCCCCTTTATCTAAGCTTGTTATTGCCCATCGTTATCACCGTAACATTCAGTTGTATTAACCCCATAATTGCAATGCAGTAAGTTTTGGCTAAATTCTTAATGTGTATGCCTCTAAAGCAATAGACAGTAATAACGTCCCAATAGTCATCAATATGACCTATAGCAAAGCATACGCCCCCTTCAGGTCAAACAAGGAAAGTCTTTTGTGCACCTAAAGACGCTCCATGTTTCTTCTAGGGAAACTATGCCTATCCTTAACCAATTATCTTATCTACCCCAGCCAGGTTCAATTTACCTAACAATTTGGACGAATGCCATGAAATTTCTCATTTCCGCATTGTTAATTTCATGTCTGATTTCTTAAACAACCAAATAACCCTTAATACCTAAGACATAAATTGCAAATCACCCCATACTATGTTTACTTAAGATAAGAGCCATTTCTTATAGCTCCCTGTTACCACAAGAAAAATCTACAATAATTAAATTAGTGAAATCCACCTTTTACTAGGCATTTCCTAATTACAATTTTCAATGTTTAATAAAGGACCCACAAATTGTAACCAATATGCCATAATATTGTAAAAAATCCATTCATTTTTCTTTAACCAGCCAACCATTCAAAAACAGTAATAATATCGTTTTATCCTCCAAAACTAGCTCTCTTCAATTAAGAGCCCTTTGAACTTCACAAAAAAGAAAATAAAATAATAATAATAGTATTATTCCCAATTCCAAAGCTTTCCCCAAATCAATCTTTGCCAAACAGATTTTCTATCACCTCGAAAGACATTGACCTTCATGCTCGCTGCAGAAGCAGCATCCTTATCTTTTGTTTACAAATTCCAAAGTGCTCTCTTTTCTTTGTGCCCAATGCTTCCCCTCCTGTGCCTCCTGTGAGCAATTATTTTTTAGAGAAGACTAAATTAATAAACTAAATTAATTACTCTCCCGATATCCAACTATATCATCATATCATCGTAGTTTGCCAAGACCCCATACTCACAATATGCTGCAAGCACAACTATATCATAGCAAAACCCATTTCTGCCCTCAAGTTTGCTTCAGCACCCCCAAGGCCAATTATTGTAATATTCAGCCGCATCAAAACAGAGCGCTCCCCCCGCAATCAAAGCATTATTCGGCAAGTTTAGAGTCTGACCAAAACGCAGTTTTGGCAACCCCGCTAAACATTTAATTTGCTGTTTTGTATTTCTGTTAACCAAAATATTCCCGCTAGCAGACGGGGACGACACCAGGATAAGCCACAATAAGCCATTTCATTCTTTGAAATAACCATTTTAATTGCCATTTTACAACTTTCAGCATCACACAAAAAAATCCAATTGAATTCATTCCCAAAGAATGTGATCTCTGGTTTAAAATTAGCTCAACATCCTCATGTTCAAAATCCTCATGTTCAAAATCCTCATTCAAATCATTTTGAGCAGGCCTGCCTTGTTTTTAGAGACATTTTTGTCCAGGCAATCACGCGATATATGTAATATATATAAGTATAATTTGAATGAGCATGCAACACATTTGAATGAGCATGCAACACATTTTTTAGCTGCTCCTGATAAATGCTGCCCACCGCGTGGTCTTCAGCGAGGCCGCTGTTGGCCTTAAAACAAGCCGTCATCCTGATTTGATATTCTGCAAAAGGCTCACCATCCCTCTGCTTAGCTCTGCTGATCACGGTATAATTAACTTTTGTTTTAAACTTCCCCGTAACCCGATCAATCAGTTCATGCACTCTCAAATTCAAATTACGCCCGTCATGACACAACGGGCCACCATCAGCTTTTGGATTCGAACATCCAAATTTAGTAGGAGCCTGCTCCTTGCCCACATTAGTATTAGCAACTTCGATCATGGAATATTGTTCAATAACACATCACTCATTGGCGGCGCCCCGGCCTGGGGAGATAGTGTTTTCTCCCCATGTCCCCCACGGGCCCTCCCGACCTGGTCATATTTGTCGGAGGGGGCCCTCCTTTTTAACAACAACAACAACAACACACTTCTTCCCCACCGGGCTAGCCGTCCTCTTTTCCCCACCGTTATCAACTGATTTAACCCATGTATCATAAACCAATAATAGGTATCATTATATCCCTCCTGCTCCATTTTGTTAAGATTTCCCCCATGCTTAGCACATATTTTATCCTGCAGTATCAATATCTTATGCATATTAAGCTGGCCAGCAAATCCATATTTATTTATCCATAAGTTTAGGTGTTTAACCCTTGTAGCGCTTTGATTTTCAACAAATTTCCAATCTTTACACGGCAGACGCATCTTTGGATCATCGTCAATAGCCGCTTTTACATTTGCGCTGCCCATTTTTAGAAGGGAGCGCGCTCGCACTTAGTTATCAGTTAGCAAATTCTTTTTCCGCGGAACGACACACGTAACACACGCAACACAAATGTATACCCTAGCCTGATATACTGTCAGAGTTATATTTGTACCTATCCGGACCGCGGTACAGGACACCCCGAACTGCCCCAAGTTTTATAGACTCATGCTCTGTCTCGTTACCTGGCATCGACTAGTATACCCAGGGTTTTAAAATCGCTAATCCCCAGGACGCGAGCCTTACTTCTCAAAATAAGGCCTTCGCGTGTGATGCCCTTCACGCACTCGGAACCCGTCTCAATATGCAGCCATCACACGCGGACTCGGCAGAAATGTCGAAAGATGCTTACCAAGAGGATAGTCGTCAACCGATTAGAAAACAGGCGCTGCTGAGAAATAGTCCGGCCTGGAAAAGGGATTCTCGCCGTGCACGGTCACTCCAGATATTAAACTGCAGCGTCTGGATTCCCTATCGATGTGTTGACCCCGGCTACTCGAAGGACCAAATGTTGGAATAATGATTC
The DNA here is from genome assembly GCF_051989625.1 of Stigmatopora argus. Classification (NCBI taxonomy): domain Eukaryota; kingdom Metazoa; phylum Chordata; class Actinopteri; order Syngnathiformes; family Syngnathidae; genus Stigmatopora; species Stigmatopora argus. The sequence goes on along the minus strand of NC_135405.1, from coordinate 115,319 downwards.
AAACCTTTTAAATCATTATTAGTAATATTTAATTAAAAAAGGAAAAACATCTTTCAACAAACTCTGCCTACAACTTGCAAGGAGATGCAATGCGACGCCGTCTTAGTCCACAGTGCATTCTGAATTGCAGTAACTGAATCATTGTATTTAATCGCGACACTCGAAAAACATGGTTATGTAATCAGTACAATAACACCCTCGCTGGTTAGAAAAACAACAGTGTGAGGAATGCTTTCAAGGTAAACAAAGCAAAGCCGTATTTTCAAACAATAATGCGATTATCGCCATCTTCTGCTGGAGTCCCGTCAAAACAGTCCCGTTGTGTTCTGCCGAAAAGCGTGTGTGAAAACAATGTGTCCTCGAGCTGTGGGGCCTTGAGGAGACGATGTGGAGGAAAAGTGTCCATGGTTCCATGAATTGGTTTATAGCCTTATTACTTATTGAAAAATGCTTACAACACATATAGAATATTCCATAATAATTCTAACAATTTCTATGACTTCGAATGATGCCAAATGAATAACTTACTTGAATTGGACCATTTTACACTATGTCCATTGTAGATTTGTGTCTCCGACAGTTCGTTTGGTTGCAGGGGACATTTTCAGTTTTTATGGCCAAAATGTGCTTTTCAGAGGCTGAAAAGCACGTTTTGGCAGAGTATGATAATTTTCATTAAAACTTAATTTCTATCACTTCGAATGATGCCAAATGAATAACTTACTTGAATTGGACCATTTTACACTATGTCCATTGTAGATTTGTTTCTCTGACAGTTCGTTTGGTTGCAGGGGACATATTCAGTTTTTATGGCCAAAATGTGCTTTTCAGGGGCTGAAAAGCATGTTTTGGCCGAGTATGATAATTTTCATTAAAACTTGATTTCTATGACTTCGAATGATGCCAAATGAATAACTTACTTGAATTGGACCATTTTACACTATGTCCATTGTAGATTTGTGTCTCCGACAGTTCGTTTGGTTGCAGGGGACATTTTCAGTTTTTATGGCCAAAATGTGCTTTTCAGAGGCTGAAAAGCACGTTTTGGCAGAGTATGATAATTTTCATTAAAACTTAATTTCTATCACTTCGAATGATGCCAAATGAATAACTTACTTGAATTGGACCATTTTACACTATGTCCATTGTAGATTTGTTTCTCTGACAGTTCGTTTGGTTGCAGGGGACATATTCAGTTTTTATGGCCAAAATGTGCTTTTCAGGGGCTGAAAAGCATATTTTGGCCGAGTATGATAATTTTCATTAAAACTTGATTTCTATCACTTCGAATGATGCCAAATGAATAACTTACTTGAATTGGACCATTTTACACTATGTCCATTGTAGATTTGTGTCTCCGACAGTTCGTTTGGTTGCAGGGGACATTTTCAGTTTTTATGGCCAAAATGTGCTTTTCAGAGGCTGAAAAGCATGTTTTGGCAGAGTATGATAATTTTCATTAAAACTTAATTTCTATCACTTCGAATGATGCCAAATGAATAACTTACTTGAATTGGACCATTTTACACTATGTCCATTGTAGATTTGTGTCTCTGACATTTCGTTTGGTTGCAGGGGACATATTCAGTTTTTATGGCCAAAATGTGCTTTTCAGAGGCTGAAAAGCATGTTTTGGCCGAGTATGATAATTTTCATTAAAACTTGATTTCTATCCATTTGAATGATGCCAAATGAATAACTTACTTGAATTGGACCATTTTACACTATGTCCAATGTAGATTTGTGTCTCTGACAGTTCGTTTGGTTGCAGGGGACATATTCAGTTTTTATGGCCAAAATGTGCTTTTCAGGGGCTGAAAAGCACGTTTTGGCAGAGTATGATAATTTTCATTAAAACTTGATTTCTATCCATTCGAATGATGCCAAATGAATAACTTACTTGAATTGGACCATTTTACACTATGTCCATTGTAGATTTGTTTCTCTGACAGTTCGTTTGGTTGCAGGGGACATATTCAGTTTTTATGGCCAAAATGTGCTTTTCAGGGGCTGAAAAGCATGTTTTGGCCGAGTATGATAATTTTCATTAAAACTTGATTTCTATCACTTCGAATGATGCCAAATGAATAACTTACTTGAATTGGACCATTTTACACTATGTCCATTGTAGATTTGTGTCTCCGACAGTTCGTTTGGTTGCAGGGGACATTTTCAGTTTTTATGGCCAAAATGTGCTTTTCAGAGGCTGAAAAGCATGTTTTGGCAGAGTATGATAATTTTCATTAAAACTTAATTTCTATCACTTCGAATGATGCCAAATGAATAACTTACTTGAATTGGACCATTTTACACTATGTCCATTGTAGATTTGTGTCTCTGACAATTCGTTTGGTTGCAGGGGACATATTCAGTTTTTATGGCCAAAATGTGGTTTTCAGGGGCTGAAAAGCATGTTTTGGCCGAGTTTGATAATTTTCATTAAAACTTGATTTCTATCACTTCGATTGATGCCAAATGAATAACTTACTTGAATTGGACCATTTTACACTATGTCCATTGTAGATTTGTGTCTCCGACAGTTCGTTTGGTTGCAGGGGACATTTTCAGTTTTTATGGCCAAAATGTGCTTTTCAGAGGCTGAAAAGCATGTTTTGGCCGAGTATGATAATTTACATTAAAACTTGATTTCTATCACTTCGAATGATGCCAAATGAATAATTTGCTTGAATTTGACCATTTTACACTATGTCCATTCTAGATTTGTGTCTCTAACAGTTCGTTTGGTTGCAGGGGACATATTCAGTTTTTAAGGCCAAAATGTGCTTTTCAGGGGCTGAAAAGCATGTTTTGGCCGAGTATGATAATTTTCATTAAAACTTGATTTCTATCCATTCCAATGATTCCAAATGAATAACTTACTTGAATTGGACCATTTTACACTATGTCCATTGTAGATTTGTGTCTCTGACAGTTCGTTTGGTTGCAGGGGACATATTCAGTTTTTATGGCCAAAATGTGCTTTTCAGGGGCTGAAAAGCATGTTTTGGCCGAGTATGATAATTTTCATTAAAACTTGATTTCTATCACTTCGAATGATGCCAAATGAATAACTTACTTGAATTGGACCATTTTACACTATGTCCATTGTAGATTTGTGTCTCCGACAGTTCGTTTGGTTGCAGGGGACATTTTCAGTTTTTATGGCCAAAATGTGCTTTTCAGAGGCTGAAAAGCATGTTTTGGCCGAGTATGATAATTTAAATTAAAACTTAATTTCTATCACTTCGAATGATGCCAAATGAATAACTTACTTGAATTGGACCATTTTACACTATGTCCATTGTAGATTTGTGTCTCTGACAGTTCGTTTGGTTGCAGGGGACATATTCAGTTTTTATGGCCAAAATGTGCTTTTCAGGGGCTGAAAAGCATGTTTTGGCCGAGTATGATAATTTTCATTAAAACTTGATTTCTATCACTTCGAATGATGCCAAATGAATAACTTACTTGAATTGGACCATTTTACACTATGTCCATTGTAGATTTGTGTCTCTGACAGTTCGTTTGGTTGCAGGGGACATTTTCAGTTTTTATGGCCAAAATGTGCTTTTCAGGGGCTGAAAAGCATGTTTTGGCCGAGTATGATAATTTTCATTAAAACTTGATTTCTATCACTTCGAATGATGCCAAATGAATAACTTACTTGAATTGGACCATTTTACACTATGTCCATTGTAGATTTGTGTCTCTGACAGTTCGTTTGGTTGCAGGGGACATATTCAGTTTTTATGGCCAAAATGTGCTTTTCAGAGGCTGAAAAGCATGTTTTGGCCGAGTATGATAATTTTCATTAAAACTTGATTTCTATCACTTCGAATGATGCCAAATGAATAACTTACTTGAATTGGACCATTTTACACTATGTCCATTGTAGATTTGTGTCTCCGACAGTTCGTTTGGTTGCAGGGGACATTTTCAGTTTTTATGGCCAAAATGTGCTTTTCAGAGGCTGAAAAGCATGTTTTGGCCGAGTATGATAATTTTCATTAAAACTTGATTTCTATCACTTCGAATGATGCCAAATGAATAATTTGCTTGAATTGGACCATTTTACACTATGTCCATTGTAGATTTGTGTCTCTGACAGTTCGTTTGGTTGCAGGGGACATATTCGGTTTTTAAGGCCAAAATTTGCTTTTCAGGGGCTGAAAAGCACGTTTTGGCAGAGTATGATAATTTTCATTAAAACTTGATTTCTATCACTTCGATTGATGCCAAATGAATAACTTACTTGAATTGGACCATTTTACACTATGTCCATTGTAGATTTGTGTCTCTGACAGTTCGTTTGGTTGCAGGGGACATATTCAGTTTTTATGGCCAAAATGTGCTTTTCAGGGGCTGAAAAGCATGTTTTGGCCGAGTATGATAATTTTCATTAAAACTTAATTTCTATCACTTCGAATGATGCCAAATGAATAACTTACTTGAATTGGACCATTTTACACTATGTCCATTGTAGATTTGTGTCTCTGACATTTCGTTTGGTTGCAGGGGACATATTCAGTTTTTATGGCCAAAATGTGCTTTTCGGAGGCTGAAAAGCATGTTTTGGCCGAGTATGATAATTTTCATTAAAACTTGATTTCTATCCATTTGAATGATGCCAAATGAATAACTTACTTGAATTGGACCATTTTACACTATGTCCAATGTAGATTTGTGTCTCTGACAGTTCGTTTGGTTGCAGGGGACATATTCAGTTTTTATGGCCAAAATGTGCTTTTCAGGGGCTGAAAAGCACGTTTTGGCAGAGTATGATAATTTTCATTAAAACTTGATTTCTATCCATTCGAATGATGCCAAATGAATAACTTACTTGAATTGGACCATTTTACACTATGTCCATTGTAGATTTGTTTCTCTGACAGTTCGTTTGGTTGCAGGGGACATATTCAGTTTTTATGGCCAAAATGTGCTTTTCAGGGGCTGAAAAGCATGTTTTGGCCGAGTATGATAATTTTCATTAAAACTTGATTTCTATCACTTCGAATGATGCCAAATGAATAACTTACTTGAATTGGACCATTTTACACTATGTCCATTGTAGATTTGTGTCTCCGACAGTTCGTTTGGTTGCAGGGGACATTTTCAGTTTTTATGGCCAAAATGTGCTTTTCAGAGGCTGAAAAGCATGTTTTGGCAGAGTATGATAATTTTCATTAAAACTTAATTTCTATCACTTCGAATGATGCCAAATGAATAACTTACTTGAATTGGACCATTTTACACTATGTCCATTGTAGATTTGTGTCTCTGACAATTCGTTTGGTTGCAGGGGACATATTCAGTTTTTATGGCCAAAATGTGGTTTTCAGGGGCTGAAAAGCATGTTTTGGCCGAGTTTGATAATTTTCATTAAAACTTGATTTCTATCACTTCGATTGATGCCAAATGAATAACTTACTTGAATTGGACCATTTTACACTATGTCCATTGTAGATTTGTGTCTCCGACAGTTCGTTTGGTTGCAGGGGACATTTTCAGTTTTTATGGCCAAAATGTGCTTTTCAGAGGCTGAAAAGCATGTTTTGGCCGAGTATGATAATTTACATTAAAACTTGATTTCTATCACTTCGAATGATGCCAAATGAATAATTTGCTTGAATTTGACCATTTTACACTATGTCCATTCTAGATTTGTGTCTCTAACAGTTCGTTTGGTTGCAGGGGACATATTCAGTTTTTAAGGCCAAAATGTGCTTTTCAGGGGCTGAAAAGCATGTTTTGGCCGAGTATGATAATTTTCATTAAAACTTGATTTCTATCCATTCCAATGATTCCAAATGAATAACTTACTTGAATTGGACCATTTTACACTATGTCCATTGTAGATTTGTGTCTCTGACAGTTCGTTTGGTTGCAGGGGACATATTCAGTTTTTATGGCCAAAATGTGCTTTTCAGGGGCTGAAAAGCATGTTTTGGCCGAGTATGATAATTTTCATTAAAACTTGATTTCTATCACTTCGAATGATGCCAAATGAATAACTTACTTGAATTGGACCATTTTACACTATGTCCATTGTAGATTTGTGTCTCCGACAGTTCGTTTGGTTGCAGGGGACATTTTCAGTTTTTATGGCCAAAATGTGCTTTTCAGAGGCTGAAAAGCATGTTTTGGCAGAGTATGATAATTTTCATTAAAACTTAATTTCTATCACTTCGAATGATGCCAAATGAATAACTTACTTGAATTGGACCATTTTACACTATGTCCATTGTAGATTTGTGTCTCTGACAATTCGTTTGGTTGCAGGGGACATATTCAGTTTTTATGGCCAAAATGTGGTTTTCAGGGGCTGAAAAGCATGTTTTGGCCGAGTTTGATAATTTTCATTAAAACTTGATTTCTATCACTTCGATTGATGCCAAATGAATAACTTACTTGAATTGGACCATTTTACACTATGTCCATTGTAGATTTGTGTCTCCGACAGTTCGTTTGGTTGCAGGGGACATTTTCAGTTTTTATGGCCAAAATGTGCTTTTCAGAGGCTGAAAAGCATGTTTTGGCCGAGTATGATAATTTACATTAAAACTTGATTTCTATCACTTCGAATGATGCCAAATGAATAATTTGCTTGAATTTGACCATTTTACACTATGTCCATTCTAGATTTGTGTCTCTAACAGTTCGTTTGGTTGCAGGGGACATATTCAGTTTTTAAGGCCAAAATGTGCTTTTCAGGGGCTGAAAAGCATGTTTTGGCCGAGTATGATAATTTTCATTAAAACTTGATTTCTATCCATTCCAATGATTCCAAATGAATAACTTACTTGAATTGGACCATTTTACACTATGTCCATTGTAGATTTGTGTCTCTGACAGTTCGTTTGGTTGCAGGGGACATATTCAGTTTTTATGGCCAAAATGTGCTTTTCAGGGGCTGAAAAGCACGTTTTGGCAGAGTATGATAATTTTCATTAAAACTTGATTTCTATCCATTCGAATGATGCCAAATGAATAACTTACTTGAATTGGACCATTTTACACTATGTCCATTGTAGATTTGTGTCTCTGACAGTTCGTTTGGTTGCAGGGGACATATTCAGTTTTTATGGCCAAAATGTGCTTTTCAGAGGCTGAAAAGCATGTTTTGGCCGAGTATGATAATTTTCATTAAAACTTGATTTCTATCACTTCGAATGATGCCAAATGAATAACTTACTTGAATTGGACCATTTTACACTATGTCCATTGTAGATTTGTGTCTCCGACAGTTCGTTTGGTTGCAGGGGACATTTTCAGTTTTTATGGCCAAAATGTGCTTTTCAGAGGCTGAAAAGCATGTTTTGGCCGAGTATGATAATTTTCATTAAAACTTGATTTCTATCACTTCGAATGATGCCAAATGAATAATTTGCTTGAATTGGACCATTTTACACTATGTCCATTGTAGATTTGTGTCTCTGACAGTTCGTTTGGTTGCAGGGGACATATTCGGTTTTTAAGGCCAAAATTTGCTTTTCAGGGGCTGAAAAGCACGTTTTGGCAGAGTATGATAATTTTCATTAAAACTTGATTTCTATCACTTCGATTGATGCCAAATGAATAACTTACTTGAATTGGACCATTTTACACTATGTCCATTGTAGATTTGTGTCTCTGACAGTTCGTTTGGTTGCAGGGGACATATTCAGTTTTTATGGCCAAAATGTGCTTTTCAGGGGCTGAAAAGCATGTTTTGGCCGAGTATGATAATTTTCATTAAAACTTGATTTCTTTCACTTCGAATGATGCCAAATGAATAACTTACTTGAATTGGACCATTTTACACTATGTCCATTGTAGATTTGTGTCTCCGACAGTTCGTTTGGTTGCAGGGGACATTTTCAGTTTTTATGGCCAAAATGTGCTTTTCAGAGGCTGAAAAGCATGTTTTGGCCGAGTATGATAATTTTCATTAAAACTTGATTTCTATCACTTCGAATGATGCCAAATGAATAACTTACTTGAATTGGACCATTTTACACTATGTCCATTGTAGATTTGTGTCTCTGACAGTTAGTTTGGTTGCAGGGGACATATTCAGTTTTTATGGCCAAAATGTGCTTTTCAGAGGCTGAAAAGCATGTTTTGGCCGAGTATGATAATTTTCATTAAAACTTGATTTCTATCACTTCGAATGATGCCAAATGAATAACTTACTTGAATTGGACCATTTTACACTATGTCCATTGTAGATTTGTGTCTCCGACAGTTCGTTTGGTTGCAGGGGACATTTTCAGTTTTTATGGCCAAAATGTTCTTTTCAGAGGCTGAAAAGCATGTTTTGGCAGAGTATGATAATTTTCATTAAAACTTAATTTCTATCACTTCGAATGATTCCAAATGAATAACTTACTTGAATTGGACCATTTTACACTATGTCCATTGTAGATTTGTGTCTCTGACAGTTCGTTTGGTTGCAGGGGACATATTCAGTTTTTATGGCCAAAATGTGCTTTTCAGAGGCTGAAAAGCATGTTTTGGCCGAGTATGATAATTTTCATTAAAACTTAATTTCTATCACTTCGAATGATGCCAAATGAATAATTTACTTGAATTGGGCCATTTTACACTATGTCCATTGTAGATTTGTATCTCTGACAGTTCGTTTGGTTGCAGGGGACATATTCAGTTTTTAAGGCCAAAATGTGCTTTTCAGAGGCTGAAAAGCATGTTTTGGCAGAGTATGGTAATTTTCATTAAAACTTGATTTCTATCACTTCGAATGATGCCAAATGAATAACTTACTTGAATTGGACCATTTTACACTATGTCCATTGTAGATTTGTGTCTCCGACAGTTCGTTTGGTTGCAGGGGACATTTTCAGTTTTTATGGCCAAAATGTGCTTTTCAGGGGCTGAAAAGCATGTTTTGGCCGAGTTTGATAATTTTCATTAAAACTTGATTTCTATCACTTCGATTGATGCCAAATGAATAACTTACTTGAATTGGACCATTTTACACTATGTCCATTGTAGATTTGTGTCTCCGACAGTTCGTTTGGTTGCAGGGGACATTTTCAGTTTTTATGGCCAAAATGTGCTTTTCAGAGGCTGAAAAGCATGTTTTGGCCGAGTATGATAATTTTCATTAAAACTTGATTTCTATCACTTCGAATGATGCCAAATGAATAACTTACTTGAATTGGACCATTTTACACTATGTCCATCGTAGATTTGTGTCTCCGACAGTTCGTTTGGTTGGAGGGGACATTTTCAGTTTTTATGGCCAAAATGTGCTTTTCAGAGGCTGAAAAGCATGTTTTGGCCGAGTATGATAATTTACATTAAAACTTAATTTCTATCACTTCGAATGATGCCAAATGAATAACTTACTTGAATTGGACCATTTTACACTATGTCCATTGTAGATTTGTGTCTCTGACAGTTCGTTTGGTTGCAGGGGACATATTCAGTTTTTATGGCCAAAATGTGCTTTTCAGGGGCTGAAAAGCATGTTTTGGCCGAGTATGATAATTTTCATTAAAACTTGATTTCTATCCATTCGAATGATGCCAAATGAATAACTTACTTGAATTGGACCATTTTACACTATGTCCATTGTAGATTTGTGTCTCCGACAGTTCGTTTGGTTGCAGGGGACATTTTCAGTTTTTATGGCCAAAATGTGCTTTTCAGAGGCTGAAAAGCATGTTTTGGCAGAGTATGATAATTTTCATTAAAACTTGATTTCTATCACTTCGAATGATGCCAAATGAATAATTTGCTTGAATTGGACCATTTTACACTATGTCCATTCTAGATTTGTGTCTCTGACAGTTCATTTGGTTGCAGGGGACATATTCAGTTTTTATGGCCAAAATGTGCTTTTCAGGGGCTGAAAAGCACGTTTTGGCAGAGTATGATAATTTTCATTAAAACTTGATTTCTATCCATTCGAATGATGCCAAATGAATAACTTACTTGAATTGGACCATTTTACACTATGTCCATTGTAGATTTGTGTCTCTGACAGTTTGTTTGGTTGCAGGGGACATATTCAGTTTTTATGGCCAAAATGTGCTTTTCAGGGGCTGAAAAGCATGTTTTGGCCGAGTATGATAATTTTCATTAAAACTTGATTTCTATCACTTCGAATGATGCCAAATGAATAACTTACTTGAATTGGACCATTTTACACTATGTCCATTGTAGATTTGTGTCTCCGACAGTTCGTTTGGTTGCAGGGGACATTTTCAGTTTTTATGGCCAAAATGTTCTTTTTAGAGGCTGAAAAGCATGTTTTGGCAGAGTATGATAATTTTCATTAAAACTTAATTTCTATCACTTCGAATGATTCCAAATGAATAACTTACTTGAATTGGACCATTTTACACTATGTCCATTGTAGATTTGTGTCTCTGACAGTTCGTTTGGTTGCAGGGGACATATTCAGTTTTTATGGCCAAAATGTGCTTTTCAGGGGCTGAAAAGCATGTTTTGGCCAAGTTTGATAATTTTCATTAAAACTTGATTTCTATCACTTCGATTGATGCCAAATGAATAACTTACTTGAATTGGACCATTTTACACTATGTCCATTGTAGATTTGTGTCTCCGACAGTTCGTTTGGTTGCAGGGGACATTTTCAGTTTTTATGGCCAAAATGTGCTTTTCAGAGGCTGAAAAGCATGTTTTGGCCGAGTATGATAATTTTCATTAAAACTTAATTTCTATCACTTCGAATGATGCCATATGAATAATTTACTTGAATTGGACCATTTTACACTATGTCCATTGTAGATTTGTATCTCTGACAGTTCGTTTGGTTGCAGGGGACATATTCAGTTTTTAAGGCCAAAATGTGCTTTTCAGCGGCTGAAAAGCATGTTTTGGCCGAGTATGGTAATTTTCATTAAAACTTGATTTCTATCACTTCGAATGATGCCAAATGAATAACTTACTTGAATTGGACCATTTTACACTATGTCCATTGTAGATTTGTGTCTCTGACAGTTCGTTTGGTTGCAGGGGACATTTTCAGTTTTTATGGCCAAAATGTGCTTTTCAGAGGCTGAAAAGCATGTTTTGGCCGAGTATGATAATTTTCATTAAAACTTGATTTCTATCCATTCGAATGATGCCAAATGAATAACTTACTTGAATTGGACCATTTTACACTATGTCCATTGTAGATTTGTGTCTCTGACAGTTCATTTGGTTGCAGGGGACATATTCAGTTTTTATGGCCAAAATGTGCTTTTCAGGGGCTGAAAAGCACGTTTTGGCAGAATATGATTATTTTCATTAAAACTTGATTTCTATCCATTCGAATGATGCCAAATGAATAACTTACTTGAATTGGACCATTTTACACTATGTCCATTGTAGATTTGTGTCTCTGACAATTCGTTTGGTTGCAGGGGACATTTTCAGTTTTTATGGCCAAAATGTGCTTTTCAGAGGCTGAAAAGCATGTTTTGGCCGAGTATGATAATTTTCATTAAAACTTAATTTCTATCACTTCGAATGATGCCAAATGAATAATTTACTTGAATTGGGCCATTTTACACTATGTCCATTGTAGATTTGTATCTCTGACAGTTCGTTTGGTTGCAGGGGACATATTCAGTTTTTAAGGCCAAAATGTGCTTTTCAGAGGCTGAAAAGCATGTTTTGGCAGAGTATGGTAATTTTCATTAAAACTTGATTTCTATCACTTCGAATGATGCCAAATGAATAACTTACTTGAATTGGACCATTTTACACTATGTCCATTGTAGATTTGTGTCTCCGACAGTTCGTTTGGTTGCAGGGGACATTTTCAGTTTTTATGGCCAAAATGTGCTTTTCAGGGGCTGAAAAGCATGTTTTGGCCGAGTTTGATAATTTTCATTAAAACTTGATTTCTATCACTTCGATTGATGCCAAATGAATAACTTACTTGAATTGGACCATTTTACACTATGTCCATTGTAGATTTGTGTCTCCGACAGTTCGTTTGGTTGCAGGGGACATTTTCAGTTTTTATGGCCAAAATGTGCTTTTCAGAGGCTGAAAAGCATGTTTTGGCCGAGTATGATAATTTTCATTAAAACTTGATTTCTATCACTTCGAATGATGCCAAATGAATAACTTACTTGAATTGGACCATTTTACACTATGTCCATCGTAGATTTGTGTCTCCGACAGTTCGTTTGGTTGGAGGGGACATTTTCAGTTTTTATGGCCAAAATGTGCTTTTCAGAGGCTGAAAAGCATGTTTTGGCCGAGTATGATAATTTACATTAAAACTTAATTTCTATCACTTCGAATGATGCCAAATGAATAACTTACTTGAATTGGACCATTTTACACTATGTCCATTGTAGATTTGTGTCTCTGACAGTTCGTTTGGTTGCAGGGGACATATTCAGTTTTTATGGCCAAAATGTGCTTTTCAGGGGCTGAAAAGCATGTTTTGGCCGAGTATGATAATTTTCATTAAAACTTGATTTCTATCCATTCGAATGATGCCAAATGAATAACTTACTTGAATTGGACCATTTTACACTATGTCCATTGTAGATTTGTGTCTCCGACAGTTCGTTTGGTTGCAGGGGACATTTTCAGTTTTTATGGCCAAAATGTGCTTTTCAGAGGCTGAAAAGCATGTTTTGGCAGAGTATGATAATTTTCATTAAAACTTGATTTCTATCACTTCGAATGATGCCAAATGAATAATTTGCTTGAATTGGACCATTTTACACTATGTCCATTCTAGATTTGTGTCTCTGACAGTTCATTTGGTTGCAGGGGACATATTCAGTTTTTATGGCCAAAATGTGCTTTTCAGGGGCTGAAAAGCACGTTTTGGCAGAGTATGATAATTTTCATTAAAACTTGATTTCTATCCATTCGAATGATGCCAAATGAATAACTTACTTGAATTGGACCATTTTACACTATGTCCATTGTAGATTTGTGTCTCTGACAGTTTGTTTGGTTGCAGGGGACATATTCAGTTTTTATGGCCAAAATGTGCTTTTCAGGGGCTGAAAAGCATGTTTTGGCCGAGTATGATAATTTTCATTAAAACTTGATTTCTATCACTTCGAATGATGCCAAATGAATAACTTACTTGAATTGGACCATTTTACACTATGTCCATTGTAGATTTGTGTCTCCGACAGTTCGTTTGGTTGCAGGGGACATTTTCAGTTTTTATGGCCAAAATGTTCTTTTCAGAGGCTGAAAAGCATGTTTTGGCAGAGTATGATAATTTTCATTAAAACTTAATTTCTATCACTTCGAATGATTCCAAATGAATAACTTACTTGAATTGGACCATTTTACACTATGTCCATTGTAGATTTGTGTCTCTGACAGTTCGTTTGGTTGCAGGGGACATATTCAGTTTTTATGGCCAAAATGTGCTTTTCAGGGGCTGAAAAGCATGTTTTGGCCAAGTTTGATAATTTTCATTAAAACTTGATTTCTATCACTTCGATTGATGCCAAATGAATAACTTACTTGAATTGGACCATTTTACACTATGTCCATTGTAGATTTGTGTCTCCGACAGTTCGTTTGGTTGCAGGGGACATTTTCAGTTTTTATGGCCAAAATGTGCTTTTCAGAGGCTGAAAAGCATGTTTTGGCCGAGTATGATAATTTTCATTAAAACTTAATTTCTATCACTTCGAATGATGCCATATGAATAATTTACTTGAATTGGACCATTTTACACTATGTCCATTGTAGATTTGTATCTCTGACAGTTCGTTTGGTTGCAGGGGACATATTCAGTTTTTAAGGCCAAAATGTGCTTTTCAGCGGCTGAAAAGCATGTTTTGGCCGAGTATGGTAATTTTCATTAAAACTTGATTTCTATCACTTCGAATGATGCCAAATGAATAACTTACTTGAATTGGACCATTTTACACTATGTCCATTGTAGATTTGTGTCTCCGACAGTTCGTTTGGTTGCAGGGGACATTTTCAGTTTTTATGGCCAAAATGTGCTTTTCAGAGGCTGAAAAGCATGTTTTGGCCGAGTATGATAATTTTCATTAAAACTTGATTTCTATCCATTCGAATGATGCCAAATGAATAACTTACTTGAATTGGACCATTTTACACTATGTCCATTGTAGATTTGTGTCTCTGACAGTTCATTTGGTTGCAGGGGACATATTCAGTTTTTATGGCCAAAATGTGCTTTTCAGGGGCTGAAAAGCACGTTTTGGCAGAATATGATTATTTTCATTAAAACTTGATTTCTATCCATTCGAATGATGCCAAATGAATAACTTACTTGAATTGGACCATTTTACACTATGTCCATTGTAGATTTGTGTCTCTGACAATTCGTTTGGTTGCAGGGGACATTTTCAGTTTTTATGGCCAAAATGTGCTTTTCAGAGGCTGAAAAGCATGTTTTGGCAGAGTATGATAATTTTCATTAAAACTTAATTTCTATCACTTCGAATGATGCCAAATGAATAACTTACTTGAATTGGACCATTTTACACTATGTCCATTGTAGATTTGTGTCTCTGACAGTTCGTTTGGTTGCAGGGGACATATTCAGTTTTTATGGCCAAAATGTGCTTTTCAGGGGCTGAAAAGCATGTTTTGGCAGAGTATGATAATTTTCATTAAAACTTGATTTCTATCCATTCGAATGATGCCAAATGAATAACTTACTTGAATTGGACCATTTTACACTATGTCCATTGTAGATTTGTGTCTCCGACAGTTCGTTTGGTTGCAGGGGACATTTTCAGTTTTTATGGCCAAAATGTGCTTTTCAGGGGCTGAAAAGCATGTTTTGGCCGAGTTTGATAATTTTCATTAAAACTTGATTTCTATCACTTCGATTGATGCCAAATGAATAACTTACTTGAATTGGACCATTTTACACTATGTCCATTGTAGATTTGTGTCTCCGACAGTTCGTTTGGTTGCAGGGGACATTTTCAGTTTTTATGGCCAAAATGTGCTTTTCAGAGGCTGAAAAGCATCTTTTGGCCGAGTATGATAATTTTCATTAAAACTTAATTTCTATCACTTCGAATGATGCCAAATGAATAACTTACTTGAATTGGACCATTTTACACTATGTCCATTGTAGATTTGTGTCTCTGACAATTCGTTTGGTTGCAGGGGACATATTCAGTTTTTATGGCCAAAATGTGGTTTTCAGGGGCTGAAAAGCATGTTTTGGCCGAGTTTGATAATTTTCATTAAAACTTGATTTCTATCACTTCGATTGATGCCAAATGAATAACTTACTTGAATTGGACCATTTTACACTATGTCCATTGTAGATTTGTGTCTCCGACAGTTCGTTTGGTTGCAGGGGACATTTTCAGTTTTTATGGCCAAAATGTGCTTTTCAGAGGCTGAAAAGCATGTTTTGGCCGAGTATGATAATTTACATTAAAACTTGATTTCTATCACTTCGAATGATGCCAAATGAATAATTTGCTTGAATTTGACCATTTTACACTATGTCCATTCTAGATTTGTGTCTCTAACAGTTCGTTTGGTTGCAGGGGACATATTCAGTTTTTAAGGCCAAAATGTGCTTTTCAGGGGCTGAAAAGCATGTTTTGGCCGAGTATGATAATTTTCATTAAAACTTGATTTCTATCCATTCCAATGATTCCAAATGAATAACTTACTTGAATTGGACCATTTTACACTATGTCCATTGTAGATTTGTGTCTCTGACAGTTCGTTTGGTTGCAGGGGACATATTCAGTTTTTATGGCCAAAATGTGCTTTTCAGGGGCTGAAAAGCATGTTTTGGCCGAGTATGATAATTTTCATTAAAACTTGATTTCTATCACTTCGAATGATGCCAAATGAATAACTTACTTGAATTGGACCATTTTACACTATGTCCATTGTAGATTTGTGTCTCCGACAGTTCGTTTGGTTGCAGGGGACATTTTCAGTTTTTATGGCCAAAATGTGCTTTTCAGAGGCTGAAAAGCATGTTTTGGCCGAGTATGATAATTTAAATTAAAACTTAATTTCTATCACTTCGAATGATGCCAAATGAATAACTTACTTGAATTGGACCATTTTACACTATGTCCATTGTAGATTTGTGTCTCTGACAGTTCGTTTGGTTGCAGGGGACATATTCAGTTTTTATGGCCAAAATGTGCTTTTCAGGGGCTGAAAAGCATGTTTTGGCCGAGTATGATAATTTTCATTAAAACTTGATTTCTATCACTTCGAATGATGCCAAATGAATAACTTACTTGAATTGGACCATTTTACACTATGTCCATTGTAGATTTGTGTCTCTGACAGTTCGTTTGGTTGCAGGGGACATTTTCAGTTTTTATGGCCAAAATGTGCTTTTCAGGGGCTGAAAGGCATGTTTTGGCCGAGTATGATAATTTTCATTAAAACTTGATTTCTATCACTTCGAATGATGCCAAATGAATAACTTACTTGAATTGGACCATTTTACACTATGTCCATTGTAGATTTGTGTCTCTGACAGTTCGTTTGGTTGCAGGGGACATATTCAGTTTTTATGGCCAAAATGTGCTTTTCAGAGGCTGAAAAGCATGTTTTGGCCGAGTATGATAATTTTCATTAAAACTTGATTTCTATCACTTCGAATGATGCCAAATGAATAACTTACTTGAATTGGACCATTTTACACTATGTCCATTGTAGATTTGTGTCTCCGACAGTTCGTTTGGTTGCAGGGGACATTTTCAGTTTTTATGGCCAAAATGTGCTTTTCAGAGGCTGAAAAGCATGTTTTGGCCGAGTATGATAATTTTCATTAAAACTTGATTTCTTTCACTTCGAATGATGCCAAATGAATAACTTACTTGAATTGGACCATTTTACACTATGTCCATTGTAGATTTGTGTCTCCGACAGTTCGTTTGGTTGCAGGGGACATTTTCAGTTTTTATGGCCAAAATGTGCTTTTCAGAGGCTGAAAAGCATGTTTTGGCCGAGTATGATAATTTTCATTAAAACTTGATTTCTATCACTTCGAATGATGCCAAATGAATAACTTACTTGAATTGGACCATTTTACACTATGTCCATTGTAGATTTGTGTCTCTGACAGTTAGTTTGGTTGCAGGGGACATATTCAGTTTTTATGGCCAAAATGTGCTTTTCAGAGGCTGAAAAGCATGTTTTGGCCGAGTATGATAATTTTCATTAAAACTTGATTTCTATCACTTCGAATGATGCCAAATGAATAACTTACTTGAATTGGACCATTTTACACTATGTCCATTGTAGATTTGTGTCTCCGACAGTTCGTTTGGTTGCAGGGGACATTTTCAGTTTTTATGGCCAAAATGTTCTTTTCAGAGGCTGAAAAGCATGTTTTGGCAGAGTATGATAATTTTCATTAAAACTTAATTTCTATCACTTCGAATGATTCCAAATGAATAACTTACTTGAATTGGACCATTTTACACTATGTCCATTGTAGATTTGTGTCTCTGACAGTTCGTTTGGTTGCAGGGGACATATTCAGTTTTTATGGCCAAAATGTGCTTTTCAGAGGCTGAAAAGCATGTTTTGGCCGAGTATGATAATTTTCATTAAAACTTAATTTCTATCACTTCGAATGATGCCAAATGAATAATTTACTTGAATTGGGCCATTTTACACTATGTCCATTGTAGATTTGTATCTCTGACAGTTCGTTTGGTTGCAGGGGACATATTCAGTTTTTAAGGCCAAAATGTGCTTTTCAGAGGCTGAAAAGCATGTTTTGGCAGAGTATGGTAATTTTCATTAAAACTTGATTTCTATCACTTCGAATGATGCCAAATGAATAACTTACTTGAATTGGACCATTTTACACTATGTCCATTGTAGATTTGTGTCTCCGACAGTTCGTTTGGTTGCAGGGGACATTTTCAGTTTTTATGGCCAAAATGTGCTTTTCAGAGGCTGAAAAGCATGTTTTGGCCGAGTATGATAATTTTCATTAAAACTTGATTTCTATCACTTCGAATGATGCCAAATGAATAACTTACTTGAATTGGACCATTTTACACTATGTCCATCGTAGATTTGTGTCTCCGACAGTTCGTTTGGTTGGAGGGGACATTTTCAGTTTTTATGGCCAAAATGTGCTTTTCAGAGGCTGAAAAGCATGTTTTGGCCGAGTATGATAATTTACATTAAAACTTAATTTCTATCACTTCGAATGATGCCAAATGAATAACTTACTTGAATTGGACCATTTTACACTATGTCCATTGTAGATTTGTGTCTCTGACAGTTCGTTTGGTTGCAGGGGACATATTCAGTTTTTATGGCCAAAATGTGCTTTTCAGGGGCTGAAAAGCATGTTTTGGCCGAGTATGATAATTTTCATTAAAACTTGATTTCTATCCATTCGAATGATGCCAAATGAATAACTTACTTGAATTGGACCATTTTACACTATGTCCATTGTAGATTTGTGTCTCCGACAGTTCGTTTGGTTGCAGGGGACATTTTCAGTTTTTATGGCCAAAATGTGCTTTTCAGAGGCTGAAAAGCATGTTTTGGCAGAGTATGATAATTTTCATTAAAACTTGATTTCTATCACTTCGAATGATGCCAAATGAATAATTTGCTTGAATTGGACCATTTTACACTATGTCCATTCTAGATTTGTGTCTCTGACAGTTCATTTGGTTGCAGGGGACATATTCAGTTTTTATGGCCAAAATGTGCTTTTCAGGGGCTGAAAAGCACGTTTTGGCAGAGTATGATAATTTTCAT
The DNA here is from genome assembly GCF_051989625.1 of Stigmatopora argus. Lineage (NCBI taxonomy): Eukaryota > Metazoa > Chordata > Actinopteri > Syngnathiformes > Syngnathidae > Stigmatopora > Stigmatopora argus. The sequence continues at coordinate 96,611 of NC_135405.1, read as the reverse complement.
TAAAACTTGATTTCTATCCATTCGAATGATGCCAAATGAATAACTTACTTGAATTGGACCATTTTACACTATGTCCATTGTAGATTTGTGTCTCTGACAGTTTGTTTGGTTGCAGGGGACATATTCAGTTTTTATGGCCAAAATGTGCTTTTCAGGGGCTGAAAAGCATGTTTTGGCCGAGTATGATAATTTTCATTAAAACTTGATTTCTATCACTTCGAATGATGCCAAATGAATAACTTACTTGAATTGGACCATTTTACACTATGTCCATTGTAGATTTGTGTCTCCGACAGTTCGTTTGGTTGCAGGGGACATTTTCAGTTTTTATGGCCAAAATGTTCTTTTCAGAGGCTGAAAAGCATGTTTTGGCAGAGTATGATAATTTTCATTAAAACTTAATTTCTATCACTTCGAATGATTCCAAATGAATAACTTACTTGAATTGGACCATTTTACACTATGTCCATTGTAGATTTGTGTCTCTGACAGTTCGTTTGGTTGCAGGGGACATATTCAGTTTTTATGGCCAAAATGTGCTTTTCAGGGGCTGAAAAGCATGTTTTGGCCAAGTTTGATAATTTTCATTAAAACTTGATTTCTATCACTTCGATTGATGCCAAATGAATAACTTACTTGAATTGGACCATTTTACACTATGTCCATTGTAGATTTGTGTCTCCGACAGTTCGTTTGGTTGCAGGGGACATTTTCAGTTTTTATGGCCAAAATGTGCTTTTCAGAGGCTGAAAAGCATGTTTTGGCCGAGTATGATAATTTTCATTAAAACTTAATTTCTATCACTTCGAATGATGCCATATGAATAATTTACTTGAATTGGACCATTTTACACTATGTCCATTGTAGATTTGTATCTCTGACAGTTCGTTTGGTTGCAGGGGACATATTCAGTTTTTAAGGCCAAAATGTGCTTTTCAGCGGCTGAAAAGCATGTTTTGGCCGAGTATGGTAATTTTCATTAAAACTTGATTTCTATCACTTCGAATGATGCCAAATGAATAACTTACTTGAATTGGACCATTTTACACTATGTCCATTGTAGATTTGTGTCTCCGACAGTTCGTTTGGTTGCAGGGGACATTTTCAGTTTTTATGGCCAAAATGTGCTTTTCAGAGGCTGAAAAGCATGTTTTGGCCGAGTATGATAATTTTCATTAAAACTTGATTTCTATCCATTCGAATGATGCCAAATGAATAACTTACTTGAATTGGACCATTTTACACTATGTCCATTGTAGATTTGTGTCTCTGACAGTTCATTTGGTTGCAGGGGACATATTCAGTTTTTATGGCCAAAATGTGCTTTTCAGGGGCTGAAAAGCACGTTTTGGCAGAATATGATTATTTTCATTAAAACTTGATTTCTATCCATTCGAATGATGCCAAATGAATAACTTACTTGAATTGGACCATTTTACACTATGTCCATTGTAGATTTGTGTCTCTGACAATTCGTTTGGTTGCAGGGGACATTTTCAGTTTTTATGGCCAAAATGTGCTTTTCAGAGGCTGAAAAGCATGTTTTGGCAGAGTATGATAATTTTCATTAAAACTTAATTTCTATCACTTCGAATGATGCCAAATGAATAACTTACTTGAATTGGACCATTTTACACTATGTCCATTGTAGATTTGTGTCTCTGACAGTTCGTTTGGTTGCAGGGGACATATTCAGTTTTTATGGCCAAAATGTGCTTTTCAGGGGCTGAAAAGCACGTTTTGGCAGAGTATGATAATTTTCATTAAAACTTGATTTCTATCCATTCGAATGATGCCAAATGAATAACTTACTTGAATTGGACCATTTTACACTATGTCCATTGTAGATTTGTGTCTCCGACAGTTCGTTTGGTTGCAGGGGACATTTTCAGTTTTTATGGCCAAAATGTGCTTTTCAGGGGCTGAAAAGCATGTTTTGGCCGAGTATGATAATTTTCATTAAAACTTGTTTTCTATCACTTCGAATGATGCCAAATGAATAACTTACTTGAATTGGACCATTTTACACTATGTCCATTGTAGATTTGTGTCTCTGACAGTTCGTTTGGTTGCAGGGGACATATTCAGTTTTTATGGCCAAAATGTGCTTTTCAGGGGCTGAAAAGCACGTTTTGGCAGAGTATGATAATTTTCATTATAACTTGATTTCTATCACTTCGATTGATGCCAAATGAATAACTTACTTGAATTGGACCATTTTACACTATGTCCATTGTAGATTTGTGTCTCCGACAGTTCGTTTGGTTGCAGGGGACATTTTCAGTTTTTATGGCCAAAATGTGCTTTTCAGGGGCTGAAAAGCACGTTTTGGCAGAGTATGATAATTTTCATTAAAACTTGATTTCTATCCATTCGAATGATGCCAAATGAATAACTTACTTGAATTGGACCATTTTACACTATGTCCATTGTAGATTTGTGTCTCCGACAGTTCGTTTGGTTGCAGGGGACATTTTCAGTTTTTATGGCCAAAATGTGCTTTTCAGGGGCTGAAAAGCATGTTTTGGCCGAGTTTGATAATTTTCATTATAACTTGATTTCTATCACTTCGATTGATGCCAAATGAATAACTTACTTGAATTGGACCATTTTACACTATGTCCATTGTAGATTTGTGTCTCCGACAGTTCGTTTGGTTGCAGGGGACATTTTCAGTTTTTATGGCCAAAATGTGCTTTTCAGAGGCTGAAAAGCATGTTTTGGCCGAGTATGATAATTTTCATTAAAACTTGATTTCTATCCATTCGAATGATGCCAAATGAATAACTTACTTGAATTGGACCATTTTACACTATGTCCATTGTAGATTTGTGTCTCTGACAGTTCATTTGGTTGCAGGGGACATATTCAGTTTTTATGGCCAAAATGTGCTTTTCAGGGGCTGAAAAGCACGTTTTGGCAGAATATGATAATTTTCATTAAAACTTGATTTCTATCCATTCGAATGATGCCAAATGAATAACTTACTTGAATTGGACCATTTTACACTATGTCCATTGTAGATTTGTGTCTCTGACAGTTCGTTTGGTTGCAGGGGACATATTCAGTTTTTATGGCCAAAATGTGCTTTTCAGGGGCTGAAAAGCATGTTTTGGCCGAGTATGATAATTTTCATTAAAACTTGATTTCTATCACTTCGAATGATGCCAAATGAATAACTTACTTGAATTGGACCATTTTACACTATGTCCATTGTAGATTTGTGTCTCTGACAGTTCGTTTGGTTGCAGGGGACATATTCAGTTTTTATGGCCAAAATGTGCTTTTCAGGGGCTGAAAAGCACGTTTTGGCAGAGTATGATAATTTTCATTAAAACTTGATTTCTATCAATTCGAATGATGCCAAATGAATAACTTACTTGAATTGGACCATTTTACACTATGTCCATTGTAGATTTGTGTCTCCGACAGTTCTTTTGGTTGCAGGGGACATTTTCAGTTTTTATGGCCAAAATGTGCTTTTCAGGGGCTGAAAAGCATGTTTTGGCCGAGTTTGATAATTTTCATTATAACTTGATTTCTATCACTTCGAATGATGCCAAATGAATAACTTACTTGAATTGGACCATTTTACACTATGTCCATTGTAGATTTGTGTCTCCGACAGTTCGTTTGGTTGCAGGGGACATTTTCAGTTTTTATGGCCAAAATGTGCTTTTCAGAGGCTGAAAAGCATGTTTTGGCCGAGTATGATAATTTTCATTAAAACTTGATTTCTATCACTTCGAATGATGCCAATATAATAACTTACTTGAATTGGACATTTTTACACTATGTCCATTGTAGATTTTTGTCTCCGACAGTTCGTTTGGTTTGCTGGGGACATTTTCAGTTTTTATGGCCAAAATGTGCTTTTCAGGGGCTGAAAAGCACGTTTTGGCAGAATATGATAATTTTCATTAAAACTTGATTTCTATCCATTCGAATGATGCCAAATGAATAACTTACTTGAATTGGACCATTTTACACTATGTCCATTGTAGATTTGTGTCTCTGACAGTTCGTTTGGTTGCAGGGGACATATTCAGTTTTTATGGCCAAAATGTGCTTTTCAGGGGCTGAAAAGCACGTTTTGGCAGAGTATGATAATTTTCATTATAACTTGATTTCTATCACTTCGATTGATGCCAAATGAATAACTTACTTGAATTGGACCATTTTACACTATGTCCATTGTAGATTTGTGTCTCCGACAGTTCGTTTGGTTGCAGGGGACATTTTCAGTTTTTATGGCCAAAATGTGCTTTTCAGGGGCTGAAAAGCACGTTTTGGCAGAGTATGATAATTTTCATTAAAACTTGATTTCTATCCATTCGAATGATGCCAAATGAATAACTTACTTGAATTGGACCATTTTACACTATGTCCATTGAAGATTTGTGTCTCCGACAGTTCGTTTGGTTGCAGGGGACATTTTCAGTTTTTATGGCCAAAATGTGCTTTTCAGGGGCTGAAAAGCATGTTTTGGCCGAGTTTGATAATTTTCATTATAACTTGATTTCTATCACTTCGATTGATGCCAAATGAATAACTTACTTGAATTGGACCATTTTACACTATGTCCATTGTAGATTTGTGTCTCCGACAGTTCGTTTGGTTGCAGGGGACATTTTCAGTTTTTATGGCCAAAATGTGCTTTTCAGAGGCTGAAAAGCATCTTTTGGCCGAGTATGATAATTTTCATTAAAACTTGATTTCTATCACTTCGAATGATGCCAAATGAATAACTTACTTGAATTGGACCATTTTACACTATGTCCATTGTAGATTTGTGTCTCCGACAGTTCGTTTGGTTGCAGGGGACATTTTCAGTTTTTATGGCCAAAATGTGCTTTTCAGAGGCTGAAAAGCATGTTTTGGCCGAGTATGATAATTTTCATTAAAACTTGATTTCTATCACTTCGAATGATGCCAAATGAATAACTTACTTGAATTGGACCATTTTACACTATGTCCATTGTAGATTTGTGTCTCCGACAGTTCGTTTGGTTGCAGGGGACATTTTCAGTTTTTATGGCCAAAATGTGCTTTTCAGAGGCTGAAAAGCATGTTTTGGCCGAGTATGATAATTTTCATTAAAACTTGATTTCTATCCATTCGAATGATGCCAAATGAATAACTTACTTGAATTGGACCATTTTACACTATGTCCATTGTAGATTTGTGTCTCTGACAGTTCATTTGGTTGCAGGGGACATATTCAGTTTTTATGGCCAAAATGTGCTTTTCAGGGGCTGAAAAGCACGTTTTGGCAGAATATGATTATTTTCATTAAAACTTGATTTCTATCCATTCGAATGATGCCAAATGAATAACTTACTTGAATTGGACCATTTTACACTATGTCCATTGTAGATTTGTGTCTCTGACAATTCGTTTGGTTGCAGGGGACATTTTCAGTTTTTATGGCCAAAATGTGCTTTTCAGAGGCTGAAAAGCATGTTTTGGCAGAGTATGATAATTTTCATTAAAACTTAATTTCTATCACTTCGAATGATGCCAAATGAATAACTTACTTGAATTGGACCATTTTACACTATGTCCATTGTAGATTTGTGTCTCTGACAGTTCGTTTGGTTGCAGGGGACATATTCAGTTTTTATGGCCAAAATGTGCTTTTCAGGGGCTGAAAAGCACGTTTTGGCAGAGTATGATAATTTTCATTAAAACTTGATTTCTATCCATTCGAATGATGCCAAATGAATAACTTACTTGAATTGGACCATTTTACACTATGTCCATTGTAGATTTGTGTCTCCGACAGTTCGTTTGGTTGCAGGGGACATTTTCAGTTTTTATGGCCAAAATGTGCTTTTCAGGGGCTGAAAAGCATGTTTTGGCCGAGTATGATAATTTTCATTAAAACTTGTTTTCTATCACTTCGAATGATGCCAAATGAATAACTTACTTGAATTGGACCATTTTACACTATGTCCATTGTAGATTTGTGTCTCTGACAGTTCGTTTGGTTGCAGGGGACATATTCAGTTTTTATGGCCAAAATGTGCTTTTCAGGGGCTGAAAAGCACGTTTTGGCAGAGTATGATAATTTTCATTATAACTTGATTTCTATCACTTCGATTGATGCCAAATGAATAACTTACTTGAATTGGACCATTTTACACTATGTCCATTGTAGATTTGTGTCTCCGACAGTTCGTTTGGTTGCAGGGGACATTTTCAGTTTTTATGGCCAAAATGTGCTTTTCAGGGGCTGAAAAGCACGTTTTGGCAGAGTATGATAATTTTCATTAAAACTTGATTTCTATCCATTCGAATGATGCCAAATGAATAACTTACTTGAATTGGACCATTTTACACTATGTCCATTGTAGATTTGTGTCTCCGACAGTTCGTTTGGTTGCAGGGGACATTTTCAGTTTTTATGGCCAAAATGTGCTTTTCAGGGGCTGAAAAGCATGTTTTGGCCGAGTTTGATAATTTTCATTATAACTTGATTTCTATCACTTCGATTGATGCCAAATGAATAACTTACTTGAATTGGACCATTTTACACTATGTCCATTGTAGATTTGTGTCTCCGACAGTTCGTTTGGTTGCAGGGGACATTTTCAGTTTTTATGGCCAAAATGTGCTTTTCAGAGGCTGAAAAGCATGTTTTGGCCGAGTATGATAATTTTCATTAAAACTTGATTTCTATCCATTCGAATGATGCCAAATGAATAACTTACTTGAATTGGACCATTTTACACTATGTCCATTGTAGATTTGTGTCTCTGACAGTTCATTTGGTTGCAGGGGACATATTCAGTTTTTATGGCCAAAATGTGCTTTTCAGGGGCTGAAAAGCACGTTTTGGCAGAATATGATAATTTTCATTAAAACTTGATTTCTATCCATTCGAATGATGCCAAATGAATAACTTACTTGAATTGGACCATTTTACACTATGTCCATTGTAGATTTGTGTCTCTGACAGTTCGTTTGGTTGCAGGGGACATATTCAGTTTTTATGGCCAAAATGTGCTTTTCAGGGGCTGAAAAGCATGTTTTGGCCGAGTATGATAATTTTCATTAAAACTTGATTTCTATCACTTCGAATGATGCCAAATGAATAACTTACTTGAATTGGACCATTTTACACTATGTCCATTGTAGATTTGTGTCTCTGACAGTTCGTTTGGTTGCAGGGGACATATTCAGTTTTTATGGCCAAAATGTGCTTTTCAGGGGCTGAAAAGCACGTTTTGGCAGAGTATGATAATTTTCATTAAAACTTGATTTCTATCAATTCGAATGATGCCAAATGAATAACTTACTTGAATTGGACCATTTTACACTATGTCCATTGTAGATTTGTGTCTCCGACAGTTCGTTTGGTTGCAGGGGACATTTTCAGTTTTTATGGCCAAAATGTGCTTTTCAGGGGCTGAAAAGCATGTTTTGGCCGAGTTTGATAATTTTCATTATAACTTGATTTCTATCACTTCGAATGATGCCAAATGAATAACTTACTTGAATTGGACCATTTTACACTATGTCCATAGTAGATTTGTGTCTCCGACAGTTCGTTTGGTTGCAGGGGACATTTTCAGTTTTTATGGCCAAAATGTGCTTTTCAGAGGCTGAAAAGCATGTTTTGGCCGAGTATGATAATTTTCATTAAAACTTGATTTCTATCACTTCGAATGATGCCAATATAATAACTTACTTGAATTGGACATTTTTACACTATGTCCATTGTAGATTTTTGTCTCCGACAGTTCGTTTGGTTTGCTGGGGACATTTTCAGTTTTTATGGCCAAAATGTGCTTTTCAGGGGCTGAAAAGCACGTTTTGGCAGAATATGATAATTTTCATTAAAACTTGATTTCTATCCATTCGAATGATGCCAAATGAATAACTTACTTGAATTGGACCATTTTACACTATGTCCATTGTAGATTTGTGTCTCTGACAGTTCGTTTGGTTGCAGGGGACATATTCAGTTTTTATGGCCAAAATGTGCTTTTCAGGGGCTGAAAAGCACGTTTTGGCAGAGTATGATAATTTTCATTATAACTTGATTTCTATCACTTCGATTGATGCCAAATGAATAACTTACTTGAATTGGACCATTTTACACTATGTCCATTGTAGATTTGTGTCTCCGACAGTTCGTTTGGTTGCAGGGGACATTTTCAGTTTTTATGGCCAAAATGTGCTTTTCAGGGGCTGAAAAGCACGTTTTGGCAGAGTATGATAATTTTCATTAAAACTTGATTTCTATCCATTCGAATGATGCCAAATGAATAACTTACTTGAATTGGACCATTTTACACTATGTCCATTGAAGATTTGTGTCTCCGACAGTTCGTTTGGTTGCAGGGGACATTTTCAGTTTTTATGGCCAAAATGTGCTTTTCAGGGGCTGAAAAGCATGTTTTGGCCGAGTTTGATAATTTTCATTATAACTTGATTTCTATCACTTCGATTGATGCCAAATGAATAACTTACTTGAATTGGACCATTTTACACTATGTCCATTGTAGATTTGTGTCTCCGACAGTTCGTTTGGTTGCAGGGGACATTTTCAGTTTTTATGGCCAAAATGTGCTTTTCAGAGGCTGAAAAGCATCTTTTGGCCGAGTATGATAATTTTCATTAAAACTTGATTTCTATCACTTCGAATGATGCCAAATGAATAACTTACTTGAATTGGACCATTTTACACTATGTCCATTGTAGATTTGTGTCTCCGACAGTTCGTTTGGTTGCAGGGGACATTTTCAGTTTTTATGGCCAAAATGTGCTTTTCAGAGGCTGAAAAGCATGTTTTGGCCGAGTATGATAATTTTCATTAAAACTTGATTTCTATCACTTCGAATGATGCCAAATGAATAACTTACTTGAATTGGACCATTTTACACTATGTCCATTGTAGATTTGTGTCTCCGACAGTTCGTTTGGTTGCAGGGGACATTTTCAGTTTTTATGGCCAAAATGTGCTTTTCAGAGGCTGAAAAGCATGTTTTGGCCGAGTATGATAATTTTCATTAAAACTTGATTTCTATCCATTCGAATGATGCCAAATGAATAACTTACTTGAATTGGACCATTTTACACTATGTCCATTGTAGATTTGTGTCTCTGACAGTTCATTTGGTTGCAGGGGACATATTCAGTTTTTATGGCCAAAATGTGCTTTTCAGGGGCTGAAAAGCACGTTTTGGCAGAATATGATTATTTTCATTAAAACTTGATTTCTATCCATTCGAATGATGCCAAATGAATAACTTACTTGAATTGGACCATTTTACACTATGTCCATTGTAGATTTGTGTCTCTGACAATTCGTTTGGTTGCAGGGGACATTTTCAGTTTTTATGGCCAAAATGTGCTTTTCAGAGGCTGAAAAGCATGTTTTGGCAGAGTATGATAATTTTCATTAAAACTTAATTTCTATCACTTCGAATGATGCCAAATGAATAACTTACTTGAATTGGACCATTTTACACTATGTCCATTGTAGATTTGTGTCTCTGACAGTTCGTTTGGTTGCAGGGGACATATTCAGTTTTTATGGCCAAAATGTGCTTTTCAGGGGCTGAAAAGCACGTTTTGGCAGAGTATGATAATTTTCATTAAAACTTGATTTCTATCCATTCGAATGATGCCAAATGAATAACTTACTTGAATTGGACCATTTTACACTATGTCCATTGTAGATTTGTGTCTCCGACAGTTCGTTTGGTTGCAGGGGACATTTTCAGTTTTTATGGCCAAAATGTGCTTTTCAGGGGCTGAAAAGCATGTTTTGGCCGAGTATGATAATTTTCATTAAAACTTGTTTTCTATCACTTCGAATGATGCCAAATGAATAACTTACTTGAATTGGACCATTTTACACTATGTCCATTGTAGATTTGTGTCTCTGACAGTTCGTTTGGTTGCAGGGGACATATTCAGTTTTTATGGCCAAAATGTGCTTTTCAGGGGCTGAAAAGCACGTTTTGGCAGAGTATGATAATTTTCATTATAACTTGATTTCTATCACTTCGATTGATGCCAAATGAATAACTTACTTGAATTGGACCATTTTACACTATGTCCATTGTAGATTTGTGTCTCCGACAGTTCGTTTGGTTGCAGGGGACATTTTCAGTTTTTATGGCCAAAATGTGCTTTTCAGGGGCTGAAAAGCACGTTTTGGCAGAGTATGATAATTTTCATTAAAACTTGATTTCTATCCATTCGAATGATGCCAAATGAATAACTTACTTGAATTGGACCATTTTACACTATGTCCATTGTAGATTTGTGTCTCCGACAGTTCGTTTGGTTGCAGGGGACATTTTCAGTTTTTATGGCCAAAATGTGCTTTTCAGGGGCTGAAAAGCATGTTTTGGCCGAGTTTGATAATTTTCATTATAACTTGATTTCTATCACTTCGATTGATGCCAAATGAATAACTTACTTGAATTGGACCATTTTACACTATGTCCATTGTAGATTTGTGTCTCCGACAGTTCGTTTGGTTGCAGGGGACATTTTCAGTTTTTATGGCCAAAATGTGCTTTTCAGAGGCTGAAAAGCATGTTTTGGCCGAGTATGATAATTTTCATTAAAACTTGATTTCTATCCATTCGAATGATGCCAAATGAATAACTTACTTGAATTGGACCATTTTACACTATGTCCATTGTAGATTTGTGTCTCTGACAGTTCATTTGGTTGCAGGGGACATATTCAGTTTTTATGGCCAAAATGTGCTTTTCAGGGGCTGAAAAGCACGTTTTGGCAGAATATGATAATTTTCATTAAAACTTGATTTCTATCCATTCGAATGATGCCAAATGAATAACTTACTTGAATTGGACCATTTTACACTATGTCCATTGTAGATTTGTGTCTCTGACAGTTCGTTTGGTTGCAGGGGACATATTCAGTTTTTATGGCCAAAATGTGCTTTTCAGGGGCTGAAAAGCATGTTTTGGCCGAGTATGATAATTTTCATTAAAACTTGATTTCTATCACTTCGAATGATGCCAAATGAATAACTTACTTGAATTGGACCATTTTACACTATGTCCATTGTAGATTTGTGTCTCTGACAGTTCGTTTGGTTGCAGGGGACATATTCAGTTTTTATGGCCAAAATGTGCTTTTCAGGGGCTGAAAAGCACGTTTTGGCAGAGTATGATAATTTTCATTAAAACTTGATTTCTATCAATTCGAATGATGCCAAATGAATAACTTACTTGAATTGGACCATTTTACACTATGTCCATTGTAGATTTGTGTCTCCGACAGTTCGTTTGGTTGCAGGGGACATTTTCAGTTTTTATGGCCAAAATGTGCTTTTCAGGGGCTGAAAAGCATGTTTTGGCCGAGTTTGATAATTTTCATTATAACTTGATTTCTATCACTTCGAATGATGCCAAATGAATAACTTACTTGAATTGGACCATTTTACACTATGTCCATAGTAGATTTGTGTCTCCGACAGTTCGTTTGGTTGCAGGGGACATTTTCAGTTTTTATGGCCAAAATGTGCTTTTCAGAGGCTGAAAAGCATGTTTTGGCCGAGTATGATAATTTTCATTAAAACTTGATTTCTATCACTTCGAATGATGCCAATATAATAACTTACTTGAATTGGACATTTTTACACTATGTCCATTGTAGATTTTTGTCTCCGACAGTTCGTTTGGTTTGCTGGGGACATTTTCAGTTTTTATGGCCAAAATGTGCTTTTCAGGGGCTGAAAAGCACGTTTTGGCAGAATATGATAATTTTCATTAAAACTTGATTTCTATCCATTCGAATGATGCCAAATGAATAACTTACTTGAATTGGACCATTTTACACTATGTCCATTGTAGATTTGTGTCTCTGACAGTTCGTTTGGTTGCAGGGGACATATTCAGTTTTTATGGCCAAAATGTGCTTTTCAGGGGCTGAAAAGCACGTTTTGGCAGAGTATGATAATTTTCATTATAACTTGATTTCTATCACTTCGATTGATGCCAAATGAATAACTTACTTGAATTGGACCATTTTACACTATGTCCATTGTAGATTTGTGTCTCCGACAGTTCGTTTGGTTGCAGGGGACATTTTCAGTTTTTATGGCCAAAATGTGCTTTTCAGGGGCTGAAAAGCACGTTTTGGCAGAGTATGATAATTTTCATTAAAACTTGATTTCTATCCATTCGAATGATGCCAAATGAATAACTTACTTGAATTGGACCATTTTACACTATGTCCATTGTAGATTTGTGTCTCCGACAGTTCGTTTGGTTGCAGGGGACATTTTCAGTTTTTATGGCCAAAATGTGCTTTTCAGGGGCTGAAAAGCATGTTTTGGCCGAGTTTGATAATTTTCATTATAACTTGATTTCTATCACTTCGATTGATGCCAAATGAATAACTTACTTGAATTGGACCATTTTACACTATGTCCATTGTAGATTTGTGTCTCCGACAGTTCGTTTGGTTGCAGGGGACATTTTCAGTTTTTATGGCCAAAATGTGCTTTTCAGAGGCTGAAAAGCATCTTTTGGCCGAGTATGATAATTTTCATTAAAACTTGATTTCTATCACTTCGAATGATGCCAAATGAATAACTTACTTGAATTGGACCATTTTACACTATGTCCATTGTAGATTTGTGTCTCCGACAGTTCGTTTGTTTGCAGGGGACATTTTCAGTTTTTATGGCCAAAATGTGCTTTTCAGAGGCTGAAAAGCATGTTTTGGCCGAGTATGATAATTTTCATTAAAACTTGATTTCTATCCATTCGAATGATGCCAAATGAATAACTTACTTGAATTGGACCATTTTACACTATGTCCATTGTAGATTTGTGTCTCTGACAGTTCATTTGGTTGCAGGGGACATATTCAGTTTTTATGGCCAAAATGTGCTTTTCAGGGGCTGAAAAGCACGTTTTGGCAGAATATGATAATTTTCATTAAAACTTGATTTCTATCCATTCGAATGATGCCAAATGAATAACTTACTTGAATTGGACCATTTTACACTATGTCCATTGTAGATTTGTGTCTCTGACAGTTCGTTTGGTTGCAGGGGACATATTCAGTTTTTATGGCCAAAATGTGCTTTTCAGGGGCTGAAAAGCATGTTTTGGCCGAGTATGATAATTTTCATTAAAACTTGATTTCTATCACTTCGAATGATGCCAAATGAATAACTTACTTGAATTGGACCATTTTACACTATGTCCATTGTAGATTTGTGTCTCTGACAGTTCGTTTGGTTGCAGGGGACATATTCAGTTTTTATGGCCAAAATGTGCTTTTCAGGGGCTGAAAAGCACGTTTTGGCAGAGTATGATAATTTTCATTAAAACTTGATTTCTATCCATTCGAATGATGCCAAATGAATAACTTACTTGAATTGGACCATTTTACACTATGTCCATTGTAGATTTGTGTCTCCGACAGTTCGTTTGGTTGCAGGGGACATTTTCAGTTTTTATGGCCAAAATGTGCTTTTCAGGGGCTGAAAAGCATGTTTTGGCCGAGTTTGATAATTTTCATTATAACTTGATTTCTATCACTTCGAATGATGCCAAATGAATAACTTACTTGAATTGGACCATTTTACACTATGTCCATTGTAGATTTGTGTCTCCGACAGTTCGTTTGGTTGCAGGGGACATTTTCAGTTTTTATGGCCAAAATGTGCTTTTCAGAGGCTGAAAAGCATGTTTTGGCCGAGTATGATAATTTTCATTAAAACTTGATTTCTATCACTTCGAATGATGCCAATATAATAACTTACTTGAATTGGACATTTTTACACTATGTCCATTGTAGATTTTTGTCTCCGACAGTTCGTTTGGTTTGCTGGGGACATTTTCAGTTTTTATGGCCAAAATGTGCTTTTCAGAGGCTGAAAAGCATGTTTTGGCCGAGTATGATAATTTACATTAAAACTTAATTTCTATCACTTCGAATGATGCCAAATGAATAACTTACTTGAATTGGACCATTTTACACTATGTCCATTGTAGATTTGTGTCTCTGACAATTCGTTTGGTTTCAGGGGACATATTCAGTTTTTATGGCCAAAATGTGCTTTTCAGGGGCTGAAAAGCATGTTTTGGACGAGTATGATAATTTTCATTAAAACTTGATTTCTATCACTTCGAATGATGCCAAATGAATAACTTACTTGAATTGGACCATTGTACACTATGTCCATTGTAGATTTGTGTCTCCGACAGTTCGTTTGGTTGCAGGGGACATTTTCAGTTTTTATGGCCAAAATGTGCTTTTCAGAGGCTGAAAAGCATGTTTTGGCCGAGTATGATAATTTACATTAAAACTTAATTTCTATCACTTCGAATGATGCCAAATGAATAACTTACTTGAATTGGACCATTTTACACTATGTCCATTGTAGATTTGTGTCTCTGACAGTTCGTTTGGTTGCAGGGGACATATTAAGTTTTTATGGCCAAAATGTGCTTTTCAGGGGCTGAAAAGCATGTTTTGGCCGAGTATGATAATTTTCATTAAAACTTGATTTCTATCACTTCGAATGATGCCAAATGAATAACTTACTTGAATTGGACCATTTTACACTATGTCCATTGTAGATTTGTGTCTCTGACAGTTCGTTTGGTTGCAGGGGACATTTTCAGTTTTTATGGCCAAAATGTGCTTTTCAGGGGCTGAAAAGCATGTTTTGGCCGAGTATGATAATTTTCATTAAAACTTGATTTCTATCCATTTGAATGATGCCAAATGAATAACTTACTTGAATTGGACCATTTTACACTATGTCCATTGTAGATTTGTGTCTCTGACAGTTCGTTTGGTTGCAGGGGACATATTCAGTTTTTATGGCCAAAATGTGCTTTTCAGGGGCTGTAAAGCATGTTTTGGCCGAGTTTGATAATTTTCATTAAAACTTGATTTCTATCACTTCGATTGATGCCAAATGAATAACTTACTTGAATTGGACCATTGTACACTATGTCCATTGTAGATTTGTGTCTCCGACAGTTCGTTTGGTTGCAGGGGACATTTTCAGTTTTTATGGCCAAAATGTGCTTTTCAGAGGCTGAAAAGCATGTTTTGGCCGAGTATGATAATTTTCATTAAAACTTGATTTCTATCACTTCGAATGATGCCAAATGAATAACTTACTTGAATTGGACCATTTTACACTATGTCCATTGTAGATTTGTGTCTCTGACAGTTCGTTTGGTTGCAGGGGACATATTCAGTTTTTATGGACAAAATGTGCTTTTCAGGGGCTGAAAAGCATGTTTTGGCCGAGTTTGATAATTTTCATTAAAACTTGATTTCTATCACTTCGATTGATGCCAAATGAATAACTTACTTGAATTGGACCATTTTACACTATGTCCATTGTAGATTTGTGTCTCCGACAGTTCGTTTGGTTGCAGGGGACATTTTCAGTTTTTATGGCCAAAATGTGCTTTTCAGAGGCTGAAAAGCATCTTTTGGCCGAGTATGATAATTTTCATTAAAACTTGATTTCTATCACTTCGAATGATGCCAAATGAATAACTTACTTGAATTGGACCATTTTACACTATGTCCATTGTAGATTTGTGTCTCCGACAGTTCGTTTGGTTGCAGGGGACATTTTCAGTTTTTATGGCCAAAATGTGCTTTTCAGAGGCTGAAAAGCATGTTTTGGCCGAGTATGATAATTTTCATTAAAACTTGATTTCTATCCATTCGAATGATGCCAAATGAATAACTTACTTGAATTGGACCATTTTACACTATGTCCATTGTAGATTTGTGTCTCTGACAGTTCATTTGGTTGCAGGGGACATATTCAGTTTTTATGGCCAAAATGTGCTTTTCAGGGGCTGAAAAGCACGTTTTGGCAGAATATGATAATTTTCATTAAAACTTGATTTCTATCCATTCGAATGATGCCAAATGAATAACTTACTTGAATTGGACCATTTTACACTATGTCCATTGTAGATTTGTGTCTCTGACAGTTCGTTTGGTTGCAGGGGACATATTCAGTTTTTATGGCCAAAATGTGCTTTTCAGGGGCTGAAAAGCATGTTTTGGCCGAGTATGATAATTTTCATTAAAACTTGATTTCTATCACTTCGAATGATGCCAAATGAATAACTTACTTGAATTGGACCATTTTACACTATGTCCATTGTAGATTTGTGTCTCTGACAGTTCGTTTGGTTGCAGGGGACATATTCAGTTTTTATGGCCAAAATGTGCTTTTCAGGGGCTGAAAAGCACGTTTTGGCAGAGTATGATAATTTTCATTAAAACTTGATTTCTATCCATTCGAATGATGCCAAATGAATAACTTACTTGAATTGGACCATTTTACACTATGTCCATTGTAGATTTGTGTCTCCAACAGTTCGTTTGGTTGCAGGGGACATTTTCAGTTTTTATGGCCAAAATGTGCTTTTCAGGGGCTGAAAAGCATGTTTTGGCCGAGTTTGATAATTTTCATTATAACTTGATTTCTATCACTTCGAATGATGCCAAATGAATAACTTACTTGAATTGGACCATTTTACACTATGTCCATTGTAGATTTGTGTCTCCGACAGTTCGTTTGGTTGCAGGGGACATTTTCAGTTTTTATGGCCAAAATGTGCTTTTCAGAGGCTGAAAAGCATGTTTTGGCCGAGTATGATAATTTTCATTAAAACTTGATTTCTATCACTTCGAATGATGCCAATATAATAACTTACTTGAATTGGACATTTTTACACTATGTCCATTGTAGATTTTTGTCTCCGACAGTTCGTTTGGTTTGCTGGGGACATTTTCAGTTTTTATGGCCAAAATGTGCTTTTCAGAGGCTGAAAAGCATGTTTTGGCCGAGTATGATAATTTACATTAAAACTTAATTTCTATCACTTCGAATGATGCCAAATGAATAACTTACTTGAATTGGACCATTTTACACTATGTCCATTGTAGATTTGTGTCTCTGACAATTCGTTTGGTTTCAGGGGACATATTCAGTTTTTATGGCCAAAATGTGCTTTTCAGGGGCTGAAAAGCATGTTTTGGACGAGTATGATAATTTTCATTAAAACTTGATTTCTATCACTTCGAATGATGCCAAATGAATAACTTACTTGAATTGGACCATTGTACACTATGTCCATTGTAGATTTGTGTCTCCGACAGTTCGTTTGGTTGCAGGGGACATTTTCAGTTTTTATGGCCAAAATGTGCTTTTCAGAGGCTGAAAAGCATGTTTTGGCCGAGTATGATAATTTACATTAAAACTTAATTTCTATCACTTCGAATGATGCCAAATGAATAACTTACTTGAATTGGACCATTTTACACTATGTCCATTGTAGATTTGTGTCTCTGACAGTTCGTTTGGTTGCAGGGGACATATTAAGTTTTTATGGCCAAAATGTGCTTTTCAGGGGCTGAAAAGCATGTTTTGGCCGAGTATGATAATTTTCATTAAAACTTGATTTCTATCACTTCGAATGATGCCAAATGAATAACTTACTTGAATTGGACCATTTTACACTATGTCCATTGTAGATTTGTGTCTCTGACAGTTCGTTTGGTTGCAGGGGACATTTTCAGTTTTTATGGCCAAAATGTGCTTTTCAGGGGCTGAAAAGCATGTTTTGGCCGAGTATGATAATTTTCATTAAAACTTGATTTCTATCCATTTGAATGATGCCAAATGAATAACTTACTTGAATTGGACCATTTTACACTATGTCCATTGTAGATTTGTGTCTCTGACAGTTCGTTTGGTTGCAGGGGACATATTCAGTTTTTATGGCCAAAATGTGCTTTTCAGGGGCTGTAAAGCATGTTTTGGCCGAGTTTGATAATTTTCATTAAAACTTGATTTCTATCACTTCGATTGATGCCAAATGAATAACTTACTTGAATTGGACCATTGTACACTATGTCCATTGTAGATTTGTGTCTCCGACAGTTCGTTTGGTTGCAGGGGACATTTTCAGTTTTTATGGCCAAAATGTGCTTTTCAGAGGCTGAAAAGCATGTTTTGGCCGAGTATGATAATTTTCATTAAAACTTGATTTCTATCACTTCGAATGATGCCAAATGAATAACTTACTTGAATTGGACCATTTTACACTATGTCCATTGTAGATTTGTGTCTCTGACAGTTCGTTTGGTTGCAGGGGACATATTCAGTTTTTATGGACAAAATGTGCTTTTCAGGGGCTGAAAAGCATGTTTTGGCCGAGTTTGATAATTTTCATTAAAACTTGATTTCTATCACTTCGATTGATGCCAAATGAATAACTTACTTGAATTGGACCATTTTACACTATGTCCATTGTAGATTTGTGTCTCCGACAGTTCGTTTGGTTGCAGGGGACATTTTCAGTTTTTATGGCCAAAATGTGCTTTTCAGAGGCTGAAAAGCATGTTTTGGCCGAGTATGATAATTTTCATTAAAACTTGATTTCCATCACTTCGAATGATGCCAATATAATAACTTACTTGAATTGGACCATTTTACACTATGTCCATTGTAGATTTTTGTCTCCGACAGTTCGTTTGGTTTGCTGGGGACATTTTCAGTTTTTATGGCCAAAATGTGCTTTTCAGAGGCTGAAAAGCATGTTTTGGCCGAGTATGATAATTTACATTAAAACTTAATTTCTATCACTTCGAATGATGCCAAATGAATAACTTACTTGAATTGGACCATTTTACACTATGTCCATTGTAGATTTGTGTCTCTGACAATTCGTTTGGTTTCAGGGGACATTTTCAGTTTTTATGGCCAAAATGTGCTTTTCAGGGGCTGAAAAGCATGTTTTGGCCGAGTATGATAATTTTCATTAAAACTTGATTTCTATCACTTCGAATGATGCCAAATGAATAACTTACTTGAATTGGACCATTTTACACTATGTCCATTGTAGATTTGTGTCTCTGACAGTTCGTTTGGTTGCAGGGGACATATTCAGTTTTTATGGCCAAAATGTGCTTTTCAGGGGCTGAAAAGCACGTTTTGGCAGAGTATGATAATTTTCATTAAAACTTGATTTCTATCCATTCGAATGATGCCAAATGAATAACTTACTTGAATTGGACCATTTTACACTATGTCCATTGTAGATTTGTGTCTCCGACAGTTCGTTTGGTTGCAGGGGACATTTTCAGTTTTTATGGCCAAAATGTGCTTTTCAGGGGCTGAAAAGCATGTTTTGGCCGAGTTTGATAATTTTCATTATAACTTGATTTCTATCACTTCGAATGATGCCAAATGAATAACTTACTTGAATTGGACCATTTTACACTATGTCCATTGTAGATTTGTGTCTCCGACAGTTCGTTTGGTTGCAGGGGACATTTTCAGTTTTTATGGCCAAAATGTGCTTTTCAGAGGCTGAAAAGCATGTTTTGGCCGAGTATGATAATTTTCATTAAAACTTGATTTCTATCACTTCGAATGATGCCAATATAATAACTTACTTGAATTGGACATTTTTACACTATGTCCATTGTAGATTTTTGTCTCCGACAGTTCGTTTGGTTTGCTGGGGACATTTTCAGTTTTTATGGCCAAAATGTGCTTTTCAGAGGCTGAAAAGCATGTTTTGGCCGAGTATGATAATTTACATTAAAACTTAATTTCTATCACTTCGAATGATGCCAAATGAATAACTTACTTGAATTGGACCATTTTACACTATGTCCATTGTAGATTTGTGTCTCTGACAATTCGTTTGGTTTCAGGGGACATATTCAGTTTTTATGGCCAAAATGTGCTTTTCAGGGGCTGAAAAGCATGTTTTGGACGAGTATGATAATTTTCATTAAAACTTGATTTCTATCACTTCGAATGATGCCAAATGAATAACTTACTTGAATTGGACCATTGTACACTATGTCCATTGTAGATTTGTGTCTCCGACAGTTCGTTTGGTTGCAGGGGACATTTTCAGTTTTTATGGCCAAAATGTGCTTTTCAGAGGCTGAAAAGCATGTTTTGGCCGAGTATGATAATTTACATTAAAACTTAATTTCTATCACTTCGAATGATGCCAAATGAATAACTTACTTGAATTGGACCATTTTACACTATGTCCATTGTAGATTTGTGTCTCTGACAGTTCGTTTGGTTGCAGGGGACATATTAAGTTTTTATGGCCAAAATGTGCTTTTCAGGGGCTGAAAAGCATGTTTTGGCCGAGTATGATAATTTTCATTAAAACTTGATTTCTATCACTTCGAATGATGCCAAATGAATAACTTACTTGAATTGGACCATTTTACACTATGTCCATTGTAGATTTGTGTCTCTGACAGTTCGTTTGGTTGCAGGGGACATTTTCAGTTTTTATGGCCAAAATGTGCTTTTCAGGGGCTGAAAAGCATGTTTTGGCCGAGTATGATAATTTTCATTAAAACTTGATTTCTATCCATTTGAATGATGCCAAATGAATAACTTACTTGAATTGGACCATTTTACACTATGTCCATTGTAGATTTGTGTCTCTGACAGTTCGTTTGGTTGCAGGGGACATATTCAGTTTTTATGGCCAAAATGTGCTTTTCAGGGGCTGTAAAGCATGTTTTGGCCGAGTTTGATAATTTTCATTAAAACTTGATTTCTATCACTTCGATTGATGCCAAATGAATAACTTACTTGAATTGGACCATTGTACACTATGTCCATTGTAGATTTGTGTCTCCGACAGTTCGTTTGGTTGCAGGGGACATTTTCAGTTTTTATGGCCAAAATGTGCTTTTCAGAGGCTGAAAAGCATGTTTTGGCCGAGTATGATAATTTTCATTAAAACTTGATTTCTATCACTTCGAATGATGCCAAATGAATAACTTACTTGAATTGGACCATTTTACACTATGTCCATTGTAGATTTGTGTCTCTGACAGTTCGTTTGGTTGCAGGGGACATATTCAGTTTTTATGGACAAAATGTGCTTTTCAGGGGCTGAAAAGCATGTTTTGGCCGAGTTTGATAATTTTCATTAAAACTTGATTTCTATCACTTCGATTGATGCCAAATGAATAACTTACTTGAATTGGACCATTTTACACTATGTCCATTGTAGATTTGTGTCTCCGACAGTTCGTTTGGTTGGAGGGGACATTTTCAGTTTTTATGGCCAAAATGTGCTTTTCAGAGGCTGAAAAGCATGTTTTGGCCGAGTATGATAATTTACATTAAAACTTAATTTCTATCACTTCGAATGATGCCAAATGAATAACTTACTTGAATTGGACCATTTTACACTATGTCCATTGTAGATTTGTGTCTCTGACAGTTCGTTTGGTTGCAGGGGACATATTCAGTTTTTATGGCCAAAATGTGCTTTTCAGGGGCTGAAAAGCATGTTTTGGCCGAGTATGATAATTTTCATTAAAACTTGATTTCTATCCATTCGAATGATGCCAAATGAATAACTTACTTGAATTGGACCATTTTACACTATGTCCATTGTAGATTTGTGTCTCCGACAGTTCGTTTGGTTGCAGGGGACATTTTCAGTTTTTATGGCCAAAATGTGCTTTTCAGAGGCTGAAAAGCATGTTTTGGCCGAGTATGATAATTTTCATTAAAACTTGATTTCCATCACTTCGAATGATGCCAATATAATAACTTACTTGAATTGGACCATTTTACACTATGTCCATTGTAGATTTTTGTCTCCGACAGTTCGTTTGGTTTGCTGGGGACATTTTCAGTTTTTATGGCCAAAATGTGCTTTTCAGAGGCTGAAAAGCATGTTTTGGCCGAGTATGATAATTTACATTAAAACTTAATTTCTATCACTTCGAATGATGCCAAATGAATAACTTACTTGAATTGGACCATTTTACACTATGTCCATTGTAGATTTGTGTCTCTGACAATTCGTTTGGTTTCAGGGGACATTTTCAGTTTTTATGGCCAAAATGTGCTTTTAAGGGGCTGAAAAGCATGTTTTGGACGAGTATGATAATTTTCATTAAAACTTGATTTCTATCACTTCGAATGATGCCAAATGAATAACTTACTTGAATTGGACCATTGTACACTATGTCCATTGTAGATTTGTGTCTCCGACAGTTCGTTTGGTTGCAGGGGACATTTTCAGTTTTTATGGCCAAAATGTGCTTTTCAGAGGCTGAAAAGCATGTTTTGGCCGAGTATGATAATTTACATTAAAACTTAATTTCTATCACTTCGAATGATGCCAAATGAATAACTTACTTGAATTGGACCATTTTACACTATGTCCATTGTAGATTTGTGTCTCCGACAGTTCGTTTGGTTGGAGGGGACATTTTCAGTTTTTATGGACAAAATGTGCTTTTCAGAGGCTGAAAAGCATGTTTTGGCCGAGTATGATAATTTACATTAAAACTTAATTTCTATCACTTCGAATGATGCCAAATGAATAACTTACTTGAATTGGACCATTTTACACTATGTCCATTGTAGATTTGTGTCTCTGACAGTTCGTTTGGTTGCAGGGGACATATTCAGTTTTTATGGCCAAAATGTGCTTTTCAGGGGCTGAAAAGCATGTTTTGGCCGAGTATGACAATTTTCATTAAAACTTGATTTCTATCCATTCGAATGATGCCAAATGAATAACTTACTTGAATTGGACCATTTTACACTATGTCCATTGTAGATTTGTGTCTCCGACAGTTCGTTTGGTTGCAGGGGACATTTTCAGTTTTTATGGCCAAAATGTGCTTTTCAGAGGCTGAAAAGCATGTTTTGGCCGAGTATGATAATTTTCATTAAAACTTGATTTCTATCACTTTGAATGATGCCAATATAATAACTTACTTGAATTGGACCATTTTACACTATGTCCATTGTAGATTTTTGTCTCCGACAGTTCGTTTGGTTTGCTGGGGACATTTTCAGTTTTTATGGCCAAAATGTGCTTTTCAGAGGCTGAAAAGCATGTTTTGGCCGAGTATGATAATTTACATTAAAACTTAATTTCTATCACTTCGAATGATGCCAAATGAATAACTTACTTGAATTGGACCATTTTACACTATGTCCATTGTAGATTTGTGTCTCTGACAATTCGTTTGGTTTCAGGGGACATATTCAGTTTTTATCGCCAAAATGTGCTTTTCAGGGGCTGAAAAGCATGTTTTGGACGAGTATGATAATTTTCATTAAAACTTGATTTCTATCACTTCGAATGATGCCAAATGAATAACTTACTTGAATTGGACCATTGTACACTATGTCCATTGTAGATTTGTGTCTCCGACAGTTCGTTTGGTTGCAGGGGACATTTTCAGTTTTTATGGCCAAAATGTGCTTTTCAGAGGCTGAAAAGCATGTTTTGGCCGAGTATGATAATTTACATTAAAACTTAATTTCTATCACTTCGAATGATGCCAAATGAATAACTTACTTGAATTGGACCATTTTACACTATGTCCATTGTAGATTTGTGTCTCTGACAGTTCGTTTGGTTGCAGGGGACATATTAAGTTTTTATGGCCAAAATGTGCTTTTCAAGGGCTGAAAAGCATGTTTTGGTCGAGTATGATAATTTTCATTAAAACTTGATTTCTATCACTTCGAATGATGCCAAATGAATAACTTACTTGAATTGGACCATTTTACACTATGTCCATTGTAGATTTGTGTCTCTGACAGTTCGTTTGGTTGCAGGGGACATTTTCAGTTTTTATGGCCAAAATGTGCTTTTCAGGGGCTGAAAAGCATGTTTTGGCCGAGTATGATAATTTTCATTAAAACTTGATTTCTATCCATTTGAATGATGCCAAATGAATAACTTACTTGAATTGGACCATTTTACACTATGTCCATTGTAGATTTGTGTCTCTGACAGTTCGTTTGGTTGTAGGGGACATATTCAGTTTTTATGGCCAAAATGTGCTTTTCAGGGGCTGAAAAGCACGTTTTGGCAGAGTATGATAATTTTCATTAAAACTTGATTTCTATCCATTCGAATGATGCCAAATGAATAACTTACTTGAATTGGATCATTTTACACTATGTCCATTGTAGATTTGTGTCTCTGACAGTTCGTTTGGTTGCAGGGAACATATTCAGTTTTTATGGCCAAAATGTGCTTTTCAGGGGCTGAAAAGCATGTTTTGGCCGAGTATGATAATTTTCATTAAAACTTGATTTCTATCACTTCGAATGATGCCAAATAAATAACTTACTTGAATTGGACCATTTTACACTATGTCCATTGTAGATTTGTGTCTCCGACAGTTCGTTTGGTTGCAGGGGACATTTTCAGTTTTTATGGCCAAAATGTGCTTTTCAGAGGCTGAAAAGCATGTTTTGGCCGAGGATGATAATTTTCATTAAACTTGATTTCTATCACTTCGAATGATGCCAAATGAATAACTTACTTGAATTGGACCATTTTACACTATGTCCATTGTAGATTTGTGTCTCTGACAATTCGTTTGGTTTCAGGGGACATATTCAGTTTTTATGGCCAAAAGTGCTTTTCAGGGGCTGAAAAGCATGTTTTGGCCGAGTATGATAATTTTCATTAAAACTTGATTTCTATCACTTCGAATGATGCCAAATGAATAACTTACTTGAATTGGACCATTTTACACTATGTCCATTGTAGATTTGTGTCTCCGACAGTTCGTTTGGTTGCAGGGGACATTTTCAGTTTTTATGGCCAAAATGTGCTTTTCAGAGGCTGAAAAGCATGTTTTGGCAGAGTATGATAATTTTCATTAAAACTTAATTTCTATCACTTCGAATGATGCCAAATGAATAACTTACTTGAATTGGACCATTTTACACTATGTCCATTGTAGATTTGTGTCTCTGACAGTTCGTTTGGTTGCAGGGGACATATTCAGTTTTTATGGCCAAAATGTGCTTTTCAGGGGCTGTAAAGCATGTTTTGGCCGAGTTTGATAATTTTCATTAAAACTTGATTTCTATCACTTCGATTGATGCCAAATGAATAACTTACTTGAATTGGACCATTGTACACTATGTCCATTGTAGATTTGTGTCTCCGACAGTTCGTTTGGTTGCAGGGGACATTTTCAGTTTTTATGGCCAAAATGTGCTTTTCAGAGGCTGAAAAGCATGTTTTGGCAGAGTATGATAATTTTCATTAAAACTTAATTTCTATCACTTCGAATGATGCCAAATGAATAACTTACTTGAATTGGACCATTTTACACTATGTCCATTGTAGATTTGTGTCTCTGACAGTTCGTTTGGTTGCAGGGGACATATTCAGTTTTTATGGCCAAAATGTGCTTTTCAGGGGCTGTAAAGCATGTTTTGGCCGAGTTTGATAATTTTCATTAAAACTTGATTTCTATCACTTCGATTGATGCCAAATGAATAACTTACTTGAATTGGACCATTGTACACTATGTCCATTGTAAATTTGTGTCTCCGACAGTTCGTTTGGTTGCAGGGGACATTTTCAGTTTTTATGGCCAAAATGTGCTTTTCAGAGGCTGAAAAGCATGTTTTGGCCGAGTATGATAATTTACATTAAAACTTAATTTCTATCACTTCGAATGATGCCAAATGAATAACTTACTTGAATTGGACCATTTTACACTATGTCCATTGTAGATTTGTGTCTCTGACAGTTCGTTTGGTTGCAGGGGACATATTAAGTTTTTATGGCCAAAATGTGCTTTTCAGGGGCTGAAAAGCATGTTTTGGCCGAGTATGATAATTTTCATTAAAACTTGATTTCTATCACTTCGAATGATGCCAAATGAATAACTTACTTGAATTGGACCATTTTACACTATGTCCATTGTAGATTTGTGTCTCTGACAGTTCGTTTGGTTGCAGGGGACATTTTCAGTTTTTATGGCCAAAATGTGCTTTTCAGGGGCTGAAAAGCATGTTTTGGCCGAGTATGATAATTTTCATTAAAACTTGATTTCTATCCATTTGAATGATGCCAAATGAATAACTTACTTGAATTGGACCATTTTACACTATGTCCATTGTAGATTTGTGTCTCTGACAGTTCGTTTGGTTGTAGGGGACATATTCAGTTTCAATGGCCAAAATGTGCTTCAGGGGCTGAAAAGCACGTTTTGGCAGAGTATGATAATTTTCATTAAAACTTGATTTCTTTCCATTCGAATGATGCCAAATGAATAACTTACTTGAATTGGACCATTTTACACTATGTCCATTGTAGATTTGTGTCTCTGACAGTTCGTTTGGTTGCAGGGAACATATTCAGTTTTTATGGCCAAAATGTGCTTTTCAGGGGCTGAAAAGCATGTTTTGGCCGAGTATGATAATTTTCATTAAAACTTGATTTCTATCACTTCGAATGATGCCAAATAAATAACTTACTTGAATTGGACCATTTTACACTATGTCCATTGTAGATTTGTGTCTCCGACAGTTCGTTTGGTTGCAGGGGACATTTTCAGTTTTTATGGCCAAAATGTGCTTTTCAGGGGCTGAAAAGCATGTTTTGGCCGAGTATGATAATTTTCATTAAAACTTTATTTCTATCCATTTGAATGATGCCAAATGAATAACTTACTTGAATTGGACCATTTTACACTATGTCCATTGTAGATTTGTGTCTCTGACAGTTCGTTTGGTTGTAGGGGACATATTCAGTTTCAATGGCCAAAATGTGCTTCAGGGGCTGAAAAGCACGTTTTGGCAGAGTATGATAATTTTCATTAAAACTTGATTTCTTTCCATTCGAATGATGCCAAATGAATAACTTACTTGAATTGGACCATTTTACACTATGTCCATTGTAGATTTGTGTCTCTGACAGTTCGTTTGGTTGCAGGGAACATATTCAGTTTTTATGGCCAAAATGTGCTTTTCAGGGGCTGAAAAGCATGTTTTGGCCGAGTATGATAATTTTCATTAAAACTTGATTTCTATCACTTCGAATGATGCCAAATAAATAACTTACTTGAATTGGACCATTTTACACTATGTCCATTGTAGATTTGTGTCTCCGACAGTTCGTTTGGTTGCAGGGGACATTTTCAGTTTTTATGGCCAAAATGTGCTTTTCAGGGGCTGAAAAGCATGTTTTGGCCGAGTATGATAATTTTCATTAAAACTTGATTTGTATCACTTCGAATGATGCCAAATGAATAATTTGCTTGAATTGGACCATTTTACACAATGTCCATTGTAGATTTGTGTCTCTGACAGTTCGTTTGGTTGCAGGGGATATATTCAGTTTTTAAGGCCAAAATGTGCTTTTCAGGGGCTGAAAAGCATGTTTTGGCAGAGTATGATAATTTACATTAAAACTTAATTTCTATCACTTCGAATGATGCCAAATGAATAACTTACTTGAATTGGACCATTTTACACTATGTCCATTGTAGATTTGTGTCTCTGACAGTTCGTTTGGTTGCAGGGGACATATTCAGTTTTTATGGCCAAAATGTGCTTTTCAGGGGCTGAAAAGCATGTTTTGGCCGAGTATGATAATTTTCATTAAAACTTGATTTCTATCCATTCGAATGATGCCAAATGAATAACTTACTTGAATTGGACCATTTTACACTATGTCCATTGTAGATTTGTGTCTCCGACAGTTCGTTTGGTTGCAGGGGACATTTTCAGTTTTTATGGCCAAAATGTGCTTTTCAGAGGCTGAAAAGCATGTTTTGGCAGAGTATGATAATTTTCATTAAAACTTGATTTCTATCACTTCGAATGATGCCAAATGAATAATTTGCTTGAATTGGACCATTTTACACTATGTCCATTCTAGATTTGTGTCTCTGACAGTTCGTTTGGTTGCAGGGGACATATTCAGTTTTTAAGGCCAAAATGTGCTTTTCAGGGGCTGAAAAGCATGTTTTGCCGAGTATGATAATTTTCATTAAAACTTGATTTCTATCCATTCGAATGATGCCAAATGAATAACTTACTTGAATTGGACCATTTTACACTATGTCCATTGTAGATTTGTGTCTCCGACAGTTCGTTTGGTTGCAGGGGACATTTTCAGTTTATATGGCCAAAATGTGCTTTTCAGGGGCTGAAAAGCATGTTTTGGCCGAGTTTGATAATTTTCATTAAAACTTGATTTCTATCACTTCGATTGATGCCAAATGAATAACTTACTTGAATTGGACCATTTTACACTATGTCCATTGTAGATTTGTGTCTCCGACAGTTCGTTTGGTTGGAGGGGACATTTTCAGTTTTTATGGACAAAATGTGCTTTTCAGAGGCTGAAAAGCATGTTTTGGCCGAGTATGATAATTTACATTAAAACTTAATTTCTATCACTTCGAATGATGCCAAATGAATAACTTACTTGAATTGGACCATTTTACACTATGTCCATTGTAGATTTGTGTCTCTGACAGTTCGTTTGGTTGCAGGGGACATATTCAGTTTTTATGGCCAAAATGTGCTTTTCAGGGGCTGAAAAGCATGTTTTGGCCGAGTATGACAATTTTCATTAAAACTTGATTTCTATCCATTCGAATGATGCCAAATGAATAACTTACTTGAATTGGACCATTTTACACTATGTCCATTGTAGATTTGTGTCTCCGACAGTTCGTTTGGTTGCAGGGGACATTTTCAGTTTTTATGGCCAAAATGTGCTTTTCAGAGGCTGAAAAGCATGTTTTGGACGAGTATGATAATTTTCATTAAAACTTGATTTCTATCACTTCGAATGATGCCAAATGAATAACTTACTTGAATTGGACCATTGTACACTATGTTCATTGTAGATTTGTGTCTCCGACAGTTCGTTTGGTTGCAGGGGACATTTTCAGTTTTTATGGCCAAAATGTGCTTTTCAGAGGCTGAAAAGCATGTTTTGGCCGAGTATGATAATTTACATTAAAACTTAATTTCTATCACTTCGAATGATGCCAAATGAATAACTTACTTGAATTGGACCATTTTACACTATGTCCATTGTAGATTTGTGTCTCTGACAGTTCGTTTGGTTGCAGGGGACATATTAAGTTTTTATGGCCAAAATGTGCTTTTCAAGGGCTGAAAAGCATGTTTTGGTCGAGTATGATAATTTTCATTAAAACTTGATTTCTATCACTTCGAATGATGCCAAATGAATAACTTACTTGAATTGGACCATTTTACACTATGTCCATTGTAGATTTGTGTCTCTGACAGTTCGTTTGGTTGCAGGGGACATTTTCAGTTTTTATGGCCAAAATGTGCTTTTCAGGGGCTGAAAAGCATGTTTTGGCCGAGTATGATAATTTTCATTAAAACTTGATTTCTATCCATTTGAATGATGCCAAATGAATAACTTACTTGAATTGGACCATTTTACACTATGTCCATTGTAGATTTGTGTCTCTGACAATTCGTTTGGTTTCAGGGGACATATTCAGTTTTTATGGCCAAAAGTGCTTTTCAGGGGCTGAAAAGCATGTTTTGGCCGAGTATGATAATTTTCATTAAAACTTGATTTCTATCACTTCGAATGATGCCAAATGAATAACTTACTTGAATTGGACCATTTTACACTATGTCCATTGTAGATTTGTGTCTCCGACAGTTCGTTTGGTTGCAGGGGACATTTTCAGTTTTTATGGCCAAAATGTGCTTTTCAGAGGCTGAAAAGCATGTTTTGGCAGAGTATGATAATTTTCATTAAAACTTAATTTCTATCACTTCGAATGATGCCAAATGAATAACTTACTTGAATTGGACCATTTTACACTATGTCCATTGTAGATTTGTGTCTCTGACAGTTCGTTTGGTTGCAGGGGACATATTCAGTTTTTATGGCCAAAATGTGCTTTTCAGGGGCTGTAAAGCATGTTTTGGCCGAGTTTGATAATTTTCATTAAAACTTGATTTCTATCACTTCGATTGATGCCAAATGAATAACTTACTTGAATTGGACCATTGTACACTATGTCCATTGTAGATTTGTGTCTCCGACAGTTCGTTTGGTTGCAGGGGACATTTTCAGTTTTTATGGCCAAAATGTGCTTTTCAGAGGCTGAAAAGCATGTTTTGGCAGAGTATGATAATTTTCATTAAAACTTAATTTCTATCACTTCGAATGATGCCAAATGAATAACTTACTTGAATTGGACCATTTTACACTATGTCCATTGTAGATTTGTGTCTCTGACAGTTCGTTTGGTTGCAGGGGACATATTCAGTTTTTATGGCCAAAATGTGCTTTTCAGGGGCTGTAAAGCATGTTTTGGCCGAGTTTGATAATTTTCATTAAAACTTGATTTCTATCACTTCGATTGATGCCAAATGAATAACTTACTTGAATTGGACCATTGTACACTATGTCCATTGTAAATTTGTGTCTCCGACAGTTCGTTTGGTTGCAGGGGACATTTTCAGTTTTTATGGCCAAAATGTGCTTTTCAGAGGCTGAAAAGCATGTTTTGGCCGAGTATGATAATTTACATTAAAACTTAATTTCTATCACTTCGAATGATGCCAAATGAATAACTTACTTGAATTGGACCATTTTACACTATGTCCATTGTAGATTTGTGTCTCTGACAGTTCGTTTGGTTGCAGGGGACATATTAAGTTTTTATGGCCAAAATGTGCTTTTCAGGGGCTGAAAAGCATGTTTTGGCCGAGTATGATAATTTTCATTAAAACTTGATTTCTATCACTTCGAATGATGCCAAATGAATAACTTACTTGAATTGGACCATTTTACACTATGTCCATTGTAGATTTGTGTCTCTGACAGTTCGTTTGGTTGCAGGGGACATTTTCAGTTTTTATGGCCAAAATGTGCTTTTCAGGGGCTGAAAAGCATGTTTTGGCCGAGTATGATAATTTTCATTAAAACTTGATTTCTATCCATTTGAATGATGCCAAATGAATAACTTACTTGAATTGGACCATTTTACACTATGTCCATTGTAGATTTGTGTCTCTGACAGTTCGTTTGGTTGTAGGGGACATATTCAGTTTCAATGGCCAAAATGTGCTTCAGGGGCTGAAAAGCACGTTTTGGCAGAGTATGATAATTTTCATTAAAACTTGATTTCTTTCCATTCGAATGATGCCAAATGAATAACTTACTTGAATTGGACCATTTTACACTATGTCCATTGTAGATTTGTGTCTCTGACAGTTCGTTTGGTTGCAGGGAACATATTCAGTTTTTATGGCCAAAATGTGCTTTTCAGGGGCTGAAAAGCATGTTTTGGCCGAGTATGATAATTTTCATTAAAACTTGATTTCTATCCATTTGAATGATGCCAAATGAATAACTTACTTGAATTGGACCATTTTACACTATGTCCATTGTAGATTTGTGTCTCTGACAGTTCGTTTGGTTGTAGGGGACATATTCAGTTTCAATGGCCAAAATGTGCTTCAGGGGCTGAAAAGCACGTTTTGGCAGAGTATGATAATTTTCATTAAAACTTGATTTCTTTCCATTCGAATGATGCCAAATGAATAACTTACTTGAATTGGACCATTTTACACTATGTCCATTGTAGATTTGTGTCTCTGACAGTTCGTTTGGTTGTAGGGGACATATTCAGTTTCAATGGCCAAAATGTGCTTCAGGGGCTGAAAAGCACGTTTTGGCAGAGTATGATAATTTTCATTAAAACTTGATTTCTTTCCATTCGAATGATGCCAAATGAATAACTTACTTGAATTGGACCATTTTACACTATGTCCATTGTAGATTTGTGTCTCTGACAGTTCGTTTGGTTGCAGGGAACATATTCAGTTTTTATGGCCAAAATGTGCTTTTCAGGGGCTGAAAAGCATGTTTTGGCCGAGTATGATAATTTTCATTAAAACTTGATTTCTATCACTTCGAATGATGCCAAATAAATAACTTACTTGAATTGGACCATTTTACACTATGTCCATTGTAGATTTGTGTCTCCGACAGTTCGTTTGGTTGCAGGGGACATTTTCAGTTTTTATGGCCAAAATGTGCTTTTCAGGGGCTGAAAAGCATGTTTTGGCCGAGTATGATAATTTTCATTAAAACTTGATTTGTATCACTTCGAATGATGCCAAATGAATAATTTGCTTGAATTGGACCATTTTACACAATGTCCATTGTAGATTTGTGTCTCTGACAGTTCGTTTGGTTGCAGGGGATATATTCAGTTTTTAAGGCCAAAATGTGCTTTTCAGGGGCTGAAAAGCATGTTTTGGCAGAGTATGATAATTTACATTAAAACTTAATTTCTATCACTTCGAATGATGCCAAATGAATAACTTACTTGAATTGGACCATTTTACACTATGTCCATTGTAGATTTGTGTCTCTGACAGTTCGTTTGGTTGCAGGGGACATATTCAGTTTTTATGGCCAAAATGTGCTTTTCAGGGGCTGAAAAGCATGTTTTGGCCGAGTATGATAATTTTCATTAAAACTTGATTTCTATCCATTCGAATGATGCCAAATGAATAACTTACTTGAATTGGACCATTTTACACTATGTCCATTGTAGATTTGTGTCTCCGACAGTTCGTTTGGTTGCAGGGGACATTTTCAGTTTTTATGGCCAAAATGTGCTTTTCAGAGGCTGAAAAGCATGTTTTGGCAGAGTATGATAATTTTCATTAAAACTTGATTTCTATCACTTCGAATGATGCCAAATGAATAATTTGCTTGAATTGGACCATTTTACACTATGTCCATTCTAGATTTGTGTCTCTGACAGTTCGTTTGGTTGCAGGGGACATATTCAGTTTTTAAGGCCAAAATGTGCTTTTCAGGGGCTGAAAAGCATGTTTTGCCGAGTATGATAATTTTCATTAAAACTTGATTTCTATCCATTCGAATGATGCCAAATGAATAACTTACTTGAATTGGACCATTTTACACTATGTCCATTGTAGATTTGTGTCTCCGACAGTTCGTTTGGTTGCAGGGGACATTTTCAGTTTATATGGCCAAAATGTGCTTTTCAGGGGCTGAAAAGCATGTTTTGGCCGAGTTTGATAATTTTCATTAAAACTTGATTTCTATCACTTCGATTGATGCCAAATGAATAACTTACTTGAATTGGACCATTTTACACTATGTCCATTGTAGATTTGTGTCTCCGACAGTTCGTTTGGTTGGAGGGGACATTTTCAGTTTTTATGGACAAAATGTGCTTTTCAGAGGCTGAAAAGCATGTTTTGGCCGAGTATGATAATTTACATTAAAACTTAATTTCTATCACTTCGAATGATGCCAAATGAATAACTTACTTGAATTGGACCATTTTACACTATGTCCATTGTAGATTTGTGTCTCTGACAGTTCGTTTGGTTGCAGGGGACATATTCAGTTTTTATGGCCAAAATGTGCTTTTCAGGGGCTGAAAAGCATGTTTTGGCCGAGTATGACAATTTTCATTAAAACTTGATTTCTATCCATTCGAATGATGCCAAATGAATAACTTACTTGAATTGGACCATTTTACACTATGTCCATTGTAGATTTGTGTCTCCGACAGTTCGTTTGGTTGCAGGGGACATTTTCAGTTTTTATGGCCAAAATGTGCTTTTCAGAGGCTGAAAAGCATGTTTTGGCCGAGTATGATAATTTTCATTAAAACTTGATTTCTATCACTTCGAATGATGCCAATATAATAACTTACTTGAATTGGACCATTTTACACTATGTCCATTGTAGATTTTTGTCTCCGACAGTTCGTTTGGTTTGCTGGGGACATTTTCAGTTTTTATGGCCAAAATGTGCTTTTCAGAGGCTGAAAAGCATGTTTTGGCCGAGTATGATAATTTACATTAAAACCTAATTTCTATCACTTCGAATGATGCCAAATGAATAACTTACTTGAATTGGACCATTTTACACTATGTCCATTGTAGATTTGTGTCTCTGACAATTCGTTTGGTTTCAGGGGACATATTCAGTTTTTATGGCCAAAATGTGCTTTTCAGGGGCTGAAAAGCATGTTTTGGACGAGTATGATAATTTTCATTAAAACTTGATTTCTATCACTTCGAATGATGCCAAATGAATAACTTACTTGAATTGGACCATTGTACACTATGTCCATTGTAGATTTGTGTCTCCGACAGTTCGTTTGGTTGCAGGGGACATTTTCAGTTTTTATGGCCAAAATGTGCTTTTCAGAGGCTGAAAAGCATGTTTTGGCCGAGTATGATAATTTACATTAAAACTTAATTTCTATCACTTCGAATGATGCCAAATGAATAACTTACTTGAATTGGACCATTTTACACTATGTCCATTGTAGATTTGTGTCTCTGACAGTTCGTTTGGTTGCAGGGGACATATTAAGTTTTTATGGCCAAAATGTGCTTTTCAAGGGCTGAAAAGCATGTTTTGGTCGAGTATGATAATTTTCATTAAAACTTGATTTCTATCACTTCGAATGATGCCAAATGAATAACTTACTTGAATTGGACCATTTTACACTATGTCCATTGTAGATTTGTGTCTCTGACAGTTCGTTTGGTTGCAGGGGACATTTTCAGTTTTTATGGCCAAAATGTGCTTTTCAGGGGCTGAAAAGCATGTTTTGGCCGAGTATGATAATTTTCATTAAAACTTGATTTCTATCCATTTGAATGATGCCAAATGAATAACTTACTTGAATTGGACCATTTTACACTATGTCCATTGTAGATTTGTGTCTCTGACAGTTCGTTTGGTTGTAGGGGACATATTCAGTTTTTATGGCCAAAATGTGCTTTTCAGGGGCTGAAAAGCACGTTTTGGCAGAGTATGATAATTTTCATTAAAACTTGATTTCTATCCATTCGAATGATGCCAAATGAATAACTTACTTGAATTGGACCATTTTACACTATGTCCATTGTAGATTTGTGTCTCTGACAGTTCGTTTGGTTGCAGGGAACATATTCAGTTTTTATGGCCAAAATGTGCTTTTCAGGGGCTGAAAAGCATGTTTTGGCCGAGTATGATAATTTTCATTAAAACTTGATTTCTATCACTTCGAATGATGCCAAATAAATAACTTACTTGAATTGGACCATTTTACACTATGTCCATTGTAGATTTGTGTCTCCGACAGTTCGTTTGGTTGCAGGGGACATTTTCAGTTTTTATGGCCAAAATGTGCTTTTCAGAGGCTGAAAAGCATGTTTTGGCCGAGTATGATAATTTTCATTAAACTTGATTTCTATCACTTCGAATGATGCCAAATGAATAACTTACTTGAATTGGACCATTTTACACTATGTCCATTGTAGATTTGTGTCTCTGACAATTCGTTTGGTTTCAGGGGACATATTCAGTTTTTATGGCCAAAAGTGCTTTTCAGGGGCTGAAAAGCATGTTTTGGCCGAGTATGATAATTTTCATTAAAACTTGATTTCTATCACTTCGAATGATGCCAAATGAATAACTTACTTGAATTGGACCATTTTACACTATGTCCATTGTAGATTTGTGTCTCCGACAGTTCGTTTGGTTGCAGGGGACATTTTCAGTTTTTATGGCCAAAATGTGCTTTTCAGAGGCTGAAAAGCATGTTTTGGCAGAGTATGATAATTTTCATTAAAACTTAATTTCTATCACTTCGAATGATGCCAAATGAATAACTTACTTGAATTGGACCATTTTACACTATGTCCATTGTAGATTTGTGTCTCTGACAGTTCGTTTGGTTGCAGGGGACATATTCAGTTTTTATGGCCAAAATGTGCTTTTCAGGGGCTGTAAAGCATGTTTTGGCCGAGTTTGATAATTTTCATTAAAACTTGATTTCTATCACTTCGATTGATGCCAAATGAATAACTTACTTGAATTGGACCATTGTACACTATGTCCATTGTAGATTTGTGTCTCCGACAGTTCGTTTGGTTGCAGGGGACATTTTCAGTTTTTATGGCCAAAATGTGCTTTTCAGAGGCTGAAAAGCATGTTTTGGCAGAGTATGATAATTTTCATTAAAACTTAATTTCTATCACTTCGAATGATGCCAAATGAATAACTTACTTGAATTGGACCATTTTACACTATGTCCATTGTAGATTTGTGTCTCTGACAGTTCGTTTGGTTGCAGGGGACATATTCAGTTTTTATGGCCAAAATGTGCTTTTCAGGGGCTGTAAAGCATGTTTTGGCCGAGTTTGATAATTTTCATTAAAACTTGATTTCTATCACTTCGATTGATGCCAAATGAATAACTTACTTGAATTGGACCATTGTACACTATGTCCATTGTAAATTTGTGTCTCCGACAGTTCGTTTGGTTGCAGGGGACATTTTCAGTTTTTATGGCCAAAATGTGCTTTTCAGAGGCTGAAAAGCATGTTTTGGCCGAGTATGATAATTTACATTAAAACTTAATTTCTATCACTTCGAATGATGCCAAATGAATAACTTACTTGAATTGGACCATTTTACACTATGTCCATTGTAGATTTGTGTCTCTGACAGTTCGTTTGGTTGCAGGGGACATATTAAGTTTTTATGGCCAAAATGTGCTTTTCAGGGGCTGAAAAGCATGTTTTGGCCGAGTATGATAATTTTCATTAAAACTTGATTTCTATCACTTCGAATGATGCCAAATGAATAACTTACTTGAATTGGACCATTTTACACTATGTCCATTGTAGATTTGTGTCTCTGACAGTTCGTTTGGTTGCAGGGGACATTTTCAGTTTTTATGGCCAAAATGTGCTTTTCAGGGGCTGAAAAGCATGTTTTGGCCGAGTATGATAATTTTCATTAAAACTTGATTTCTATCCATTTGAATGATGCCAAATGAATAACTTACTTGAATTGGACCATTTTACACTATGTCCATTGTAGATTTGTGTCTCTGACAGTTCGTTTGGTTGTAGGGGACATATTCAGTTTCAATGGCCAAAATGTGCTTCAGGGGCTGAAAAGCACGTTTTGGCAGAGTATGATAATTTTCATTAAAACTTGATTTCTTTCCATTCGAATGATGCCAAATGAATAACTTACTTGAATTGGACCATTTTACACTATGTCCATTGTAGATTTGTGTCTCTGACAGTTCGTTTGGTTGCAGGGAACATATTCAGTTTTTATGGCCAAAATGTGCTTTTCAGGGGCTGAAAAGCATGTTTTGGCCGAGTATGATAATTTTCATTAAAACTTGATTTCTATCACTTCGAATGATGCCAAATAAATAACTTACTTGAATTGGACCATTTTACACTATGTCCATTGTAGATTTGTGTCTCCGACAGTTCGTTTGGTTGCAGGGGACATTTTCAGTTTTTATGGCCAAAATGTGCTTTTCAGGGGCTGAAAAGCATGTTTTGGCCGAGTATGATAATTTTCATTAAAACTTGATTTGTATCACTTCGAATGATGCCAAATGAATAATTTGCTTGAATTGGACCATTTTACACAATGTCCATTGTAGATTTGTGTCTCTGACAGTTCGTTTGGTTGCAGGGGATATATTCAGTTTTTAAGGCCAAAATGTGCTTTTCAGGGGCTGAAAAGCATGTTTTGGCAGAGTATGATAATTTACATTAAAACTTAATTTCTATCACTTCGAATGATGCCAAATGAATAACTTACTTGAATTGGACCATTTTACACTATGTCCATTGTAGATTTGTGTCTCTGACAGTTCGTTTGGTTGCAGGGAACATATTCAGTTTTTATGGCCAAAATGTGCTTTTCAGGGGCTGAAAAGCATGTTTTGGCCGAGTATGATAATTTTCATTAAAACTTGATTTCTATCACTTCGTATGATGCCAAATAAATAACTTACTTGAATTGGACCATTTTACACTATGTCCATTGTAGATTTGTGTCTCCGACAGTTCGTTTGGTTGCAGGGGACATTTTCAGTTTTTATGGCCAAAATGTGCTTTTCAGGGGCTGAAAAGCATGTTTTGGCCGAGTATGATAATTTTCATTAAAACTTGATTTGTATCACTTCGAATGATGCCAAATGAATAATTTGCTTGAATTGGACCATTTTACACAATGTCCATTGTAGATTTGTGTCTCTGACAGTTCGTTTGGTTGCAGGGGATATATTCAGTTTTTAAGGCCAAAATGTGCTTTTCAGGGGCTGAAAAGCATGTTTTGGCAGAGTATGATAATTTACATTAAAACTTGATTTCTATCACTTCGATTGATGCCAAATGAATAACTTACTTGAATTGGACCATTGTACACTATGTCCATTGTAGATTTGTGTCTCCGACAGTTCGTTTGGTTTCAGGGGACATTTTCAGTTTTTATGGCCAAAATGTGCTTTTCAGAGGCTGAAAAGCATGTTTTGGCCGAGTATGATAATTTTCATTAAAACTTAATTTCTATCACTTCGAATGATGCCAAATGAATAACTTACTTGAATTGGACCATTTTACACTATGTCCATTGTAGATTTGTGTCTCTGACATTTCGTTTGGTTGCAGGGGACATTTTCAGTTTTTATGGCCAAAATGTGCTTTTCAGGGGCTGAAAAGCATGTTTTGGCCGAGTATGATAATTTTCATTAAAACTTGATTTCTATCCATTTGAATGATGCCAAATGAATAACTTACTTGAATTGGACCATTTTACACTATGTCCATTGTAGATTTGTGTCTCTGACAGTTCGTTTGGTTGCAGGGGACATTTTCAGTTTTTATGGCCAAAATGTGCTTTTCAGAGGCTGAAAAGCATGCTTTGGCCGAGTATGATAATTTACATTAAAACTTAATTTCTATCACTTCGAATGATGCCAAATGAATAACTTACTTGAATTGGACCATTTTACACTATGTCCATTGTAGATTTGTGTCTCTGACAGTTCGTTTGGTTGCAGGGGACATATTAAGTTTTTATGGCCAAAATGTGCTTTTCAGGGGCTGAAAGCATGTTTTGGCCGAGTATGATAATTTTCATTAAAACTTGATTTCTATCACTTCGAATGATGCCAAATTAATAACTTACTTGAATTGGACCATTTTACACTATGTCCATTGTAGATTTGTGTCTCCGACAGTTTGTTTGGTTGCAGGGGACATTTTCAGTTTTTATGGCCAAAATGTGCTTTTCAGGGGCTGAAAAGCATGTTTTGGCCGAGTATGATAATTTTCATTAAAACTTGATTTCTATCCATTTGAATGATGCCAAATGAATAACTTACTTGAATTGGACCATTTTACACTATGTCCATTGTAGATTTGTGTCTCTGACAGTTCGTTTGGTTGCAGGGGACATATTCAGTTTTTATGGCCAAAATGTGCTTTTCAGGGTCTGAAAAGCACGTTTTGGCAGAGTATGATAATTTTCATTAAAACTTGATTTCTATCCATTCGAATGATGCCAAATGAATAACTTACTTGAATTGGACCATTTTACACTATGCCCATTGTAGATTTGTGTCTCCGACAGTTCGTTTGGTTGCAGGGGACATTTTCAGTTTTTATGGCCAAAATGTGCTTTTCAGAGGCTGAAAAGCACGTTTTGGCCGAGTATGATAATTTTCATCAAAACTTAAATTCTATCACTTCGAATGATGCCAAATGAATAACTTACTTGAATTGGACCATTTTACACTATGTCCATTGTAGATTTGTTTCTCTGACAGTTCGTTTGGTTGCAGGGGACATATTCAGTTTTTATGGCCAAAATGTGCTTTTCAGGGGCTGAAAAGCATATTTTGGCCGAGTATGATAATTTTCATTAAAACTTGATTTCTATCACTTCGAATGATGCCAAATGAATAACTTACTTGAATTGGACCATTTTACACTATGTCCATTGTAGATTTGTGTCTCCGACAGTTCGTTTGGTTGCAGGGGACATTTTCAGTTTTTATGGCCAAAATGTGCTTTTCAGAGGCTGAAAAGCATGTTTTGGCAGAGTATGATAATTTTCATTAAAACTTGATTTCTATCACTTCGAATGATGCCAAATGAATAACTTACTTGAATTGGACCATTTTACACTATGTCCATTGTAGATTTGTGTCTCCGACAGTTCGTTTGGTTGCAAGGGACATTTTCAGTTTTTATGGCCAAAATGTGCTTTTCAGGGGCTGAAAAGCATGTTTTGGCCGAGTATGATAATTTTCATTAAAAATTGATTTATATCACTTCGAATGATGCCAAATGAATAACTTACTTGAATTGGACCATTTTACACTATGTCCATTGTAGATTTGTGTCTCCGACAGTTTGTTTGGTTGCAGGGGACATTTTCAGTTTTTATGTCCAAAATGTGCTTTTCAGGGGCTGAAAAGCATATTTTGGCCGAGTATGATAATTTTCATTAAAACTTGATTTCTATCACTTCGAATGATGCCAAATGAATAACTTACTTGAATTGGACCATTTTACACTATGTCCATTCTAGATTTGTGTCTCTGACAGTTCGTTTGGTTGCAGGGGACATATTCAGTTTTTAAGGCCAAAATGTGCTTTTCAGGGGCTGAAAAGCATGTTTTGGCCGAGTATGATAACTTTCATTAAAACTTGATTTCTATCCATTCGAATGATGCCAAATGAATAACTTACTTGAATTGGACCATTTTACACTATGCCCATTGTAGATTTGTGTCTCTGACAGTTCGTTTGGTTGCAGGGGACATATTCAGTTTTTATGGCCAAAATGTGCTTTTCAGAGGCTGAAAAGCATGTTTTGGCCGAGTATGATAATTTTCATTAAAACTTGATTTCTATCACTTCGAATGATGCCAAATGAATAATTTGCTTGAATTGGACCATTTTACACTATGTCCATTCTAGATTTGTGTCTCTGACAGTTCGTTTGGTTGCAGGGGACATATTCAGTTTTTAAGGCAAAAATGTGCTTTTCAGGGGCTGAAAAGCATGTTTTGGCCGAGTATGATAATTTTCATTAAAACTTGATTTCTATCCATTCGAATGATGCCAAATGAATAACTTACTTGAATTGGACCATTTTACACTATGCCCATTGTAGATTTGTGTCTCTGACAGTTCGTTTGGTTGCAGGGGACATATTCAGTTTTTATGGCCAAAATGTGCTTTTCAGAGGCTGAAAAGCATGTTTTGGCCGAGTATGATAATTTTCATTAAAACTTGATTTCTATCCATTCGAATGATGCCAAATGAATAACTTACTTGAATTGGACCATTTTACACTATGCCCATTGTAGATTTGTGTCTCAGACAGTTCGTTTGGTTGCAGGGGACATTTTCAGTTTTTATGGCCAAAATGTGCTTTTCAGAGGCTGAAAAGCACGTTTTGGCCGAGTATGATAATTTTCATCAAAACTTAAATTCTATCACTTCGAATGATGCCAAATGAATAACTTACTTGAATTGGACCATTTTACACTATGTCCATTGTAGATTTGTTTCTCTGACAGTTCGTTTGGTTGCAGGGGACATATTCAGTTTTTATGGCCAAAATGTGCTTTTCAGGGGCTGAAAAGCATATTTTGGCCGAGTATGATAATTTTCATTAAAACTTGATTTCTATCACTTCGAATGATGCCAAATGAATAACTTACTTGAATTGGACCATTTTACACTATGTCCATTGTAGATTTGTGTCTCCGACAGTTCGTTTGGTTGCAGGGGACATTTTCAGTTTTTATGGCCAAAATGTGCTTTTCAGAGGCTGAAAAGCATGTTTTGGCAGAGTATGATAATTTTCATTAAAACTTGATTTCTATCACTTCGAATGATGCCAAATGAATAACTTACTTGAATTGGACCATTTTACACTATGTCCATTGTAGATTTGTGTCTCCGACAGTTCGTTTGGTTGCAAGGGACATTTTCAGTTTTTATGGCCAAAATGTGCTTTTCAGGGGCTGAAAAGCATGTTTTGGCCGAGTATGATAATTTTCATTAAAAATTGATTTATATCACTTCGAATGATGCCAAATGAATAACTTACTTGAATTGGACCATTTTACACTATGTCCATTGTAGATTTGTGTCTCCGACAGTTTGTTTGGTTGCAGGGGACATTTTCAGTTTTTATGTCCAAAATGTGCTTTTCAGGGGCTGAAAAGCATATTTTGGCCGAGTATGATAATTTTCATTAAAACTTGATTTCTATCACTTCGAATGATGCCAAATGAATAACTTACTTGAATTGGACCATTTTACACTATGTCCATTCTAGATTTGTGTCTCTGACAGTTCGTTTGGTTGCAGGGGACATATTCAGTTTTTAAGGCCAAAATGTGCTTTTCAGGGGCTGAAAAGCATGTTTTGGCCGAGTATGATAATTTTCATTAAAACTTGATTTCTATCCATTCGAATGATGCCAAATGAATAACTTACTTGAATTGGACCATTTTACACTATGCCCATTGTAGATTTGTGTCTCTGACAGTTCGTTTGGTTGCAGGGGACATATTCAGTTTTTATGGCCAAAATGTGCTTTTCAGAGGCTGAAAAGCATGTTTTGGCCGAGTATGATAATTTTCATTAAAACTTGATTTCTATCACTTCGAATGATGCCAAATGAATAATTTGCTTGAATTGGACCATTTTACACTATGTCCATTCTAGATTTGTGTCTCTGACAGTTCGTTTGGTTGCAGGGGACATATTCAGTTTTTAAGGCAAAAATGTGCTTTTCAGGGGCTGAAAAGCATGTTTTGGCCGAGTATGATAATTTTCATTAAAACTTGATTTCTATCCATTCGAATGATGCCAAATGAATAACTTACTTGAATTGGACCATTTTACACTATGCCCATTGTAGATTTGTGTCTCTGACAGTTCGTTTGGTTGCAGGGGACATATTCAGTTTTTATGGCCAAAATGTGCTTTTCAGAGGCTGAAAAGCATGTTATGGCCGAGTATGATAATTTTCATTAAAACTTGATTTCTATCACTTCGAATGATGCCAAATGAATAACTTACTTGAATTGGACCATTTTACACTATGTCCATTGTAGATTTGTGTCTCCGACAGTTCGTTTGGTTGCAGGGGACATTTTCAGTTTTTATGGCCAAAATGTGCTTTTCAGGGGCTGAAAAGCATGTTTTGGCCGAGT
Organism: Stigmatopora argus; assembly: GCF_051989625.1. NCBI lineage: Eukaryota > Metazoa > Chordata > Actinopteri > Syngnathiformes > Syngnathidae > Stigmatopora > Stigmatopora argus. The sequence continues at coordinate 53,711 of NC_135405.1, read as the reverse complement.
ATGATAATTTTCATTAAAACTTGATTTCTATCACTTCGAATGATGCCAAATGAATAACTTACTTGAATTGGACCATTTTACACTATGACCATTGTAGATTTGTGTCTCCGACAGTTCGTTTGGTTGCAGGGGACATTTTCAGTTTTTATGGCCAAAATGTGCTTTTCAGAGGCTGAAAAGCATGTTTTGGCCGAGTATGATAATTTTCATTAAAACTTGATTTCTATCACTTTGAATGATGCCAAATGAATAATTTGCTTGAATTGGACCATTTTACACTATGTCCATTGTAGATTTGTGTCTCTGACAGTTCGTTTGGTTGCAGGGGACATATTCGGTTTTTAAGGCCAAAATTTGCTTTTCAGGGGCTGAAAAGCACGTTTTGGCAGAGTATGATAATTTTCATTAAAACTTGATTTCTATCACTTCGATTGATGCCAAATGAATAACTTACTTGAATTGGACCATTTTACACTATGTCCATTGTAGATTTGTGTCTCTGACAGTTCGTTTGGTTGCAGGGGACATATTCAGTTTTTATGGCCAAAATGTGCTTTTCAGGGGCTGAAAAGCATGTTTTGGCCGAGTATGATAATTTTCATTAAAACTTGATTTCTTTCACTTTGAATGATGCCAAATGAATAACTTACTTGAATTGGACCATTTTACACTATGTCCATTGTAGATTTGTGTCTCCGACAGTTCGTTTGGTTGCAGGGGACATTTTCAGTTTTTATGGCCAAAATGTGCTTTTCAGAGGCTGAAAAGCATGTTTTGGCAGAGTATGATAATTTTCATTAAAACTTAATTTCTATCACTTCGAATGATGCCAAATGAATAATTTACTTGAATTGGACCGTTTTACACTATGTCCATTGTAGATTTGTGTCTCTGATAGTTCGTTTGGTTGCAGGGGACATATTCAGGTTTTATGGCCAAAATGTGCTTTTCAGGGGCTGAAAAGCATGTTTTGGCCGAGTATGATAATTTTCATTAAAACTTGATTTCTATCACTTCGAATGATGCCAAATGAATAACTTACTTGAATTGGACCATTTTACACTATGTCCATTGTAGATTTGTGTCTCTGACAGTTAGTTTGGTTGCAGGGGACATATTCAGTTTTTATGGCCAAAATGTGCTTTTCAGAGGCTGAAAAGCATGTTTTGGCCGAGTATGATAATTTTCATTAAAACTTGATTTCTATCACTTCGAATGATGCCAAATGAATAACTTACTTGAATTGGACCATTTTACACTATGTCCATTGTAGATTTGTGTCTCCGACAGTTCGTTTGGTTGCAGGGGACATTTTCAGTTTTTATGGCCAAAATGTTCTTTTCAGAGGCTGAAAAGCATGTTTTGGCAGAGTATGATAATTTTCATTAAAACTTAATTTCTATCACTTCGAATGATTCCAAATGAATAACTTACTTGAATTGGACCATTTTACACTATGTCCATTGTAGATTTGTGTCTCTGACAGTTCGTTTGGTTGCAGGGGACATATTCAGTTTTTATGGCCAAAATGTGCTTTTCAGAGGCTGAAAAGCATGTTTTGGCCGAGTATGATAATTTTCATTAAAACTTAATTTCTATCACTTCGAATGATGCCAAATGAATAATTTACTTGAATTGGACCATTTTACACTATGCCCATTGTAGATTTGTATCTCTGACAGTTCGTTTGGTTGCAGGGGACATATTCAGTTTTTAAGGCCAAAATGTGCTTTTCAGAGGCTGAAAAGCATGTTTTGGCAGAGTATGGTAATTTTCATTAAAACTTGATTTCTATCACTTCGAATGATGCCAAATGAATAACTTACTTGAATTGGACCATTTTACACTATGTCCATTGTAGATTTGTGTCTCCGACAGTTCGTTTGGTTGCAGGGGACATTTTCAGTTTTTATGGCCAAAATGTGCTTTTCAGGGGCTGAAAAGCATGTTTTGGCCGAGTATGGTAATTTTCATTAAAACTTGATTTCTATCACTTCGATTGATGCCAAATGAATAACTTACTTAAATTGGACCATTTTACACTATGTCCATTGTAGATTTGTGTCTCCGACAGTTCGTTTGGTTGCAGGGGACATTTTCAGTTTTTATGGCCAAAATGTGCTTTTCAGAGGCTGAAAAGCATGTTTTGGCCGAGTATGATAATTTTCATTAAAACTTAATTTCTATCACTTCGAATGATGCCAAATGAATAATTTACTTGAATTGGACCATTTTACACTATGTCCATTGTAGATTTGTATCTCTGACAGTTCGTTTGGTTGCAGGGGACATATTCAGTTTTTAAGGCCAAAATGTGCTTTTCAGGGGCTGAAATGCATGTTTTGGCCGAGTATGGTAATTTTCATTAAAACTTGATTTCTATCACTTCGAATGATGCCAAATGAATAACTTACTTGAATTGGACCATTTTACACTATGTCCATTGTAGATTTGTGTCTCCGACAGTTCGTTTGGTTGCAGGGGACATTTTCAGTTTTTATGGCCAAAATGTGCTTTTCAGAGGCTGAAAAGCATGTTTTGGCCGAGTATGATAATTTTCATTAAAACTTGATTTCTATCCATTCGAATGATGCCAAATGAATAACTTACTTGAATTGGACCATTTTACACTATGTCCATTGTAGATTTGTGTCTCTGACAGTTCATTTGGTTGCAGGGGACATATTCAGTTTTTATGGCCAAAATGTGCTTTTCAGGGGCTGAAAAGCACGTTTTGGCAGAATATGATAATTTTCATTAAAACTTGATTTCTATCCATTCGAATGATGCCAAATGAATAACTTACTTGAATTGGACCATTTTACACTATGTCCATTGTAGATTTGTGTCTCTGACAATTCGTTTGGTTGCAGGGGACATTTTCAGTTTTTATGGCCAAAATATGCTTTTCAGAGGCTGAAAAGCATGTTTTGGCAGAGTATGATAATTTTCATTAAAACTTAATTTCTATCACTTCGAATGATGCCAAATGAATAACTTACTTGAATTGGACCATTTTACACTATGTCCATTGTAGATTTGTGTCTCTGACAGTTCGTTTGGTTGCAGGGGACATATTCAGTTTTTATGGCCAAAATGTGCTTTTCAGGGGCTGAAAAGCACGTTTTGGCAGAGTATGATAATTTTCATTAAAACTTGATTTCTATCCATTCGAATGATGCCAAATGAATAACTTACTTGAATTGGACCATTTTACACTATGTCCATTGTAGATTTGTGTCTCCGACAGTTCGTTTGGTTGCAGGGGACATATTCAGTTTTTATGGCCAAAATGTGCTTTTCAGGGGCTGAAAAGCACGTTTTGGCAGAATATGATAATTTTCATTAAAACTTGATTTCTATCCATTCGAATGATGCCAAATGAATAACTTACTTGAATTTGACCATTTTACACTATGTCCATTGTAGATTTGTGTCTCCGACAGTTCGTTTGGTTGCACTGGACATTTTCAGTTTTTATGGCCAAAATGTGCTTTTCAGGGGCTGAAAAGCATGTTTTGGCCAAGTTTGATAATTTTCATTAAAACTTGATTTCTATCACTTCGATTGATGCCAAATGAATAACTTACTTGAATTGGACCATTTTACACTATGTCCATTGTAGATTTGTGTCTCCGACAGTTCGTTTGGTTGCAGGGGACATTTTCAGTTTTTATGGCCAAAATGTGCTTTTCAGAGGCTGAAAAGCATGTTTTGGCCGAGTATGATAATTTTCATTAAAACTTAATTTCTATCACTTCGAATGATGCCAAATGAATAATTTACTTGAATTGGACCATTTTACACTATGTCCATTGTAGATTTGTATCTCTGACAGTTCGTTTGGTTGCAGGGGACATATTCAGTTTTTAAGGCCAAAATGTGCTTTTCAGGGGCTGAAATGCATGTTTTGGCCGAGTATGGTAATTTTCATTAAAACTTGATTTCTATCACTTCGAATGATGCCAAATGAATAACTTACTTGAATTGGACCATTTTACACTATATCCATTGTAGATTTGTGTCTCCGACAGTTCGTTTGGTTGCAGGGGACATTTTCAGTTTTTATGGCCAAAATGTGCTTTTCAGAGGCTGAAAAGCATGTTTTGGCCGAGTATGATAATTTTCATTAAAACTTGATTTCTATCCATTCGAATGATGCCAAATGAATAACTTACTTGAATTGGACCATTTTACACTATGTCCATTGTAGATTTGTGTCTCTGACAGTTCATTTGGTTGCAGGGGACATATTCAGTTTTTATGGCCAAAATGTGCTTTTCAGGGGCTGAAAAGCACGTTTTGGCAGAATATGATAATTTTCATTAAAACTTGATTTCTATCCATTCGAATGATGCCAAATGAATAACTTACTTGAATTGGACCATTTTACACTATGTCCATTGTAGATTTGTGTCTCTGACAATTCGTTTGGTTGCAGGGGACATTTTCAGTTTTTATGGCCAAAATGTGCTTTTCAGAGGCTGAAAAGCATGTTTTGGCAGAGTATGATAATTTTCATTAAAACTTAATTTCTATCACTTCGAATGATGCCAAATGAATAACTTACTTGAATTGGACCATTTTACACTATGTCCATTGTAGATTTGTGTCTCTGACAGTTCGTTTGGTTGCAGGGGACATATTCAGTTTTTATGGCCAAAATGTGCTTTTCAGGGGCTGAAAAGCACGTTTTGGCAGAGTATGATAATTTTCATTAAAACTTGATTTCTATCCATTCGAATGATGCCAAATGAATAACTTACTTGAATTGGACCATTTTACACTATGTCCATTGTAGATTTGTGTCTCCGACAGTTCGTTTGGTTGCAGGGGACATTTTCAGTTTTTATGGCCAAAATGTGCTTTTCAGGGGCTGAAAAGCATGTTTTGGCCGAGTTTGATAATTTTCATTATAACTTGATTTCTATCACTTCGATTGATGCCAAATGAATAACTTACTTGAATTGGACCATTTTACACTATGTCCATTGTAGATTTGTGTCTCCGACAGTTCGTTTGGTTGCAGGGGACATTTTCAGTTTTTATGGCCAAAATGTGCTTTTCAGAGGCTAAAAAGCATCTTTTGGCCGAGTATGATAATTTTCATTAAAACTTGATTTCTATCACTTCGAATGATGCCAAATGAATAACTTACTTGAATTGGACCATTTTACACTATGTCCATTGTAGATTTGTGTCTCCGACAGTTCGTTTGGTTGCAGGGGACATTTTTATTTTTTATGGCCAAAATGTGCTTTTCAGAGGCTGAAAAGCATGTTTTGGCCGAGTATGATAATTTTCATTAAAACTTGATTTCTATCCATTCGAATGATGCCAAATGAATAACTTACTTGAATTGGACCATTTTACACTATGTCCATTGTAGATTTGTGTCTCTGACAGTTCATTTGGTTGCAGGGGACATATTCAGTTTTTATGGCCAAAATGTGCTTTTCAGGGGCTGAAAAGCACGTTTTGGCAGAATATGATAATTTTCATTAAAACTTGATTTCTATCCATTCGAATGATGCCAAATGAATAACTTACTTGAATTTGACCATTTTACACTATGTCCATTGTAGATTTGTGTCTCTGACAGTTCGTTTGGTTGCAGGGGACATATTCAGTTTTTATGGCCAAAATGTGCTTTTCAGGGGCTGAAAAGCATGTTTTGGCCGAGTATGATAATTTTCATTAAAACTTGATTTCTATCACTTCGAATGATGCCAAATGAATAACTTACTTGAATTGGACCATTTTACACTATGTCAATTGTAGATTTGTGTCTCCGACAGTTCGTTTGGTTGCAGGGGACATTTTCAGTTTTTATGGCCAAAATGTGCTTTTCAGGGGCTGAAAAGCATGTTTTGGCCGAGTATGATGATTTTCATTAAAACTTAATTTCTATCACTTCGAATGATGCCAAATGAATAACTTACTTGAATTGGACCATTTTACACTATGTCCATTGTAGATTTGTGTCTCCGACAGTTCGTTTGGTTGCAGGGGACATTTTCAGTTTTTATGGCCAAAATGTGCTTTTCAGAGGCTGAAAAGCATGTTTTGGCAGAGTATGATAATTTTCATTAAAACTTAATTTCTATCATTTCGAATGATGCCAAATGAATAACTTACTTGAATTGGACCATTTTACACTATGTCCATTGTAGATTTGTGTCTCTGACAGTTCGTTTGGTTGCAGGGGACATATTCAGTTTTTATGGCCAAAATGTGCTTTTCAGGGGCTGAAAAGCACATTTTGGCAGAGTATGATAATTTTCATTAAAACTTGATTTCTATCCATTCGAATGATGCCAAATGAATAACTTACTTGAATTGGACCATTTTACACTATGTCCATTGTAGATTTGTGTCTCCGACAGTTCGTTTGGTTGCAGGGGACATTTTCAGTTTTTATGGCCAAAATGTGCTTTTCAGGGGCTGAAAAGCATGTTTTGGCCGAGTTTGATAATTTTCATTATAACTTGATTTCTATCACTTCGATTGATGCCAAATGAATAACTTACTTGAATTGGACCATTTTACACTATGTCCATTGTAGATTTGTGTCTCCGACAGTTCGTTTGGTTGCAGGGGACATTTTCAGTTTTTATGGCCAAAATGTGCTTTTCAGAGGCTGAAAAGCATCTTTTGGCCGAGTATGATAATTTTCATTAAAACTTGATTTCTATCACTTCGAATGATGCCAAATGAATAACTTACTTGAATTGGACCATTTTACACTATGTCCATTGTAGATTTGTGTCTCTGACAGTTCGTTTGGTTGCAGGGGACATATTCAGTTTTTATGGCCAAAATGTGCTTTTCAGGGGCTGAAAAGCATGTTTTGGCCGAGTTTGATAATTTTCATTAAAACTTGATTTCTATCACTTCGATTGATGCCAAATGAATAACTTACTTGAATTGGACCATTTTACACTATGTCCATTGTAGATTTGTGTCTCCGACAGTTCGTTTGGTTGGAGGGGACATTTTCAGTTTTTATGGCCAAAATGTGCTTTCAGAGGCTGAAAAGCATGTTTTGGCCGAGTATGATAATTTACATTAAAACTTAATTTCTATCACTTCGAATGATGCCAAATGAATAACTTACTTGAATTGGACCATTTTACACTATGTCAATTGTAGATTTGTGTCTCCGACAGTTCGTTTGGTTGCAGGGGACATTTTCAGTTTTTATGGCCAAAATGTGCTTTTCAGGGGCTGAAAAGCACGTTTTGGCAGAGTATGATAATTTTCATTAAAACTTGATTTCTATCCATTCGAATGATGCCAAATGAATAACTTACTTGAATTGGACCATTTTACACTATGTCCATTGTAGATTTGTGTCTCCGACAGTTCGTTTGGTTGCAGGGGACAAATTCAGTTTTTATGGCCAAAATGTGCTTTTCAGGGGCTGAAAAGCATGTTTTGGCCGAGTTTGATAATTTTCATTAAAACTTGATTTCTATCACTTCGATTGATGCCAAATGAATAACTTACTTGAATTGGACCATTTTACACTATGTCCATTGTAGATTTGTGTCTCCGACAGTTCGTTTGGTTGCAGGGGACATTTTCAGTTTTTATGGCCAAAATGTGCTTTTCAGAGGCTGAAAAGCATGTTTTGGCCGAGTATGATAATTTTCATTAAAACTTGATTTCTATCACTTCGAATGATGCCAAATGAATAACTTACTTGAATTGGACCATTTTACACTATGTCCATTGTAGATTTGTGTCTCTGACAGTTCGTTTGGTTGCAGGGGACATATTCAGTTTTTATGGACAAAATGTGCTTTTCCGGGGCCTGAAAAGCATGTTTTGGCCGAGTTTGATAATTTTCATTAAAACTTGATTTCTATCACTTCGATTGATGCCAAATGAATAACTTACTTGAATTGGACCATTTTACACTATGTCCATTGTAGATTTGTGTCTCCGACAGTTCGTTTGGTTGGAGGGGACATTTTCAGTTTTTATGGCCAAAATGTGCTTTTCAGAGGCTGAAAAGCATGTTTTGGCCGAGTATGATAATTTACATTAAAACTTAATTTCTATCACTTCGAATGATGCCAAATGAATAACTTACTTGAATTGGACCATTTTACACTATGTCCATTGTAGATTTGTGTCTCTGACAGTTCGTTTGGTTGCAGGGGACATATTCAGTTTTTATGGCCAAAATGTGCTTTTCAGGGGCTGAAAAGCATGTTTTGGCCGAGTATGATAATTTTCATTAAAACTTGATTTCTATCCATTCGAATGATGCCAAATGAATAACTTACTTGAATTGGACCATTTTACACTATGTCCATTGTAGATTTGTGTCTCCGACAGTTCGTTTGGTTGCAGGGGACATTTTCAGTTTTTATGGCCAAAATGTGCTTTTCAGAGGCTGAAAAGCATGTTTTGGCAGAGTATGACAATTTTCATTAAAACTTGATTTCTATCACTTCGAATGATGCCAAATGAATAATTTGCTTGAATTGGACCATTTTACACTATGTCCATTCTAGATTTGTGTCTCTGACAGTTCGTTTGGTTGCAGGGGACATATTCAGTTTTTAAGGCCAAAATGTGCTTTTCAGGGGCTGAAAAGCATGTTTTGCCGAGTATGATAATTTTCATTAAAACTTGATTTCTATCCATTCGAATGATGCCAAATGAATAACTTACTTGAATTGGACCATTTTACACTATGTCCATTGTAGATTTGTGTCTCCGACAGTTCGTTTGGTTGCAGGGGACATTTTCAGTTTTTATGGCCAAAATGTGCTTTTCAGGGGCTGAAAAGCATGTTTTGGCCGAGTTTGATAATTTTCATTAAAACTTGATTTCTATCACTTCGATTGATGCCAAATGAATAACTTACTTGAATTGGACCATTTTACACTATGTCCATTGTAGATTTGTGTCTCCGACAGTTCGTTTGGTTGCAGGGGACATTTTCAGTTTTTATGGCCAAAATGTGCTTTTCAGAGGCTGAAAAGCATGTTTTGGCAGAGTATGATAATTTTCATTAAAACTTGATTTCTATCACTTCGAATGATGCCAAATGAATAACTTACTTGAATTGGACCATTTTACACTATGTCCATTGTAGATTTGTGTCTCTGACAGTTCGTTTGGTTGCAGGGGACATATTCAGTTTTTATGGACAAAATGTGCTTTTCAGGGGCTGAAAAGCATGTTTTGGCCGAGTTTGATAATTTTCATTAAAACTTGATTTCTATCACTTCGATTGATGCCAAATGAATAACTTACTTGAATTGGACCATTTTACACTATGTCCATTGTAGATTTGTGTCTCCGACAGTTCGTTTGGTTGGAGGGGACATTTTCAGTTTTTATGGCCAAAATGTGCTTTTCAGAGGCTGAAAAGCATGTTTTGGCCGAGTATGATAATTTACATTAAAACTTAATTTCTATCACTTCGAATGATGCCAAATGAATAACTTACTTGAATTGGACCATTTTACACTATGTCCATTGTAGATTTGTGTCTCTGACAGTTCGTTTGGTTGCAGGGGACATATTCAGTTTTTATGGCCAAAATGTGCTTTTCAGGGTCTGAAAAGCATGTTTTGGCCGAGTATGATAATTTTCATTAAAACTTGATTTCTATCCATTCGAATGATGCCAAATGAATAACTTACTTGAATTGGACCATTTTACACTATGTCCATTGTAGATTTGTGTCTCCGACAGTTCGTTTGGTTGCAGGGGACATTTTCAGTTTTTATGGCCAAAATGTGCTTTTCAGAGGCTGAAAAGCATGTTTTGGCCGAGTATGATAATTTTCATTAAAACTTGATTTCTATCACTTCGAATGATGCCAATATAATAACTTACTTGAATTGGACCATTTTACACTATGTCCATTGTAGATTTTTGTCTCCGACAGTTCGTTTGGTTGCAGGGGACATTTTCAGTTTTTATGGCCAAAATGTGCTTTTCAGGGGCTGAAAAGCATGTTTTGGCCGAGTATGATAATTTTCATTAAAACTTGATTTCTATCCATTTGAATGATGCCAAATGAATAACTTACTTGAATTGGACCATTTTACACTATGTCCATTGTAGATTTGTGTCTCTGACAGTTCGTTTGGTTGTAGGGGACATATTCAGTTTTTATGGCCAAAATGTGCTTTTCAGGGGCTGAAAAGCACGTTTTGGCAGAGTATGATAATTTTCATTAAAACTTGATTTCTATCCATTCGAATGATGCCAAATGAATAACTTACTTGAATTGGACCATTTTACACTATGTCCATTGTAGATTTGTGTCTCTGACAGTTCGTTTGGTTGCAGGGAACATATTCAGTTTTTATGGCCAAAATGTGCTTTTCAGGGGCTGAAAAGCATGTTTTGGCCGAGTATGATAATTTTCATTAAAACTTGATTTCTATCACTTCGAATGATGCCAAATAAATAACTTACTTGAATTGGACCATTTTACACTATGTCCATTGTAGATTTGTGTCTCCGACAGTTCGTTTGGTTGCAGGGGACATTTTCAGTTTTTATGGCCAAAATGTGCTTTTCAGAGGCTGAAAAGCATGTTTTGGCCGAGTATGATAATTTTCATTAAAACTTGATTTCTATCACTTCGAATGATGCCAAATGAATAACTTACTTGAATTGGACCATTTTACACTATGTCCATTGTAGATTTTTGTCTCCGACAGTTCGTTTGGTTTGCTGGGGACATTTTCAGTTTTTATGGCCAAAATGTGCTTTTCAGAGGCTGAAAAGCATGTTTTGGCCGAGTATGATAATTTACATTAAAACTTAATTTCTATCACTTCGAATGATGCCAAATGAATAACTTACTTGAATTTGACCATTTTACACTATGTCCATTGTAGATTTGTGTCTCTGACAATTCGTTTGGTTTCAGGGGACATATTCAGTTTTTATGGCCAAAAGTGCTTTTCAGGGGCTGAAAAGCATGTTTTGGCCGAGTATGATAATTTTCATTAAAACTTGATTTCTATCACTTCGAATGATGCCAAATGAATAACTTACTTGAATTGGACCATTTTACACTATGTCCATTGTAGATTTGTGTCTCCGACAGTTCGTTTGGTTGCAGGGGACATTTTCAGTTTTTATGGCCAAAATGTGCTTTTCAGAGGCTGAAAAGCATGTTTTGGCAGAGTATGATAATTTTCATTAAAACTTAATTTCTATCACTTCGAATGATGCCAAATGAATAACTTACTTGAATTGGACCATTTTACACTATGTCCATTGTAGATTTGTGTCTCTGACAGTTCGTTTGGTTGCAGGGGACATATTCAGTTTTTATGGCCAAAATGTGCTTTTCAGGGGCTGTAAAGCATGTTTTGGCCGAGTTTGATAATTTTCATTAAAACTTGATTTCTATCACTTCGATTGATGCCAAATGAATAACTTACTTGAATTGGACCATTGTACACTATGTCCATTGTAGATTTGTGTCTCCGACAGTTCGTTTGGTTGCAGGGGACATTTTCAGTTTTTATGGCCAAAATGTGCTTTTCAGAGGCTGAAAAGCATGTTTTGGCCGAGTATGATAATTTTCATTAAAACTTGATTTCTATCACTTCGAATGATGCCAAATGAATAACTTACTTAATTGGACCATTTTACACTATGTCCATTGTAGATTTGTGTCTCCGACAGTTCGTTTGGTTGCAGGGGACATTTTCAGTTTTTATGGCCAAAATGTGCTTTTCAGAGGCTGAAAAGCATGTTTTGGCAGAGTATGATAATTTTCATTAAAACTTAATTTCTATCACTTCGAATGATGCCAAATGAATAACTTACTTGAATTGGACCATTTTACACTATGTCCATTGTAGATTTGTGTCTCCGACAGTTCGTTTGGTTGCAGGGGACATTTTCAGTTTTTATGGCCAAAATGTGCTTTTCAGAGGCTGAAAAGCATGTTTTGGCCGAGTATGATAATTTACATTAAAACTTAATTTCTATCACTTCGAATGATGCCAAATGAATAACTTACTTGAATTGGACCATTTTACACTATGTCCATTGTAGATTTGTGTCTCTGACAGTTCGTTTGGTTGCAGGGGACATATTAAGTTTTTATGTCCAAAATGTGCTTTTCAGGGGCTGAAAAGCATGTTTTGGCCGAGTATGATAATTTTCATTAAAACTTGATTTCTATCACTTCGAATGATGCCAAATGAATAACTTACTTGAATTGGACCATTTTACACTATGTCCATTGTAGATTTGTGTCTCTGACAGTTCGTTTGGTTGCAGGGGACATATTCAGTTTTTATGGCCAAAATGTGCTTTTCAGGGGCTGAAAAGCATGTTTTGGCCGAGTATGATAATTTTCATTAAAACTTGATTTCTATCACTTCGAATGATGCCAAATGAATAACTTACTTGAATTGGACCATTTTACACTATGTCCATTGTAGATTTGTGTCTCCGACAGTTCGTTTGGTTGCAGGGGACATTTTCAGTTTTTATGGCCAAAATGTGCTTTTCAGAGGCTGAAAAGCATGTTTTGGCCGAGTATGATAATTTACATTAAAACTTAATTTCTATCACTTCGAATGATGCCAAATGAATAACTTACTTGAATTGGACCATTTTACACTATGTCCATTGTAGATTTGTGTCTCTGACAGTTCGTTTGGTTGCAGGGGACATATTCAGTTTTTATGGCCAAAATGTGCTTTTCAGGGGCTGAAAAGCATGTTTTGGCCGAGTATGATAATTTTCATTAAAACTTGATTTCTATCACTTCGAATGATGCCAAATGAATAACTTACTTGAATTGGACCATTTTACACTATGTCCATTGTAGATTTGTGTCTCCGACAGTTCGTTTGGTTGCAGGGGACATTTTCAGTTTTTATGGCCAAAATGTGCTTTTCAGAGGCTGAAAAGCATGTTTTGGCCGAGTATGATAATTTACATTAAAACTTAATTTCTATCACTTCGAATGATGCCAAATGAATAACTTACTTGAATTGGACCATTTTACACTATGTCCATTGTAGATTTGTGTCTCTGACAGTTCGTTTGGTTGCAGGGGACATATTCAGTTTTTATGGCCAAAATGTGCTTTTCAGGGGCTGAAAAGCATGTTTTGGCCGAGTATGATAATTTTCATTAAAACTTGATTTCTATCACTTCGAATGATGCCAAATGAATAACTTACTTGAATTGGACCATTTTACACTATGTCCATTGTAGATTTTTGTCTCCGACAGTTCGTTTGGTTTGCTGGGGACATTTTCAGTTTTTATGGCCAAAATGTGCTTTTCAGAGGCTGAAAAGCATGTTTTGGCCGAGTATGATAATTTACATTAAAACTTAATTTCTATCACTTCGAATGATGCCAAATGAATAACTTACTTGAATTGGACCATTTTACACTATGTCCATTGTAGATTTGTGTCTCCGACAATTCGTTTGGTTTCAGGGGACATATTCAGTTTTTATGGCCAAAATGTGCTTTTCAGGGGCTGTAAAGCATGTTTTGGCCGAGTTTGATAATTTTCATTAAAACTTGATTTCTATCACTTCGATTGATGCCAAATGAATAACTTACTTGAATTGGACCATTGTACACTATGTCCATTGTAGATTTGTGTCTCCGACAGTTCGTTTGGTTGCAGGGGACATTTTCAGTTTTTATGGCCAAAATGTGCTTTTCAGAGGCTGAAAAGCATGTTTTGGCCGAGTATGATAATTTTCATTAAAACTTGATTTCTATCACTTCGAATGATGCCAAATGAATAACTTACTTGAATTGGACCATTTTACACTATGTCCATTGTAGATTTGTGTCTCCGACAGTTCGTTTGGTTGCAGGGGACATTTTCAGTTTTTATGGCCAAAATGTGCTTTTCAGAGGCTGAAAAGCATGTTTTGGCAGAGTATGATAATTTTCATTAAAACTTAATTTCTATCACTTCGAATGATGCCAAATGAATAACTTACTTGAATTGGACCATTTTACACTATGTCCATTGTAGATTTGTGTCTCTGACAGTTCGTTTGGTTGCAGGGGACATATTCAGTTTTTATGGCCAAAATGTGCTTTTCAGGGGCTGTAAAGCATGTTTTGGCCGAGTTTGATAATTTTCATTAAAACTTGATTTCTATCACTTCGATTGATGCCAAATGAATAACTTACTTGAATTGGACCATTGTACACTATGTCCATTGTAGATTTGTGTCTCCGACAGTTCGTTTGGTTGAAGGGGACATTTTCAGTTTTTATGGCCAAAATGTGCTTTTCAGAGGCTGAAAAGCATGTTTTGGCCGAGTATGATAATTTACATTAAAAATTAATTTCTATCACTTCGAATGATGCCAAATGAATAACTTACTTGAATTGGACCATTTTACACTATGTCCATTGTAGATTTGTGTCTCTGACAGTTCGTTTGGTTGCAGGGGACATATTAAGTTTTTATGGCCAAAATGTGCTTTTCAGGGGCTGAAAAGCATGTTTTGGCCGAGTATGATAATTTTCATTAAAACTTGATTTCTATCACTTCGAATGATGCCAAATGAATAACTTACTTGAATTGGACCATTTTACACTATGTCCATTGTAGATTTGTGTCTCTGACAGTTCGTTTGGTTGCAGGGAACATTTTCAGTTTTTATGGCCAAAATGTGCTTTTCAGGGGCTGAAAAGCATGTTTTGGCCGAGTATGATAATTTTCATTAAAACTTGATTTCTATCCATTTGAATGATGCCAAATGAATAACTTACTTGAATTGGACCATTTTACACTATGTTCATTGTAGATTTGTGTCTCTGACAGTTCGTTTGGTTGTAGGGGACATATTCAGTTTCAATGGCCAAAATGTGCTTCAGGGGCTGAAAAGCACGTTTTGGCAGAGTATGATAATTTTCATTAAAACTTGATTTCTATCACTTCGATTGATGCCAAATGAATAACTTACTTGAATTGGACCATTGTACACTATGTCCATTGTAGATTTGTGTCTCCGACAGTTCGTTTGGTTGCAGGGAACATTTTCAGTTTTTATGGCCAAAATGTGCTTTTCAGGGGCTGAAAAGCATGTTTTGGCCGAGTATGATAATTTTCATTAAAACTTGATTTCTATCCATTTGAATGATGCCAAATGAATAACTTACTTGAATTGGACCATTTTACACTATGTTCATTGTAGATTTGTGTCTCTGACAGTTCGTTTGGTTGTAGGGGACATATTCAGTTTCAATGGCCAAAATGTGCTTCAGGGGCTGAAAAGCACGTTTTGGCAGAGTATGATAATTTTCATTAAAACTTAATTTCTATCACTTCGAATGATGCCAAATGAATAACTTACTTGAATTGGACCATTTTACACTATGTCCATTGTAGATTTGTGTCTCTGACAGTTCGTTTGGTTGCAGGGGACATATTCAGTTTTTATGGCCAAAATGTGCTTTTCAGGGGCTGAAAAGCATGTTTTGGCCGAGTATGATAATTTTCATTAAAACTTGATTTCTATCACTTCGAATGATGCCAAATGAATAACTTACTTGAATTGGACCATTTTACACTATGTCCATTGTAGATTTTTGTCTCCGACAGTTCGTTTGGTTTGCTGGGGACATTTTCAGTTTTTATGGCCAAAATGTGCTTTTCAGAGGCTGAAAAGCATGTTTTGGCCGAGTATGATAATTTACATTAAAACTTAATTTCTATCACTTCGAATGATGCCAAATGAATAACTTACTTGAATTGGACCATTTTACACTATGTCCATTGTAGATTTGTGTCTCCGACAATTCGTTTGGTTTCAGGGGACATATTCAGTTTTTATGGCCAAAATGTGCTTTTCAGGGGCTGTAAAGCATGTTTTGGCCGAGTTTGATAATTTTCATTAAAACTTGATTTCTATCACTTCGATTGATGCCAAATGAATAACTTACTTGAATTGGACCATTGTACACTATGTCCATTGTAGATTTGTGTCTCCGACAGTTCGTTTGGTTGCAGGGGACATTTTCAGTTTTTATGGCCAAAATGTGCTTTTCAGAGGCTGAAAAGCATGTTTTGGCCGAGTATGATAATTTTCATTAAAACTTGATTTCTATCACTTCGAATGATGCCAAATGAATAACTTACTTGAATTGGACCATTTTACACTATGTCCATTGTAGATTTGTGTCTCCGACAGTTCGTTTGGTTGCAGGGGACATTTTCAGTTTTTATGGCCAAAATGTGCTTTTCAGAGGCTGAAAAGCATGTTTTGGCAGAGTATGATAATTTTCATTAAAACTTAATTTCTATCACTTCGAATGATGCCAAATGAATAACTTACTTGAATTGGACCATTTTACACTATGTCCATTGTAGATTTGTGTCTCTGACAGTTCGTTTGGTTGCAGGGGACATATTCAGTTTTTATGGCCAAAATGTGCTTTTCAGGGGCTGTAAAGCATGTTTTGGCCGAGTTTGATAATTTTCATTAAAACTTGATTTCTATCACTTCGATTGATGCCAAATGAATAACTTACTTGAATTGGACCATTGTACACTATGTCCATTGTAGATTTGTGTCTCCGACAGTTCGTTTGGTTGCAGGGGACATTTTCAGTTTTTATGGCCAAAATGTGCTTTTCAGAGGCTGAAAAGCATGTTTTGGCAGAGTATGATAATTTTCATTAAAACTTAATTTCTATCACTTCGAATGATGCCAAATGAATAATTTACTTGAATTGGACCATTTTACACTATGTCCATTGTAGATTTGTATCTCTGACAGTTCGTTTGGTTGCAGGGGACATATTCAGTTTTTAAGGCCAAAATGTGCTTTTCAGGGGCTGAAAAGCATGCTTTGGCCGAATATGGTAATTTTCATTAAAACTTGATTTCTATCATTTCGAATGATGCCAAATGAATAACTTACTTGAATTGGACCATTTTACACTATGTCCATTGTAGATTTGTGTCTCTGACAGTTCGTTTGGTTGCAGGGGACATTTTCAGTTTTTATGGCCAAAATGTGCTTTTCAGAGGCTGAAAAGCATGTTTTGGCCGAGTATGATAATTTTCATTAAAACTTGATTTCTATCACTTCGAATGATGCCAAATGAATAATTTGCTTGAATTGGACCATTTTACACTATGTCCATTGTAGATTTGTGTCTCTGACAGTTCGTTTGGTTGCAGGGGACATATTCAGTTTTTAAGGCCAAAATGTGCTTTTCAGGGGCTGAAAAGCATGTTTTGGCCGAGTATGATAATTTTCATTAAAACTTGATTTCTATCCATTCGAATGATGCCAAATGAATAACTTACTTGAATTGGACCATTTTACACTATGTCCATTGTAGATTTGTGTCTCTGACAGTTCGTTTGGTTGCAGGGGACATATTCAGTTTTTATGGCCAAAATGTGCTTTTCAGTGGCTGAAAAGCATGTTTTGGCCGAGTATGATAATTTTCATTAAAACTTGATTTCTATCACTTCGAATGATGCCAAATGAATAACTTACTTGAATTGGACCATTTTACACTATGTCCATTGTAGATTTGTGTCTCCGACAGTTCGTTTGGTTGCAGGGGACATTTTCAGTTTTTATGGCCAAAATGTGCTTTTCAGAGGCTGAAAAGCATGTTTTGGCCGAGTATGATAATTTACATTAAAACTTAATTTCTATCACTTCGAATGATGCCAAATGAATAACTTACTTGAATTGGACCATTTTACACTATGTCCATTGTAGATTTGTGTCTCTGACAGTTCGTTTGGTTGCAGGGAACATTTTCAGTTTTTATGGCCAAAATGTGCTTTTCAGGGGCTGAAAAGCATGTTTTGGCCGAGTATGATAATTTTCATTAAAACTTGATTTCTATCCATTTGAATGATGCCAAATGAATAACTTACTTGAATTGGACCATTTTACACTATGTTCATTGTAGATTTGTGTCTCTGACAGTTCGTTTGGTTGTAGGGGACATATTCAGTTTCAATGGCCAAAATGTGCTTCAGGGGCTGAAAAGCACGTTTTGGCAGAGTATGATAATTTTCATTAAAACTTGATTTCTATCCATTCGAATGATGCCAAATGAATAACTTACTTGAATTGGACCATTTTACACTATGTCCATTGTAGATTTGTGTCTCTGACAGTTCGTTTGGTTGCAGGGAACATATTCAGTTTTTATGGCCAAAATGTGCTTTTCAGGGGCTGAAAAGCATGTTTTAGCCGAGTATGATAATTTTCATTAAAACTTGATTTCTATCACTTCGAATGATGCCAAATAAATAACTTACTTGAATTGGACCATTTTTAACTATGTCCATTGTAGATTTGTGTCTCCAACAGTTCGTTTGGTTGCAGGGGACATTTTCAGTTTTTATGGCCAAAATGTGCTTTTCAGAGGCTGAAAAGCATGTTTTGGCAGAGTATGATAATTTTCATTAAAACTTAATTTCTATCACTTCGAATGATGCCAAATGAATAATTTACTTGAATTGGACCATTTTACACTATGTCCATTGTAGATTTGTATCTCTGACAGTTCGTTTGGTTGCAGGGGACATATTCAGTTTTTAAGGCCAAAATGTGCTTTTCAGGGGCTGAAAAGCATGCTTTGGCCGAATATGGTAATTTTCATTAAAACTTGATTTCTATCATTTCGAATGATGCCAAATGAATAACTTACTTGAATTGGACCATTTTACACTATGTCCATTGTAGATTTGTGTCTCTGACAGTTCGTTTGGTTGCAGGGGACATTTTCAGTTTTTATGGCCAAAATGTGCTTTTCAGAGGCTGAAAAGCATGTTTTGGCCGAGTATGATAATTTTCATTAAAACTTGATTTCTATCACTTCGAATGATGCCAAATGAATAATTTGCTTGAATTGGACCATTTTACACTATGTCCATTGTAGATTTGTGTCTCTGACAGTTCGTTTGGTTGCAGGGGACATATTCAGTTTTTAAGGCCAAAATGTGCTTTTCAGGGGCTGAAAAGCATGTTTTGGCCGAGTATGATAATTTTCATTAAAACTTGATTTCTATCCATTCGAATGATGCCAAATGAATAACTTACTTGAATTGGACCATTTTACACTATGTCCATTGTAGATTTGTGTCTCTGACAGTTCGTTTGGTTGCAGGGGACATATTCAGTTTTTATGGCCAAAATGTGCTTTTCAGTGGCTGAAAAGCATGTTTTGGCCGAGTATGATAATTTTCATTAAAACTTGATTTCTATCACTTCGAATGATGCCAAATGAATAACTTACTTGAATTGGACCATTTTACACTATGTCCATTGTAGATTTGTGTCTCCGACAGTTCGTTTGGTTGCAGGGGACATTTTCAGTTTTTATGGCCAAAATGTGCTTTTCAGAGGCTGAAAAGCATGTTTTGGCCGAGTATGATAATTTACATTAAAACTTAATTTCTATCACTTCGAATGATGCCAAATGAATAACTTACTTGAATTGGACCATTTTACACTATGTCCATTGTAGATTTGTGTCTCCGACAGTTCGTTTGGTTGCAGGGGACATTTTCAGTTTTTATGGCCAAAATGTGCTTTTCAGAGGCTGAAAAGCATGTTTTGGCAGAGTATGATAATTTTCATTAAAACTTGATTTCTATCACTTCGAATGATGCCAAATGAATAATTTGCTTGAATTGGACCATTTTACACTATGTCCATTCTAGATTTGTGTCTCTGACAGTTCGTTTGGTTGCAGGGGACATATTCAGTTTTTAAGGCCAAAATGTGCTTTTCAGGGGCTGAAAAGCATGTTTTGGCCGAGTATGATAATTTTCATTAAAACTTGATTTCTATCCATTCGAATGATGCCAAATGAATAACTTACTTGAATTGGACCATTTTACACTATGTCCATTGTAGATTTGTGTCTCCGACAGTTCGTTAGGTTGCAGGGGACATTTTCAGTTTTTATGGCCAAAATGTGCTTTTCAGAGGCTGAAAAGCATGTTTTGGCAGAGTATGATAATTTACATTAAAACTTAATTTCTATCACTTCGAATGATGCCAAATGAATAACTTACTTGAATTGGACCATTTTACACTATGTCCATTGTAGATTTGTGTCTCTGACAGTTCGTTTGGTTGCAGGGGACATATTAAGTTTTTATGGCCAAAATGTGCTTTTCAGGGGCTGAAAAGCATGTTTTGGCCGAGTATGATAATTTTCATTAAAACTTGATTTCTATCACTTCGAATGATGCCAAATGAATAACTTACTTGAATTGGACCATTTTACACTATGTCCATTGTAGATTTGTGTCTCTGACAGTTCGTTTGGTTGCAGGGGACATTTTCAGTTTTTATGGCCAAAATGTGCTTTTCAGGGGCTGAAAAGCATGTTTTGGCCGAGTATGATAATTTTCATTAAAACTTGATTTCTATCACTTCGAATGATGCCAAATGAATAACTTACTTGAATTGGACCATTTTACACTATGTCCATTGTAGATTTGTGTCTCTGACAGTTCGTTTGGTTGCAGGGGACATATTCAGTTTTTATGGCCAAAATGTGCTTTTCAGTGGCTGAAAAGCATGTTTTGGCCGAGTATGATAATTTTCATTAAAACTTGATTTCTATCACTTCGAATGATGCCAAATGAATAACTTACTTGAATTGGACCATTTTACACTATGTCCATTGTAGATTTGTGTCTCCGACAGTTCGTTTGGTTGCAGGGGACATTTTCAGTTTTTATGGCCAAAATGTGCTTTTCAGAGGCTGAAAAGCATGTTTTGGCCGAGTATGATAATTTACATTAAAACTTAATTTCTATCACTTCGAATGATGCCAAATGAATAACTTACTTGAATTGGACCATTTTACACTATGTCCATTGTAGATTTGAGTCTCTGACAATTCGTTTGGTTTCAGGGGACATATTCAGTTTTTATGGCCAAAATGTGCTTTTCAGGGGCTGAAAAGCATGTTTTGGCCGAGTATGATAATTTTCATTAAAACTTGATTTCTATCACTTCGAATGATGCCAAATGAATAACTTACTTGAATTGGACCATTATACACTATGTCCATTGGAGATTTGTGTCTCCGACAGTTCGTTTGGTTGCAGGGGACATTTTCAGTTTTTATGGCCAAAATGTGCTTTTCAGAGGCTGAAAAGCATGTTTTGGCAGAGTATGATAATTTTCATTAAAACTTAATTTCTATCACTTCGAATGATGCCAAATGAATAACTTACTTGAATTGGACCATTTTACACTATGTCCATTGTAGATTTGTGTCTCTGACAGTTCGTTTGGTTGCAGGGGACATATTCAGTTTTTATGGCCAAAATGTGCTTTTCAGGGGCTGAAAAGCATGTTTTGGCTGAGTTTGATAATTTCCATTAAAACTTGATTTCTATCACTTCGATTGATGCCAAATGAATAACTTACTTGAATTGGACCATTTTACACTATGTCCATTGTAGATTTGTGTCTCTGACAGTTCGTTTGGTTGCAGGGGACATTTTCAGTTTTTATGGCCAAAATGTGCTTTTCAGAGGCTGAAAAGCATGTTTTGGCCGAGTATGATAATTTTCATTAAAACTTGATTTCTATCACTTCGAATGATGCCAAATGAATAATTTGCTTGAATTGGACCATTTTACACTATGTCCATTGTAGATTTGTGTCTCTGACAGTTCGTTTGGTTGCAGGGGACATATTCAGTTTTTAAGGCCAAAATGTGCTTTTCAGGGGCTGAAAAGCATGTTTTGGCCGAGTATGATAATTTTCATTAAAACTTGATTTCTATCCATTCGAATGATGCCAAATGAATAACTTACTTGAATTGGACCATTTTACACTATGTCCATTGTAGATTTGTGTCTCTGACAGTTCGTTTGGTTGCAGGGGACATATTCAGTTTTTATGGCCAAAATGTGCTTTTCAGTGGCTGAAAAGCATGTTTTGGCCGAGTATGATAATTTTCATTAAAACTTGATTTCTATCACTTCGAATGATGCCAAATGAATAACTTACTTGAATTGGACCATTTTACACTATGTCCATTGTAGATTTGTGTCTCCGACAGTTCGTTTGGTTGCAGGGGACATTTTCAGTTTTTATGGCCAAAATGTGCTTTTCAGAGGCTGAAAAGCATGTTTTGGCCGAGTATGATAATTTACATTAAAACTTAATTTCTATCACTTCGAATGATGCCAAATGAATAACTTACTTGAATTGGACCATTTTACACTATGTCCATTGTAGATTTGTGTCTCCGACAGTTCGTTTGGTTGCAGGGGACATTTTCAGTTTTTATGGCCAAAATGTGCTTTTCAGAGGCTGAAAAGCATGTTTTGGCAGAGTATGATAATTTTCATTAAAACTTGATTTCTATCACTTCGAATGATGCCAAATGAATAATTTGCTTGAATTGGACCATTTTACACTATGTCCATTCTAGATTTGTGTCTCTGACAGTTCGTTTGGTTGCAGGGGACATATTCAGTTTTTAAGGCCAAAATGTGCTTTTCAGGGGCTGAAAAGCATGTTTTGGCCGAGTATGATAATTTTCATTAAAACTTGATTTCTATCCATTCGAATGATGCCAAATGAATAACTTACTTGAATTGGACCATTTTACACTATGTCCATTGTAGATTTGTGTCTCCGACAGTTCGTTAGGTTGCAGGGGACATTTTCAGTTTTTATGGCCAAAATGTGCTTTTCAGAGGCTGAAAAGCATGTTTTGGCAGAGTATGATAATTTACATTAAAACTTAATTTCTATCACTTCGAATGATGCCAAATGAATAACTTACTTGAATTGGACCATTTTACACTATGTCCATTGTAGATTTGTGTCTCTGACAGTTCGTTTGGTTGCAGGGGACATATTAAGTTTTTATGGCCAAAATGTGCTTTTCAGGGGCTGAAAAGCATGTTTTGGCCGAGTATGATAATTTTCATTAAAACTTGATTTCTATCACTTCGAATGATGCCAAATGAATAACTTACTTGAATTGGACCATTTTACACTATGTCCATTGTAGATTTGTGTCTCTGACAGTTCGTTTGGTTGCAGGGGACATTTTCAGTTTTTATGGCCAAAATGTGCTTTTCAGGGGCTGAAAAGCATGTTTTGGCCGAGTATGATAATTTTCATTAAAACTTGATTTCTATCACTTCGAATGATGCCAAATGAATAACTTACTTGAATTGGACCATTTTACACTATGTCCATTGTAGATTTGTGTCTCTGACAGTTCGTTTGGTTGCAGGGGACATATTCAGTTTTTATGGCCAAAATGTGCTTTTCAGTGGCTGAAAAGCATGTTTTGGCCGAGTATGATAATTTTCATTAAAACTTGATTTCTATCACTTCGAATGATGCCAAATGAATAACTTACTTGAATTGGACCATTTTACACTATGTCCATTGTAGATTTGTGTCTCCGACAGTTCGTTTGGTTGCAGGGGACATTTTCAGTTTTTATGGCCAAAATGTGCTTTTCAGAGGCTGAAAAGCATGTTTTGGCCGAGTATGATAATTTACATTAAAACTTAATTTCTATCACTTCGAATGATGCCAAATGAATAACTTACTTGAATTGGACCATTTTACACTATGTCCATTGTAGATTTGTGTCTCTGACAGTTCGTTTGGTTGCAGGGGACATTTTCAGTTTTTATGGCCAAAATGTGCTTTTCAGGGGCTGAAAAGCATGTTTTGGCCGAGTATGATAATTTTCATTAAAACTTGATTTCTCTCACTCGAATGATGCCAAATGAATAACTTACTTGAATTGGACCATTTTACACTATGTCCATTGTAGATTTGTGTCTCTGACAGTTCGTTTGGTTGCAGGGAACATTTTCAGTTTTTATGGCCAAAATGTGCTTTTCAGGGGCTGAAAAGCATGTTTTGGCCGAGTATGATAATTTTCATTAAAACTTGATTTCTATCCATTTGAATGATGCCAAATGAATAACTTACTTGAATTGGACCATTTTACACTATGTTCATTGTAGATTTGTGTCTCTGACAGTTCGTTTGGTTGTAGGGGACATATTCAGTTTCAATGGCCAAAATGTGCTTCAGGGGCTGAAAAGCACGTTTTGGCAGAGTATGATAATTTTCATTAAAACTTGATTTCTATCCATTCGAATGATGCCAAATGAATAACTTACTTGAATTGGACCATTTTACACTATGTCCATTGTAGATTTGTGTCTCTGACAGTTCGTTTGGTTGCAGGGAACATATTCAGTTTTTATGGCCAAAATGTGCTTTTCAGGGGCTGAAAAGCATGTTTTAGCCGAGTATGATAATTTTCATTAAAACTTGATTTCTATCACTTCGAATGATGCCAAATAAATAACTTACTTGAATTGGACCATTTTACACTATGTCCATTGTAGATTTGTGTCTCCGACAGTTCGTTTGGTTGCAGGGGACATTTTCAGTTTTTATGGCCAAAATGTGCTTTTCAGAGGCTGAAAAGCATGTTTTGGCAGAGTATGATAATTTTCATTAAAACTTAATTTCTATCACTTCGAATGATGCCAAATGAATAATTTACTTGAATTGGACCATTTTACACTATGTCCATTGTAGATTTGTATCTCTGACAGTTCGTTTGGTTGCAGGGGACATATTCAGTTTTTAAGGCCAAAATGTGCTTTTCAGGGGCTGAAAAGCATGCTTTGGCCGAATATGGTAATTTTCATTAAAACTTGATTTCTATCATTTCGAATGATGCCAAATGAATAACTTACTTGAATTGGACCATTTTACACTATGTCCATTGTAGATTTGTGTCTCTGACAGTTCGTTTGGTTGCAGGGGACATTTTCAGTTTTTATGGCCAAAATGTGCTTTTCAGAGGCTGAAAAGCATGTTTTGGCCGAGTATGATAATTTTCATTAAAACTTGATTTCTTTCACTTCGAATGATGCCAAATGAATAATTTGCTTGAATTGGACCATTTTACACTATGTCCATTGTAGATTTGTGTCTCTGACAGTTCGTTTGGTTGCAGGGGACATATTCAGTTTTTAAGGCCAAAATGTGCTTTTCAGGGGCTGAAAAGCATGTTTTGGCCGAGTATGATAATTTTCATTAAAACTTGATTTCTATCCATTCGAATGATGCCAAATGAATAACTTACTTGAATTGGACCATTTTACACTATGTCCATTGTAGATTTGTGTCTCTGACAGTTCGTTTGGTTGCAGGGGACATATTCAGTTTTTATGGCCAAAATGTGCTTTTCAGTGGCTGAAAAGCATGTTTTGGCCGAGTATGATAATTTTCATTAAAACTTGATTTCTATCACTTCGAATGATGCCAAATGAATAACTTACTTGAATTGGACCATTTTACACTATGTCCATTGTAGATTTGTGTCTCCGACAGTTCGTTTGGTTGCAGGGGACATTTTCAGTTTTTATGGCCAAAATGTGCTTTTCAGAGGCTGAAAAGCATGTTTTGGCCGAGTATGATAATTTACATTAAAACTTAATTTCTATCACTTCGAATGATGCCAAATGAATAACTTACTTGAATTGGACCATTTTACACTATGTCCATTGTAGATTTGTGTCTCCGACAGTTCGTTTGGTTGCAGGGGACATTTTCAGTTTTTATGGCCAAAATGTGCTTTTCAGAGGCTGAAAAGCATGTTTTGGCAGAGTATGATAATTTTCATTAAAACTTGATTTCTATCACTTCGAATGATGCCAAATGAATAATTTGCTTGAATTGGACCATTTTACACTATGTCCATTCTAGATTTGTGTCTCTGACAGTTCGTTTGGTTGCAGGGGACATATTCAGTTTTTAAGGCCAAAATGTGCTTTTCAGGGGCTGAAAAGCATGTTTTGGCCGAGTATGATAATTTTCATTAAAACTTGATTTCTATCCATTCGAATGATGCCAAATGAATAACTTACTTGAATTGGACCATTTTACACTATGTCCATTGTAGATTTGTGTCTCCGACAGTTCGTTAGGTTGCAGGGGACATTTTCAGTTTTTATGGCCAAAATGTGCTTTTCAGAGGCTGAAAAGCATGTTTTGGCCGAGTATGATAATTTACATTAAAACTTAATTTCTATCACTTCGAATGATGCCAAATGAATAACTTACTTGAATTGGACCATTTTACACTATGTCCATTGTAGATTTGTGTCTCTGACAGTTCGTTTGGTTGCAGGGGACATATTAAGTTTTTATGGCCAAAATGTGCTTTTCAGGGGCTGAAAAGCATGTTTTGGCCGAGTATGATAATTTTCATTAAAACTTGATTTCTATCACTTCGAATGATGCCAAATGAATAACTTACTTGAATTGGACCATTTTACACTATGTCCATTGTAGATTTGTGTCTCTGACAGTTCGTTTGGTTGCAGGGGACATTTTCAGTTTTTATGGCCAAAATGTGCTTTTCAGGGGCTGAAAAGCATGTTTTGGCCGAGTATGATAATTTTCATTAAAACTTGATTTCTATCACTTCGAATGATGCCAAATGAATAACTTACTTGAATTGGACCATTTTACACTATGTCCATTGTAGATTTGTGTCTCTGACAGTTCGTTTGGTTGCAGGGGACATATTCAGTTTTTATGGCCAAAATGTGCTTTTCAGTGGCTGAAAAGCAATGTTTTGGCCGAGTATGATAATTTTCATTAAAACTTGATTTCTATCACTTCGAATGATGCCAAATGAATAACTTACTTGAATTGGACCATTTTACACTATGTCCATTGTAGATTTGTGTCTCCGACAGTTCGTTTGGTTGCAGGGGACATTTTCAGTTTTTATGGCCAAAATGTGCTTTTCAGAGGCTGAAAAGCATGTTTTGGCCGAGTATGATAATTTACATTAAAACTTAATTTCTATCACTTCGAATGATGCCAAATGAATAACTTACTTGAATTGGACCATTTTACACTATGTCCATTGTAGATTTGAGTCTCTGACAATTCGTTTGGTTTCAGGGGACATATTCAGTTTTTATGGCCAAAATGTGCTTTTCAGGGGCTGAAAAGCATGTTTTGGCCGAGTATGATAATTTTCATTAAAACTTGATTTCTATCACTTCGAATGATGCCAAATGAATAACTTACTTGAATTGGACCATTATACACTATGTCCATTGGAGATTTGTGTCTCCGACAGTTCGTTTGGTTGCAGGGGACATTTTCAGTTTTTATGGCCAAAATGTGCTTTTCAGAGGCTGAAAAGCATGTTTTGGCAGAGTATGATAATTTTCATTAAAACTTAATTTCTATCACTTCGAATGATGCCAAATGAATAACTTACTTGAATTGGACCATTTTACACTATGTCCATTGTAGATTTGTGTCTCTGACAGTTCGTTTGGTTGCAGGGGACATATTCAGTTTTTATGGCCAAAATGTGCTTTTCAGGGGCTGAAAAGCATGTTTTGGCCGAGTTTGATAATTTTCATTAAAACTTGATTTCTATCACTTCGATTGATGCCAAATGAATAACTTACTTGAATTGGACCATTGTACACTATGTCCATTGTAGATTTGTGTCTCCGACAGTTCGTTTGGTTGCAGGGGACATTTTCAGTTTTTATGGCCAAAATGTGCTTTTCAGAGGCTGAAAAGCATGTTTTGGCCGAGTATGATAATTTTCATTAAAACTTGATTTCTATCACTTCGAATGATGCCAAATGAATAACTTACTTGAATTGGACCATTTTACACTATGTCCATTGTAGATTTGTGTCTCTGACAGTTCGTTTGGTTGCAGGGGACATTTTCAGTTTTTATGGCCAAAATGTGCTTTTCAGGGGCTGAAAAGCATGTTTTGGCCGAGTATGATAATTTTCATTAAAACTTGATTTCTCTCACTCGAATGATGCCAAATGAATAACTTACTTGAATTGGACCATTTTACACTATGTCCATTGTAGATTTGTGTCTCCGACAGTTTGTTTGGTTGCAGGGGACATTTTCAGTTTTTATGGCCAAAATGTGCTTTTCAGGGGCTAAAAGCATGTTTTGGCCGAGCATGATAATTTTCATTAAAACTTGATTTCTATCCATTTGAATGATGCCAAATGAATAACTTTCTTGAATTGGACCATTTTACACTATGTCCATTGTAGATTTGTGTCTCTGACAGTTCGTTTGGTTGTAGGGGACATATTAAGTTTTTATGGCCAAAATGTGCTTTTCTGGGGCTGAAAAGCACGTTTTGGCCGAGTATGATAATTTTCATTAAAACTTGATTTCTATCCATTCGAATGATGCCAAATGAATAACTTACTTGAATTGGACCATTTTACACTATGTCCATTGTAGATTTGTGTCTCTGACAGTTCGTTTGGTTGCAGGGAACATATTCAGTTTTTATGGCCAAAATGTGCTTTTCAGGGGCTGAAAAGCATGTTTTGGCCGAGTATGATAATTTTCATTAAAACTTGATTTCTATCCATTTGAATGATGCCAAATGAATAACTTACTTGAATTGGACCATTTTACACTATGTCCATTGTAGATTTGTGTCTCTGACAGTTCGTTTGGTTGCAGGGAACATATTCAGTTTTTATGGCCAAAATGTGCTTTTCAGAGGCTGAAAAGCATGTTTTGGCAGAGTATGATAATTTTCATTAAAACTTGATTTCTATCACTTCGAATGATGCCAAATGAATAATTTGCTTGAATTGGACCATTTTACACTATGTCCATTCTAGATTTGTGTCTCTGACAGTTCGTTTGGTTGCAGGGGACATATTCAGTTTTTAAGGCCAAAATGTGCTTTTCAGGGGCTGAAAAGCATGTTTTGGCCGAGTATGATAATTTTCATTAAAACTTGATTTCTATCCATTCGAATGATGCCAAATGAATAACTTACTTGAATTGGACCATTTTACACTATGCCCATTGTAGATTTGTGTCTCTGACAGTTCGTTTGGTTGCAGGGGACATATTCAGTTTTTATGGCCAAAATGTGCTTTTCAGGGGCTGTAAAGCATGTTTTGGCCGAGTTTGATAATTTTCATTAAAACTTGATTTCTATCACTTCGATTGATGCCAAATGAATAACTTACTTGAATTGGACCATTGTACACTATGTCCATTGTAGATTTGTGTCTCCGACAGTTCGTTTGGTTGCAGGGGACATTTTCAGTTTTTATGGCCAAAATGTGCTTTTCAGGGGCTGTAAAGCATGTTTTGGCCGAGTTTGATAATTTTCATTAAAACTTGATTTCTATCACTTCGATTGATGCCAAATGAATAACTTACTTGAATTGGACCATTGTACACTATGTCCATTGTAGATTTGTGTCTCCGACAGTTCGTTTGGTTGAAGGGGACATTTTCAGTTTTTATGGCCAAAATGTGCTTTTCAGAGGCTGAAAAGCATGTTTTGGCCGAGTATGATAATTTACATTAAAAATTAATTTCTATCACTTCGAATGATGCCAAATGAATAACTTACTTGAATTGGACCATTTTACACTATGTCCATTGTAGATTTGTGTCTCTGACAGTTCGTTTGGTTGCAGGGGACATATTAAGTTTTTATGGCCAAAATGTGCTTTTCAGGGGCTGAAAAGCATGTTTTGGCCGAGTATGATAATTTTCATTAAAACTTGATTTCTATCACTTCGAATGATGCCAAATGAATAACTTACTTGAATTGGACCATTTTACACTATGTCCATTGTAGATTTGTGTCTCTGACAGTTCGTTTGGTTGCAGGGAACATTTTCAGTTTTTATGGCCAAAATGTGCTTTTCAGGGGCTGAAAAGCATGTTTTGGCCGAGTATGATAATTTTCATTAAAACTTGATTTCTATCCATTTGAATGATGCCAAATGAATAACTTACTTGAATTGGACCATTTTACACTATGTTCATTGTAGATTTGTGTCTCTGACAGTTCGTTTGGTTGTAGGGGACATATTCAGTTTCAATGGCCAAAATGTGCTTCAGGGGCTGAAAAGCACGTTTTGGCAGAGTATGATAATTTTCATTAAAACTTGATTTCTATCCATTCGAATGATGCCAAATGAATAACTTACTTGAATTGGACCATTTTACACTATGTCCATTGTAGATTTGTGTCTCTGACAGTTCGTTTGGTTGCAGGGAACATATTCAGTTTTTATGGCCAAAATGTGCTTTTCAGGGGCTGAAAAGCATGTTTTAGCCGAGTATGATAATTTTCATTAAAACTTGATTTCTATCACTTCGAATGATGCCAAATAAATAACTTACTTGAATTGGACCATTTTACACTATGTCCATTGTAGATTTGTGTCTCCGACAGTTCGTTTGGTTGCAGGGGACATTTTCAGTTTTTATGGCCAAAATGTGCTTTTCAGAGGCTGAAAAGCATGTTTTGGCAGAGTATGATAATTTTCATTAAAACTTAATTTCTATCACTTCGAATGATGCCAAATGAATAATTTACTTGAATTGGACCATTTTACACTATGTCCATTGTAGATTTGTATCTCTGACAGTTCGTTTGGTTGCAGGGGACATATTCAGTTTTTAAGGCCAAAATGTGCTTTTCAGGGGCTGAAAAGCATGCTTTGGCCGAATATGGTAATTTTCATTAAAACTTGATTTCTATCATTTCGAATGATGCCAAATGAATAACTTACTTGAATTGGACCATTTTACACTATGTCCATTGTAGATTTGTGTCTCTGACAGTTCGTTTGGTTGCAGGGGACATTTTCAGTTTTTATGGCCAAAATGTGCTTTTCAGAGGCTGAAAAGCATGTTTTGGCCGAGTATGATAATTTTCATTAAAACTTGATTTCTTTCACTTCGAATGATGCCAAATGAATAATTTGCTTGAATTGGACCATTTTACACTATGTCCATTGTAGATTTGTGTCTCTGACAGTTCGTTTGGTTGCAGGGGACATATTCAGTTTTTAAGGCCAAAATGTGCTTTTCAGGGGCTGAAAAGCATGTTTTGGCCGAGTATGATAATTTTCATTAAAACTTGATTTCTATCCATTCGAATGATGCCAAATGAATAACTTACTTGAATTGGACCATTTTACACTATGTCCATTGTAGATTTGTGTCTCTGACAGTTCGTTTGGTTGCAGGGGACATATTCAGTTTTTATGGCCAAAATGTGCTTTTCAGTGGCTGAAAAGCATGTTTTGGCCGAGTATGATAATTTTCATTAAAACTTGATTTCTATCACTTCGAATGATGCCAAATGAATAACTTACTTGAATTGGACCATTTTACACTATGTCCATTGTAGATTTGTGTCTCCGACAGTTCGTTTGGTTGCAGGGGACATTTTCAGTTTTTATGGCCAAAATGTGCTTTTCAGAGGCTGAAAAGCATGTTTTGGCCGAGTATGATAATTTACATTAAAACTTAATTTCTATCACTTCGAATGATGCCAAATGAATAACTTACTTGAATTGGACCATTTTACACTATGTCCATTGTAGATTTGTGTCTCCGACAGTTCGTTTGGTTGCAGGGGACATTTTCAGTTTTTATGGCCAAAATGTGCTTTTCAGAGGCTGAAAAGCATGTTTTGGCAGAGTATGATAATTTTCATTAAAACTTGATTTCTATCACTTCGAATGATGCCAAATGAATAATTTGCTTGAATTGGACCATTTTACACTATGTCCATTCTAGATTTGTGTCTCTGACAGTTCGTTTGGTTGCAGGGGACATATTCAGTTTTTAAGGCCAAAATGTGCTTTTCAGGGGCTGAAAAGCATGTTTTGGCCGAGTATGATAATTTTCATTAAAACTTGATTTCTATCCATTCGAATGATGCCAAATGAATAACTTACTTGAATTGGACCATTTTACACTATGTCCATTGTAGATTTGTGTCTCCGACAGTTCGTTAGGTTGCAGGGGACATTTTCAGTTTTTATGGCCAAAATGTGCTTTTCAGAGGCTGAAAAGCATGTTTTGGCCGAGTATGATAATTTACATTAAAACTTAATTTCTATCACTTCGAATGATGCCAAATGAATAACTTACTTGAATTGGACCATTTTACACTATGTCCATTGTAGATTTGTGTCTCTGACAGTTCGTTTGGTTGCAGGGGACATATTAAGTTTTTATGGCCAAAATGTGCTTTTCAGGGGCTGAAAAGCATGTTTTGGCCGAGTATGATAATTTTCATTAAAACTTGATTTCTATCACTTCGAATGATGCCAAATGAATAACTTACTTGAATTGGACCATTTTACACTATGTCCATTGTAGATTTGTGTCTCTGACAGTTCGTTTGGTTGCAGGGGACATTTTCAGTTTTTATGGCCAAAATGTGCTTTTCAGGGGCTGAAAAGCATGTTTTGGCCGAGTATGATAATTTTCATTAAAACTTGATTTCTATCACTTCGAATGATGCCAAATGAATAACTTACTTGAATTGGACCATTTTACACTATGTCCATTGTAGATTTGTGTCTCTGACAGTTCGTTTGGTTGCAGGGGACATATTCAGTTTTTATGGCCAAAATGTGCTTTTCAGTGGCTGAAAAGCATGTTTTGGCCGAGTATGATAATTTTCATTAAAACTTGATTTCTATCACTTCGAATGATGCCAAATGAATAACTTACTTGAATTGGACCATTTTACACTATGTCCATTGTAGATTTGTGTCTCCGACAGTTCGTTTGGTTGCAGGGGACATTTTCAGTTTTTATGGCCAAAATGTGCTTTTCAGAGGCTGAAAAGCATGTTTTGGCCGAGTATGATAATTTACATTAAAACTTAATTTCTATCACTTCGAATGATGCCAAATGAATAACTTACTTGAATTGGACCATTTTACACTATGTCCATTGTAGATTTGAGTCTCTGACAATTCGTTTGGTTTCAGGGGACATATTCAGTTTTTATGGCCAAAATGTGCTTTTCAGGGGCTGAAAAGCATGTTTTGGCCGAGTATGATAATTTTCATTAAAACTTGATTTCTATCACTTCGAATGATGCCAAATGAATAACTTACTTGAATTGGACCATTATACACTATGTCCATTGGAGATTTGTGTCTCCGACAGTTCGTTTGGTTGCAGGGGACATTTTCAGTTTTTATGGCCAAAATGTGCTTTTCAGAGGCTGAAAAGCATGTTTTGGCAGAGTATGATAATTTTCATTAAAACTTAATTTCTATCACTTCGAATGATGCCAAATGAATAACTTACTTGAATTGGACCATTTTACACTATGTCCATTGTAGATTTGTGTCTCTGACAGTTCGTTTGGTTGCAGGGGACATATTCAGTTTTTATGGCCAAAATGTGCTTTTCAGGGGCTGAAAAGCATGTTTTGGCCGAGTTTGATAATTTTCATTAAAACTTGATTTCTATCACTTCGATTGATGCCAAATGAATAACTTACTTGAATTGGACCATTGTACACTATGTCCATTGTAGATTTGTGTCTCCGACAGTTCGTTTGGTTGCAGGGGACATTTTCAGTTTTTATGGCCAAAATGTGCTTTTCAGAGGCTGAAAAGCATGTTTTGGCCGAGTATGATAATTTTCATTAAAACTTGATTTCTATCACTTCGAATGATGCCAAATGAATAACTTACTTGAATTGGACCATTTTACACTATGTCCATTGTAGATTTGTGTCTCTGACAGTTCGTTTGGTTGCAGGGGACATTTTCAGTTTTTATGGCCAAAATGTGCTTTTCAGGGGCTGAAAAGCATGTTTTGGCCGAGTATGATAATTTTCATTAAAACTTGATTTCTCTCACTCGAATGATGCCAAATGAATAACTTACTTGAATTGGACCATTTTACACTATGTCCATTGTAGATTTGTGTCTCCGACAGTTTGTTTGGTTGCAGGGGACATTTTCAGTTTTTATGGCCAAAATGTGCTTTTCTGGGGCTGAAAAGCACGTTTTGGCCGAGTATGATAATTTTCATTAAAACTTGATTTCTATCCATTCGAATGATGCCAAATGAATAACTTACTTGAATTGGACCATTTTACACTATGTCCATTGTAGATTTGTGTCTCTGACAGTTCGTTTGGTTGCAGGGAACATATTCAGTTTTTATGGCCAAAATGTGCTTTTCAGGGGCTGAAAAGCATGTTTTGGCCGAGTATGATAATTTTCATTAAAACTTGATTTCTATCCATTTGAATGATGCCAAATGAATAACTTACTTGAATTGGACCATTTTACACTATGTCCATTGTAGATTTGTGTCTCTGACAGTTCGTTTGGTTGCAGGGAACATATTCAGTTTTTATGGCCAAAATGTGCTTTTCAGGGGCTGAAAAGCATGTTTTGGCCGAGTATGATAATTTTCATTAAAACTTGATTTCTATCCATTCGAATGATGCCAAATGAATAACTTACTTGAATTGGACCATTTTACACTATGTCCATTGTAGATTTGTGTCTCCGACAGTTCGTTTGGTTGCAGGGGACATTTTCAGTTTTTATGGCCAAAATGTGCTTTTCAGAGGCTGAAAAGCATGTTTTGGCAGAGTATGATAATTTTCATTAAAACTTGATTTCTATCACTTCGAATGATGCCAAATGAATAATTTGCTTGAATTGGACCATTTTACACTATGTCCATTCTAGATTTGTGTCTCTGACAGTTCGTTTGGTTGCAGGGGACATATTCAGTTTTTAAGGCCAAAATGTGCTTTTCAGGGGCTGAAAAGCATGTTTTGGCCGAGTATGATAATTTTCATTAAAACTTGATTTCTATCCATTCGAATGATGCCAAATGAATAACTTACTTGAATTGGACCATTTTACACTATGCCCATTGTAGATTTGTGTCTCTGACAGTTCGTTTGGTTGCAGGGGACATATTCAGTTTTTATGGCCAAAATGTGCTTTTCAGGGGCTGAAAAGCATGTTTTGGCCGAGTATGATAATTTTCATTAAAACTTGATTTCTATCACTTCGAATGATGCCAAATGAATAACTTACTTGAATTGGACCATTTTACACTATGTCCATTGTAGATTTGTGTCTCTGACAGTTCGTTTGGTTGCAGGGGACATTTTCAGTTTTTATGGCCAAAATGTGCTTTTCAGGGGCTGAAAAGCATGTTTTGGCCGAGTATGATAATTTTCATTAAAACTTGATTTCTATCACTTCGAATGATGCCAAATGAATAACTTACTTGAATTGGACCATTTTACACTATGTCCATTGTAGATTTGTGTCTCTGACAGTTCGTTTGGTTGCAGGGGACATATTCAGTTTTTATGGCCAAAATGTGCTTTTCAGTGGCTGAAAAGCATGTTTTGGCCGAGTATGATAATTTTCATTAAAACTTGATTTCTATCACTTCGAATGATGCCAAATGAATAACTTACTTGAATTGGACCATTTTACACTATGTCCATTGTAGATTTGTGTCTCCGACAGTTCGTTTGGTTGCAGGGGACATTTTCAGTTTTTATGGCCAAAATGTGCTTTTCAGAGGCTGAAAAGCATGTTTTGGCCGAGTATGATAATTTACATTAAAACTTAATTTCTATCACTTCGAATGATGCCAAATGAATAACTTACTTGAATTGGACCATTTTACACTATGTCCATTGTAGATTTGAGTCTCTGACAATTCGTTTGGTTTCAGGGGACATATTCAGTTTTTATGGCCAAAATGTGCTTTTCAGGGGCTGAAAAGCATGTTTTGGCCGAGTATGATAATTTTCATTAAAACTTGATTTCTATCACTTCGAATGATGCCAAATGAATAACTTACTTGAATTGGACCATTATACACTATGTCCATTGGAGATTTGTGTCTCCGACAGTTCGTTTGGTTGCAGGGGACATTTTCAGTTTTTATGGCCAAAATGTGCTTTTCAGAGGCTGAAAAGCATGTTTTGGCAGAGTATGATAATTTTCATTAAAACTTAATTTCTATCACTTCGAATGATGCCAAATGAATAACTTACTTGAATTGGACCATTTTACACTATGTCCATTGTAGATTTGTGTCTCTGACAGTTCGTTTGGTTGCAGGGGACATATTCAGTTTTTATGGCCAAAATGTGCTTTTCAGGGGCTGAAAAGCATGTTTTGGCCGAGTTTGATAATTTTCATTAAAACTTGATTTCTATCACTTCGATTGATGCCAAATGAATAACTTACTTGAATTGGACCATTGTACACTATGTCCATTGTAGATTTGTGTCTCCGACAGTTCGTTTGGTTGCAGGGGACATTTTCAGTTTTTATGGCCAAAATGTGCTTTTCAGAGGCTGAAAAGCATGTTTTGGCCGAGTATGATAATTTTCATTAAAACTTGATTTCTATCACTTCGAATGATGCCAAATGAATAACTTACTTGAATTGGACCATTTTACACTATGTCCATTGTAGATTTGTGTCTCTGACAGTTCGTTTGGTTGCAGGGGACATTTTCAGTTTTTATGGCCAAAATGTGCTTTTCAGGGGCTGAAAAGCATGTTTTGGCCGAGTATGATAATTTTCATTAAAACTTGATTTCTCTCACTCGAATGATGCCAAATGAATAACTTACTTGAATTGGACCATTTTACACTATGTCCATTGTAGATTTGTGTCTCCGACAGTTTGTTTGGTTGCAGGGGACATTTTCAGTTTTTATTGCCAAAATGTGCTTTTCAGGGGCTAAAAGCATGTTTTGGCCGAGCATGATAATTTTCATTAAAACTTGATTTCTATCCATTTGAATGATGCCAAATGAATAACTTTCTTGAATTGGACCATTTTACACTATGTCCATTGTAGATTTGTGTCTCTGACAGTTCGTTTGGTTGTAGGGGACATATTAAGTTTTTATGGCCAAAATGTGCTTTTCTGGGGCTGAAAAGCACGTTTTGGCCGAGTATGATAATTTTCATTAAAACTTGATTTCTATCCATTCGAATGATGCCAAATGAATAACTTACTTGAATTGGACCATTTTACACTATGTCCATTGTAGATTTGTGTCTCTGACAGTTCGTTTGGTTGCAGGGAACATATTCAGTTTTTATGGCCAAAATGTGCTTTTCAGGGGCTGAAAAGCATGTTTTGGCCGAGTATGATAATTTTCATTAAAACTTGATTTCTATCCATTTGAATGATGCCAAATGAATAACTTACTTGAATTGGACCATTTTACACTATGTCCATTGTAGATTTGTGTCTCTGACAGTTCGTTTGGTTGCAGGGAACATATTCAGTTTTTATGGCCAAAATGTGCTTTTCAGGGGCTGAAAAGCATGTTTTGGCCGAGTATGATAATTTTCATTAAAACTTGATTTCTATCCATTCGAATGATGCCAAATGAATAACTTACTTGAATTGGACCATTTTACACTATGTCCATTGTAGATTTGTGTCTCCGACAGTTCGTTTGGTTGCAGGGGACATTTTCAGTTTTTATGGCCAAAATGTGCTTTTCAGAGGCTGAAAAGCATGTTTTGGCAGAGTATGATAATTTTCATTAAAACTTGATTTCTATCACTTCGAATGATGCCAAATGAATAATTTGCTTGAATTGGACCATTTTACACTATGTCCATTCTAGATTTGTGTCTCTGACAGTTCGTTTGGTTGCAGGGGACATATTCAGTTTTTAAGGCCAAAATGTGCTTTTCAGGGGCTGAAAAGCATGTTTTGGCCGAGTATGATAATTTTCATTAAAACTTGATTTCTATCCATTCGAATGATGCCAAATGAATAACTTACTTGAATTGGACCATTTTACACTATGCCCATTGTAGATTTGTGTCTCTGACAGTTCGTTTGGTTGCAGGGGACATATTCAGTTTTTATGGCCAAAATGTGCTTTTCAGAGGCTGAAAAGCATGTTTTGGCCGAGTATGATAATTTTCATTAAAACTTGATTTCTATCACTTCTAATGATGCCAAATGAATAACTTACTTGAATTGGACCATTTTACACTATGTCCATTGTAGATTTGTGTCTCCGACAGTTCGTTTGGTTGCAGGGGACATTTTCAGTTTTTATGGCCAAAATGTTTTTTTCAGGGGCTGAAAAGCATGTTTTGGCAGAGTATGATAATTTTCATTAAAACTTGATTTCTATCCATTCGAATGATGCCAAATGAATAACTTACTTGAATTCGACCATTTTACACTATGTCCATTGTAGATTTGTGTCTCCGACAGTTCGTTTGGTTGCAGGGGACATTTTCAGTTTTTATGGCCAAAATGTGCTTTTCAGAGGCTGAAAAGCATGTTTTGGCAGAGTATGATAATTTTCATTAAAACTTGATTTCTATCACTTCGAATGATGCCAAATGAATAACTTACTTGAATTCGACCATTTTACACTATGTCCATTGTAGATTTGTGTCTCCGACAGTTCGTTTGGTTGCAGGGGACATTTTCAGTTTTTATGGCCAAAATGTGCTTTTCAGAGGCTGAAAAGCATGTTTTGGCAGAGTATGATAATTTTCATTAAAACTTGATTTCTATCACTTCGAATGATGCCAAATGAATAACTTACTTGAATTGGACCATTTTACACTATGTCCATTGTAGATTTGTGTCTCTGACAGTTCGTTTGGTTGCAGGGGACATTTTCAGTTTTTATGGCCAAAATGTGCTTTTCAGAGGCTGAAAAGCATGTTTTGGCCGAGTATGATAATTTTCATTAAAACTTGATTTCTATCACTTCGAATGATGCCAAATGAATAATTTGCTTGAATTGGACCATTTTACACTATGTCCATTGTAGATTTGTGTCTCTGACAGTTCGTTTGGTTGCAGGGGACATTTTCAGTTTTTATGGCCAAAATGTGCTTTTCAGAGGCTGAAAAGCATGTTTTGGCCGAGTATGATAATTTTCATTAAAACTTGATTTCTATCCATTCGAATGATGCCAAATAAATAACTTACTTGAATTGGACCATTTTACACTATGTCCATTGTAGATTTGTGTCTCTGACAGTTCGTTTGGTTGCAGGGGACATTTTCAGTTTTTATGGCCAAAATGTGCTTTTCAGAGGCTGAAAAGCATGTTTTGGCCGAGTATGATAATTTTCATTAAAACTTGATTTCTATCACTTCGAATGATGCCAAATGAATAACTTACTTGAATTGGACCATTTTACACTATGTCCATTGTAGATTTGTGTCTCTGACAGTTCGTTTGGTTGCAGGGGACATTTTCAGTTTTTATGGCCAAAATGTGCTTTTCAGAGGCTGAAAAGCATGTTTTGGCCGAGTATGATAATTTTCATTAAAACTTGATTTCTATCCATTCGAATGATGCCAAATAAATAACTTACTTGAATTGGACCATTTTACACTATGTCCATTGTAGATTTGTGTCTCCGACAGTTCGTTTGGTTGCAGGGGACATATTCAGTTTTTATGGCCAAAATGTGCTTTTCAGGGGCTGAAAAGCATGTTTTGGCCGAGTATGATAATTTTCATTAAAACTTGATTTCTATCCATTCGAATGATGCCAAATGAATAACTTACTTGAATTGGACCATTTTACCCTATGTCCATTGTAGATTTGTGTCTCCGACAGTTCGTTTGGTTGCAGGGGACATTTTCAGTTTTTATGGCCAAAATGTGCTTTTCAGGGGCTGAAAAGCATGTTTTGGCCGAGTTTGATAATTTTCATTAAAACTTGATTTCTATCACTTCGATTGATGCCAAATGAATAACTTACTTGAATTGGACCATTTTACACTATGTCCATTGTAGATTTGTGTCTCCGACAGTTCGTTTGGTTGCAGGGGACATTTTCAGTTTTTATGGCCAAAATGTGCTTTTCAGAGGCTGAAAAGCATGTTTTGGCCGAGTATGATAATTTTCATTAAAACTTGATTTCTATCCATTCGAATGATGCCAAATGAATAACTTACTTGAATTGGACCATTTTACACTATGTCCATTGTAGATTTGTGTCTCCGACAGTTCGTTTGGTTGGAGGGGACATTTTCAGTTTTTATGGCCAAAATGTGCTTTCCAGAGGCTGAAAAGCATGTTTTGGCCGAGTATGATAATTTACATTAAAACTTAATTTCTATCACTTCGAATGATGCCAAATGAATAACTTACTTGAATTGGACCATTTTACACTATGTCCATTGTAGATTTGTGTCTCTGACAGTTCGTTTGGTTGCAGGGAACATATTCAGTTTTTATGGCCAAAATGTGCTTTTCAGGGGCTGAAAAGCATGTTTTGGCCGAGTATGATAATTTTCATTAAAACTTGATTTCTATCACTTCGAATGATGCCAAATAAATAACTTACTTGAATTGGACCATTTTACACTATGTCCATTGTAGATTTGTATCTCTGACAGTTCGTTTGGTTGCAGGGGACATATTCAGTTTTTATGGCCAAAATGTGCTTTTCAGCACATTTAAGGCCAAAATGTGCTTTTCAGGGGCTGAAAAGCATGCTTTGGCCGAGTATGGTAATTTTCATTAAAACTTGATTTCTATCACTTCGAATGATGCCAAATGAATAACTTACTTGAATTGGACCATTTTACACTATGTCCATTGTAGATTTGTGTCTCTGACAGTTCGTTTGGTTGCAGGGGACATTTTCAGTTTTTATGGCCAAAATGTGCTTTTCAGAGGCTGAAAAGCATGTTTTGGCCGAGTATGATAATTTTCATTAAAACTTGATTTCTATCACTTCGAATGATGCCAAATGAATAATTTGCTTGAATTGGACCATTTTACACTATGTCCATTGTAGATTTGTGTCTCTGACAGTTCGTTTGGTTGCAGGGAACATATTCAGTTTTTATGGCCAAAATGTGCTTTTCAGAGGCTGAAAAGCATGTTTTGGCCGAGTATGATAATTTTCATTAAAACTTGATTTCTATCCATTTGAATGATGCCAAATGAATAACTTACTTGAATTGGACCATTTTACACTATGTCCATTGTAGATTTGTGTCTCTGACAGTTCGTTTGGTTGCAGGGGACATTTTCAGTTTTTATGGCCAAAATGTGCTTTTCAGAGGCTGAAAAGCATGTTTTGGCCGAGTATGATAATTTTCATTAAAACTTGATTTCTATCCATTCGAATGATGCCAAATAAATAACTTACTTGAATTGGACCATTTTACACTATGGCCATTGTAGATTTGTGTCTCCGACAGTTCGTTTGGTTGCAGGGGACATTTTCAGTTTTTATGGCCAAAATGTGCTTTTCAGAGGCTGAAAAGCATGTTTTGGCCGAGTATGATAATTTACATTAAAACTTAATTTCTATCACTTCGAATGATGCCAAATGAATAACTTACTTGAATTGGACCATTTTACACTATGTCCATTGTAGATTTGTGTCTCTGACAGTTCGTTTGGTTGCAGGGGACATATTAAGTTTTTATGGCCAAAATGTGCTTTTCAGGGGCTGAAAAGCATGTTTTGGCCGAGTATGATAATTTTCATTAAAACTTGATTTCTATCACTTCGAATGATGCCAAATGAATAACTTACTTGAATTGGACCATTTTACACTATGTCCATTTTAGATTTGTGTCTCCGACAGTTCGTTTGGTTGCAGGGGACATTTTCAGTTTTTATGGCCAAAATGTGCTTTTCAGGGGCTGAAAAGCATGTTTTGGCCGAGTATGATAATTTTCATTAAAACTTGATTTCTATCCATTTGAATGATGCCAAATGAATAACTTTCTTGAATTGGACCATTTTACACTATGTCCATTGTAGATTTGTGTCTCTGACAGTTCGTTTGGTTGCAGGGGACATTCAGTTTTTATGGCCAAAATGTGCTTTTCAGGGGCTGAAAAGCATGTTTTGGCCGAGTTTGATAATTTTCATTAAAACTTGATTTCTATCACTTCGATTGATGCCAAATGAATAACTTACTTGAATTGGACCATTTTACACTATGTCCATTGTAGATTTGTGTCTCCGACAGTTCGTTTGGTTGCAGGGGACATTTTCAGTTTTTATG
The DNA here is from genome assembly GCF_051989625.1 of Stigmatopora argus. Taxonomy (NCBI): domain Eukaryota; kingdom Metazoa; phylum Chordata; class Actinopteri; order Syngnathiformes; family Syngnathidae; genus Stigmatopora; species Stigmatopora argus. The sequence goes on along the minus strand of NC_135405.1, from coordinate 11,801 downwards.
GCCAAAATGTGCTTTTCAGAAGCTGAAAAGCATGTTTTGGCCGAGTATGATAATTTACATTAAAACTTAATTTCTATCACTTCGAATGATGCCAAATGAATAACTTACTTGAATTGGACCATTTTACACTATGTCCATTGTAGATTTGTGTCTCTGACAGTTCGTTTGGTTGCAGGGGACATATTAAGTTTTTATGGCCAAAATGTGCTTTTCAGGGGCTGAAAAGCATGTTTTGGCCGAGTATGATAATTTTCATTAAAACTTGATTTCTATCACTTCGAATGATGCCAAATGAATAACTTACTTGAATTGGACCATTTTACACTATGTCCATTGTAGATTTGTGTCTCCAACAGTTTGTTTGGTTGCAGGGGACATTTTCAGTTTTTATGGCCAAAATGTGCTTTTCAGGGGCTGAAAAGCATGTTTTGGCCGAGTTTGATAATTTTCATTAATACTTGATTTCTATCACTTCGATTGATGCCAAATGAATAACTTACTTGATATGGACCATTGTACACTATGTCCATTGTAGATTTGTGTCTCCGACAGTTCGTTTGGTTGCAGGGGACATTTTCAGTTTTTATGGCCAAAATGTGCTTTTCAGAGGCTGAAAAGCATGTTTTGGCCGAGTATGATAATTTACATTAAAACTTAATTTCTATCACTTCGATTGATGCCAAATGAATAACTTACTTGAATTGGACCATTGTACACTATGTCCATTGTAGATTTGTGTCTCCGACAGTTCGTTTGGTTGCAGGGGACATTTTCAGTTTTTATGGCCAAAATGTGCTTTTCAGAGGCTGAAAAGCATGTTTTGGCCGAGTATGATAATTTACATTAAAACTTAATTTCTATCACTTCGAATGATGCCAAATGAATAACTTACTTGAATTGGACCATTTTACACTATGTCCATTGTAGATTTGTGTCTCTGACAGTTTGTTTGGTTGCAGGGGACATATTAAGTTTTTATGGCCAAAATGTGCTTTTCAGGGGCTGAAAAGCATGTTTTGGCCGAGTATGATAATTTTCATTAAAACTTGATTTCTATCACTTCGAATGATGCCAAATGAATAACTTACTTGAATTGGACCATTTTACACTATGTCCATTGTAGATTTGTTTCTCTGACAGTTCGTTTGGTTGCAGGGGACATATTCAGTTTTTATGGCCAAAATGTGCTTTTCAGGGGCTGAAAAGCACGTTTTGGCAGAGTATGATAATTTTCATTAAAACTTGATTTCTATCCATTCGAATGATGCCAAATGAATAACTTACTTGAATTGGACCATTTTAAACTATTTCCATTGTAGATTTGTGTCTCTGACAGTTTGTTTGGTTGCAGGGGACATTTTCAGTTTTTATGGCCAAAATGTGCTTTTCAGGGGCTGAAAAGCATGTTTTGGCCGAGTATGATAATTTTCATTAAAACTTAATTTCTATCACTTCGAATGATGCCAAATGAATAACTTACTTGAATTGGACCATTTTACACTATGTCCATTGTAGATTTGTGTCTCCGACAGTTCGTTTGGTTGCAGGGGACATTTTCAGTTTTTATGGCCAAAATGTGCTTTTCAGAGGCTGAAAAGCATGTTTTGGCCGAGTATGATAATTTACATTAAAACTTAATTTCTATCACTTCGAATGATGCCAAATGAATAACTTACTTGAATTGGACCATTTTACACTATTTCCATTGTAGATTTGTGTCTCTGACAGTTTGTTTTGTTGCAGGGGACATTTTCAGTTTTTATGGCCAAAATGTGCTTTTCAGGGGCTGAAAAGCATGTTTTGGCCGAGTATGATAATTTTCATTAAAACTTAATTTCTATCACTTCGAATGATGCCAAATGAATAACTTACTTGAATTGGACCATTTTACACTATGTCCATTGTAGATTTGTGTCTCCGACAGTTCGTTTGGTTGCAGGGGACATTTTCAGTTTTTATGGCCAAAATGTGCTTTTCAGAGGCTGAAAAGCATGTTTTGGCCGAGTATGATAATTTTCATTAAAACTTGATTTCTATCACTTCGAATGATGCCAAATGAATAACTTACTTGAATTGGACCATTTTACACTATGTCCATTGTAGATTTCTGTCTCCGACAGTTCGTTTGGTTGCAGGGGACATTTTCAGTTTTTATGGCCAAAATGTGCTTTTCAGAGGCTGAAAAGCATGTTTTGGCCGAGTATGATAATTTACATTAAAACTTAATTTCTATCACTTCGATTGATGCCAAATGAATAACTTACTTGAATTGGACCATTGTACACTATGTCCATTGTAGATTTGTGTCTCCGACAGTTCGTTTGGTTGCAGGGGACGTTTTCAGTTTTTATGGCCAAAATGTGCTTTTCAGAGGCTGAAAAGCATGTTTTGGCCGAGTATGATAATTTTCATTAAAACTTAATTTCTATCACTTCGAATGATGCCAAATGAATAACTTACTTGAATTGGACCATTTTACACTATTTCCATTGTAGATTTGTGTCTCTGACAGTTTGTTTGGTTGCAGGGGACATTTTCAGTTTTTATGGCCAAAATGTGCTTTTCAGGGGCTGAAAAGCATGTTTTGGCCGAGTATGATAATTTTCATTAAAACTTAATTTCTATCACTTCGAATGATGCCAAATGAATAACTTACTTGAATTGGACCATTTTACACTATGTCCATTGTAGATTTGTGTCTCCGACAGTTCGTTTGGTTGCAGGGGACATTTTCAGTTTTTATGGCCAAAATGTGCTTTTCAGAGGCTGAAAAGCATGTTTTGGCCGAGTATGATAATTTACATTAAAACTTAATTTCTATCACTTCGAATGATGCCAAATGAATAACTTACTTGAATTGGACCATTTTACACTATGTCCATTGTAGATTTGTGTCTCTGACAGTTCGTTTGGTTGCAGGGGACATATTAAGTTTTTATGGCCAAAATGTGCTTTTCAGGGGCTGAAAAGCATGTTTTGGCCGAGTATGATAATTTTCATTAAAACTTGATTTCTATCACTTCGAATGATGCCAAATGAATAACTTACTTGAATTGGACCATTTTACACTATGTCCATTTTAGATTTGTGTCTCCGACAGTTCGTTTGGTTGCAGGGGACATTTTCAGTTTTTATGGCCAAAATGTGCTTTTCAGGGGCTGAAAAGCATGTTTTGGCCGAGTATGATAATTTTCATTAAAACTTGATTTCTATCCATTTGAATGATGCCAAATGAATAACTTTCTTGAATTGGACCATTTTACACTATGTCCATTGTAGATTTGTGTCTCTGACAGTTCGTTTGGTTGCAGGGGACATTCAGTTTTTATGGCCAAAATGTGCTTTTCAGGGGCTGAAAAGCATGTTTTGGCCGAGTTTGATAATTTTCATTAAAACTTGATTTCTATCACTTCGATTGATGCCAAATGAATAACTTACTTGAATTGGACCATTTTACACTATGTCCATTGTAGATTTGTGTCTCCGACAGTTCGTTTGGTTGCAGGGGACATTTTCAGTTTTTATGGCCAAAATGTGCTTTTCAGAGGCTGAAAAGCATGTTTTGGCCGAGTATGATAATTTACATTAAAACTTAATTTCTATCACTTCGAATGATGCCAAATGAATAACTTACTTGAATTGGACCATTTTACACTATGTCCATTGTAGATTTCTGTCTCCGACAGTTTGTTTGGTTGCAGGGGACATTTTCAGTTTTTATGGCCAAAATGTGCTTTTCATAGGCTGAAAAGCATGTTTTGGCCGAGTATGATAATTTACATTAAAAGTTAATTTCTATCATTTCGAATGATGCCAAATGAATAACTTACTTGAATTGGACCATTTTACACTATGTCCATTGTAGATTTGTGTCTCTGACAGTTCGTTTGGTTGCAGGGGACATATTAAGTTTTTATGGCCAAAATGTGCTTTTCAGAGGCTGAAAAGCATGTTTTGGCCGAGTATGATAATTTTCATTAAAACTTGATTTCTATCACTTCGAATGATGCCAAATGAATAACTTACTTGAATTGGACCATTTTACACTATGTCCATTTTAGATTTGTGTCTCCGACAGTTCGTTTGGTTGCAGGGGACATTTTCAGTTTTTATGGCCAAAATGTGCTTTTCAGGGGCTGAAAAGCATGTTTTGGCCGAGTATGATAATTTTCATTAAAACTTGATTTCTATCCATTTGAATGATGCCAAATGAATAACTTACTTGAATTGGACCATTTTACACTATGTCCATTGTTGATTTGTGTCTCCGACAGTTTGTTTGGTTGCAAGGGACATTTTCAGTTTTTATGGCCAAAATGTGCTTTTCAGGGGCTGAAAAGCATGTTTTGGCCGAGTTTGATAATTTTCATTAAAACTTGATTTCTATCACTTCGATTGATGCCAAATGAATAACTTACTTGATATGGACCATTGTACACTATGTCCATTGTAGATTTGTGTCTCCGACAGTTCGTTTGGTTGCAGGGGACATTTTCAGTTTTTATGGCCAAAATGTGCTTTTCAGAGGCTGAAAAGCATGTTTTGGCCGAGTATGATAATTTACATTAAAACTTAATTTCTATCACTTCGATTGATGCCAAATGAATAACTTACTTGAATTGGACCATTGTACACTATGTCCATTGTAGATTTGTGTCTCCGACAGTTCGTTTGGTTGCAGGGGACATTTTCAGTTTTTATGGCCAAAATGTGCTTTTCAGAGGCTGAAAAGCATGTTTTGGCCGAGTATGATAATTTACATTAAAACTTAATTTCTATCACTTCGAATGATGCCAAATGAATAACTTACTTGAATTGGACCATTTTACACTATGTCCATTGTAGATTTGTGTCTCTGACAGTTTGTTTGGTTGCAGGGGACATATTAAGTTTTTATGGCCAAAATGTGCTTTTCAGGGGCTGAAAAGCATGTTTTGGCCGAGTATGATAATTTTCATTAAAACTTGATTTCTATCACTTCGAATGATGCCAAATGAATAACTTACTTGAATTGGACCATTTTACACTATGTCCATTGTAGATTTGTGTCTCCGACAGTTCGTTTGGTTGCAGGGGACATTTTCAGTTTTTATGGCCAAAATGTGCTTTTCAGAGGCTGAAAAGCATGTTTTGGCCGAGTATGATAATTTACATTAAAACTTAATTTCTATCACTTCGAATGATGCCAAATGAATAACTTACTTGAATTGGACCATTTTACACTATGTCCATTGTAGATTTGTGTCTCTGACAGTTCGTTTGGTTGCAGGGGACATATTAAGTTTTTATGGCCAAAATGTGCTTTTCAGGGGCTGAAAAGCATGTTTTGGCCGAGTATGATAATTTTCATTAAAACTTAATTTCTATCACTTCGAATGATGCCAAATGAATAACTTACTTGAATTGGACCATTTTACACTATGTCCATTGTAGATTTGTGTCTCCGACAGTTCGTTTGGTTGCAGGGGACATTTTCAGTTTTTATGGCCAAAATGTGCTTTTCAGAGGCTGAAAAGCATGTTTTGGCCGAGTATGATAATTTACATTAAAACTTAATTTCTATCACTTCGAATGATGCCAAATGAATAACTTACTTGAATTGGACCATTTTACACTATGTCCATTGTAGATTTGTGTCTCTGACAGTTCGTTTGGTTGCAGGGGACATATTAAGTTTTTATGGCCAAAATGTGCTTTTCAGGGGCTGAAAAGCATGTTTTGGCCGAGTATGATAATTTTCATTAAAACTTGATTTCTATCACTTCGAATGATGCCAAATGAATAACTTACTTGAATTGGACCATTTTACACTATGTCCATTTTAGATTTGTGTCTCCGACAGTTCGTTTGGTTGCAGGGGACATTTTCAGTTTTTATGGCCAAAATGTGCTTTTCAGGGGCTGAAAAGCATGTTTTGGCCGAGTATGATAATTTTCATTAAAACTTGATTTCTATCCATTTGAATGATGCCAAATGAATAACTTTCTTGAATTGGACCATTTTACACTATGTCCATTGTAGATTTGTGTCTCTGACAGTTCGTTTGGTTGCAGGGGACATTCAGTTTTTATGGCCAAAATGTGCTTTTCAGGGGCTGAAAAGCATGTTTTGGCCGAGTATGATAATTTTCATTAAAACTTGATTTCTATCACTTCGAATGATGCCAAATGAATAACTTACTTGAATTGGACCATTTTACACTATGTCCATTGTAGATTTGTGTCTCTGACAGTTTGTTTGGTTGCAGGGGACATTTTCAGTTTTTATGGCCAAAATGTGCTTTTCAAGGGGCTGAAAAGCATGTTTTGGCCGAGTATGATAATTTTCATTAAAACTTGATTTCTATCCATTTGAATGATGCCAAATGAATAACTTACTTGAATTGGACCATTTTACACTATGTCCATTGTAGATTTGTGTCTCTGACAGTTCGTTTGGTTGCAGGGGACATATTCAGTTTTTATGGCCAAAATGTGCTTTTTAGGGGCTGAAAAGCACGTTTTGGCAGAGTATGATAATTTTCATTAAAACTTGATTTCTATTACTTCGAATGATGCCAAATGAATAATTTGCTTGAATTGGACCATTTTACACTATGTCCATTGTAGATTTGTGTCTCTGACAGTTCGTTTGGTTGCAGGGGACATATTCAGTTTTTAAGGCCAAAATGTGCTTTTCAGGGGCTGAAAAGCATGTTTTGGCCGAGTATGATAATTTTCATTAAAACTTGATTTCTATCCATTCGAATGATGCCAAATGAATAACTTACTTGAATTGGACCATTTTACACTATGTCCATTGTAGATTTGTGTCTCTGACAGTTCGTTTGGTTGCAGGGGACATATTCAGTTTTTATGGCCAAAATGTGCTTTTCAGGGGCTGAAAAGCATGTTTTGGCCGAGTATGATAATTTTCATTAAAACTTGATTTCTATCACTTCGAATGATGCCAAATGAATAACTTACTTGAATTGGACCATTTTACACTATGTCCATTGTAGATTTGAGTCTCCGACAGTTCGTTTGGTTGCAGGGGACATTTTCAGTTTTTATGGCCAAAATGTGCTTTTCAGAGGCTGAAAAGCATGTTTTGGCCGAGTATGATAATTTACATTAAAACTTAATTTCTATCACTTCGAATGATGCCAAATGAATAACTTACTTGAATTGGACCATTTTACACTATGTCCATTGTAGGTTTGTGTCTCTGACAATTCGTTTGGTTTCAGGGGACATATTCAGTTTTTATGGCCAAAATGTGCTTTTCAGGGGCTGAAAAGCATGTTTTGGCCAAGTATGATAATTTTCATTAAAACTTGATTTCTATCACTTCGAATGATGCCAAATGAATAACTTACTTGAATTGGACCATTTTACACTATGTCCATTGTAGATTTGTGTCTCTGACAGTTCGTTTGGTTGCAGGGGACATTTTCAGTTTTTATGGCCAAAATATGCTTTTCAGAGGCTGAAAAGCATGTTTTGGCAGAGTATGATAATTTTCATTAAAACTTAATTTCTATCACTTCGATTGATGCCAAATGAATAACTTACTTGAATTGGACCATTGTACACTATGTCCATTGTAGATTTGTGTCTCCGACAGTTCGTTTGGTTGCAGGGGACATTTTCAGTTTTTATGGCCAAAATGTGCTTTTCAGAGGCTGAAAAGCATGTTTTGGCCGAGTATGATAATTTACATTAAAACTTAATTTATATCACTTCGAATGATGCCAAATGAATAACTTACTTGAATTGGACCATTTTACACTATGTCCATTGTAGATTTGTGTCTCTGACAGTTCGTTTGGTTGCAGGGGACATTCAGTTTTTATGGCCAAAATGTGCTTTTCAGGGGCTGAAAAGCATGTTTTGGCCGAGTATGATAATTTTCATTAAAACTTGATTTCTATCACTTCGAATGATGCCAAATGAATAACTTACTTGAATTGGACCATTTTACACTATGTCCATTGTAGATTTGTGTCTCCGACAGTTTGTTTGGTTGCAGGGGACATTTTCAGTTTTTATGGCCAAAATGTGCTTTTCAAGGGGCTGAAAAGCATGTTTTGGCCGAGTATGATAATTTTCATTAAAACTTGATTTCTATCCATTTGAATGATGCCAAATGAATAACTTACTTGAATTGGACCATTTTACACTATGTCCATTGTAGATTTGTGTCTCTGACAGTTCGTTTGGTTGCAGGGGACATATTCAGTTTTTATGGCCAAAATGTGCTTTTCAGGGGCTGAAAAGCACGTTTTGGCAGAGTATGATAATTTTCATTAAAACTTGATTTCTATTACTTCGAATGATGCCAAATGAATAATTTGCTTGAATTGGACCATTTTACACTATGTCCATTATAGATTTGTGTCTCTGACAGTTCGTTTGGTTGCAGGGGACATATTCAGTTTTTAAGGCCAAAATGTGCTTTTCAGGGGCTGAAAAGCATGTTTTGGCCGAGTATGATAATTTTTCATTAAAACTTGATTTCTATCCATTCGAATGATGCCAAATGAATAACTTACTTCAATTGGACCATTTTACACTATGTCCATTGTAGATTTGTGTCTCTGACATTTCGTTTGGTTGCAGGGGACATATTCAGTTTTTATGGCCAAAATGTGCTTTTCAGGGGCTGAAAAGCATGTTTTGGCCGAGTATGATAATTTTCATTAAAACTTGATTTCTATCACTTCGAATGATGCCAAATGAATAACTTACTTGAATTGGACCATTTTACACTATGTCCATTGTAGATTTGTGTCTCTGACAATTCGTTTGGTTTCAGGGGACATATTCAGTTTTTATGGCCAAAATGTGCTTTTCAGGGGCTGAAAAGCATGTTTTGGCCAAGTATGATAATTTTCATTAAAACTTGATTTCTATCACTTCGAATGATGCCAAATGAATAACTTACTTGAATTGGACCATTTTACACTATGTCCATTGTAGATTTGTGTCTCCGACAGTTCGTTTGGTTGCAGGGGACATTTTCAGTTTTTATGGCCAAAATATGCTTTTCAGAGGCTGAAAAGCATGTTTTGGCAGAGTATGATAATTTTCATTAAAACTTAATTTCTATCACTTCGATTGATGCCAAATGAATAACTTACTTGAATTGGACCATTGTACACTATGTCCATTGTAGATTTGTGTCTCCGACAGTTCGTTTGGTTGCAGGGGACATTTTCAGTTTTTATGGCCAAAATGTGCTTTTCAGAGGCTGAAAAGCATGTTTTGGCCGAGTATGATAATTTACATTAAAACTTAATTTCTATCACTTCGAATGATGCCAAATGAATAACTTACTTGAATTGGACCATTTTACACTATGTCCATTGTAGATTTGTGTCTCTGACAGTTCGTTTGGTTGCAGGGGACATATTAAGTTTTTATGGCCAAAATGTGCTTTTCAGGGGCTGAAAAGCATGTTTTGGCCGAGTATGATAATTTTCATTAAAACTTGATTTCTATCACTTCGAATGATGCCAAATGAATAACTTACTTGAATTGGACCATTTTACACTATGTCCATTGTAGATTTGTGTCTCCGACAGTTCGTTTGGTTGCAGGGGACATTTTCAGTTTTTATGGCCAAAATATGCTTTTCAGAGGCTGAAAAGCATGTTTTGGCAGAGTATGATAATTTTCATTAAAACTTAATTTCTATCACTTCGATTGATGCCAAATGAATAACTTACTTGAATTGGACCATTGTAAACTATGTCCATTGTAGATTTGTGTCTCCGACAGTTCGTTTGGTTGCAGGGGACATTTTCAGTTTTTATGGCCAAAATGTGCTTTTCAGAGGCTGAAAAGCATGTTTTGGCCGAGTATGATAATTTACATTAAAACTTAATTTCTATCACTTCGAATGATGCCAAATGAATAACTTACTTGAATTGGACCATTTTACACTATGTCCATTGTAGATTTGTGTCTCTGACAGTTCGTTTGGTTGCAGGGGACATATTAAGTTTTTATGGCCAAAATGTGCTTTTCAGGGGCTGAAAAGCATGTTTTGGCCGAGTATGATAATTTTCATTAAAACTTGATTTCTATCACTTCGAATGATGCCAAATGAATAACTTACTTGAATTGGACCATTTTACACTATGTCCATTGTAGATTTGTGTCTCTGACAGTTCGTTTGGTTGCAGGGAACATATTCAGTTTTTATGGCCAAAATGTGCTTTTCAGGGGCTGAAAAGCATGTTTTGGCCGAGTATGATAATTTTCATTAAAACTTGATTTCTATCACTTCGAATGATGCCAAATAAATAACTTACTTGAATTGGACCATTTTACACTATGTCCATTGTAGATTTGTGTCTCCGACAGTTCGTTTAGTTGCAGGGGACATTTTCAGTTTTTATGGCCAAAATGTGCTTTTCAGAGGCTGAAAAGCATGTTTTGGCAGAGTATGATAATTTTCATTAAAACTTAATTTCTATCACTTCGAATGATGCCAAATGAATAATTTACTTTAATTGGACCATTTTACACTATGTCCATTGTAGATTTGTATCTCTGACAGTTCGTTTGGTTGCAGGGGACATATTCAGTTTTTAAGGCCAAAATGTGCTTTTCAGGGGCTGAAAAGCATGCTTTGGCCGAGTATGGTAATTTTCATTAAAACTTGATTTCTATCATTTCGAATGATGCCAAATGAATAACTTACTTGAATTGGACCATTTTACACAATGTCCATTGTAGATTTGTGTCTCTGACAGTTCGTTTGGTTGCAGGGGACATATTCAGTTTTTATGGCCAAAATGTGCTTTTCAGGGGCTGAAAAGCATGTTTTGGCCGAGTATGATAATTTTCATTAAAACTTGATTTCTATCACTTCGAATGATGCCAAATGAATAACTTACTTGAATTGGACCATTTTACACTATGTCCATTGTAGATTTGAGTCTCCGACAGTTCGTTTGGTTGCAGGGGACATTTTCAGTTTTTATGGCCAAAATGTGCTTTTCAGAGGCTGAAAAGCATGTTTTGGCCGAGTATGATAATTTACATTAAAACTTAATTTCTATCACTTCGAATGATGCCAAATGAATAACTTACTTGAATTGGACCATTTTACACTATGTCCATTGTAGATTTGTGTCTCTGACAATTCGTTTGGTTTCAGGGGACATATTCAGTTTTTATGGCCAAAATGTGCTTTTCAGGGGCTGAAAAGCATGTTTTGGCCAAGTATGATAATTTTCATTAAAACTTGATTTCTATCACTTCGAATGATGCCAAATGAATAACTTACTTGAATTGGACCATTTTACACTATGTCCATTGTAGATTTGTGTCTCCGACAGTTCGTTTGGTTGCAGGGGACATTTTCAGTTTTTATGGCCAAAATATGCTTTTCAGAGGCTGAAAAGCATGTTTTGGCAGAGTATGATAATTTTCATTAAAACTTAATTTCTATCACTTCGATTGATGCCAAATGAATAACTTACTTGAATTGGACCATTGTACACTATGTCCATTGTAGATTTGTGTCTCCGACAGTTCGTTTGGTTGCAGGGGACATTTTCAGTTTTTATGGCCAAAATGTGCTTTTCAGAGGCTGAAAAGCATGTTTTGGCCGAGTATGATAATTTACATTAAAACTTAATTTCTATCACTTCGAATGATGCCAAATGAATAACTTACTTGAATTGGACCATTTTACACTATGTCCATTGTAGATTTGTGTCTCTGACAGTTCGTTTGGTTGCAGGGGACATTCAGTTTTTATGGCCAAAATGTGCTTTTCAGGGGCTGAAAAGCATGTTTTGGCCGAGT